>NW_028289210.1:986377-1315170 GCF_059628265.1 Tinamus guttatus | reverse complement strand
TTTCAAATCTGTAGAGTTATTAGTGGCTACTATAGAGACAGTAAGCTTCCCTAGTTTCTTTAAAGATCAGGATAGTCACCTACCTGCAAATTTCTTTTATGTCTAAATGATAATTGTGTTATATATTGCAGGACACTGAATGCTTGTGGTCATTTGCATCCCTTTGCACACATGAGGATACAGTAGCATGCACTGTCCCCATGGACTAATCATTTAGCATTAATACAGTTTTCTTTGGGATCTGCTGTCCCAGAGTAGGCTCGTACAAGTTCTAGCAGGATAATAAAGATGACAGATCTTTTGTTAAATGGAAGCATTTGTAAGACACTCTACACAGAGCAGGTCATGGCTTATCTTGCTGATACTAAAATGGACACAAAGCCGACACTCCTCCCCCTTCCTGAACCGAACTTGAAAGCAATAGGAAGTAAAACCTGGCGCTGTTGAAACCAATCTGATCTTTCGCACAGTCTTCACCGTGGCTGTAATCCATCCTTGGTTCATCTGTTGTAGGAAGCAATTGAGAAATCTGTCTTACTTTAAAGGTAAGACAGGTCTTCTTTTTCGTGGGCTTCAGTATGCCCCTCGAGAGCAGCTTCAGAGGGATTCTGAATCTTGCTATGGGGGTGGTTGTTCTTCTTTTGCCAGTTTCTTTCTCTCCTTTCCTCTAAGGAGGTGATAATTATTCAGTTTAAAGATGTATTCAGAGCACTATCATCTTATACCATTCCCAGTATTAAATCTACTACCAATATCCAGGGCAGAGTTGTTGAAAATGGTGAAGAAGGTGACATTATAAATTTATGTCTGTTGAAGACCAAAGAGATGTTACCTGTATTCTTTACAACTGCTGTCTGAATATTCAGTAATTTACAATGCCTGTGAATCACTGCTGAATTTCTTAGGTTTTGCTCATTTTCTGAAGTAAATGCAATCCATTATCTTGGTCAGCTGGCAGGGGAATGTGGGTGGCTGACAAGTTCAGCCTGGGCTTGACAAACTTGGACTCCTTGATGTTTTGTATTTGTGATTTGAAGGTAAAATTTCACTGGTGACTCTGACAGTGCTGTTTTCCTATTGCAACCTTTTGTTATTACAACGATACAGTTTTCTTGTGCAGCTATGTAGAAACATGCAGAACTGATCCGGCTAAAAAGTGATCTCTCCATTTATTTTCCTGAGTAATTTTTCACCTGAACACAATGTTCTAGCATATTGACTCATTCCCTTGTGTTCTGCCATAACTCTATCATCATTTTTTTGTGTGTAGAACTCCTGTGTTACTAATTGTTCTCTATTTATTGGAACAACTTGTGCTTGTCCTTTCTTAAATTTTGCATCCTCCTCCTCTCCCCCCCGCCTCCGATATTTCTCCAGTCTTTTGAGACCTTCTTGAAGGCCAATCCTATCCTGTCACATTCAGTTCCTTCATTTGATGCTGATGCAGAGGTATTTTGTTGGATTAGCGCAGAGGACTCTTCCGTAGTGGGAGCAAACAGTTGAGACTGCTAAGGCGGAGGAGGCAGTGATGCTTGAGCCCGTCTGAAGGGTCCTGCTGCTGCACATGTAGCTGTGCTTGATCTCTCCCTCTCCCTGCAGTGCAGTAATTGGGCTACAAGTGTATTTGTCAGCTGTTTGGGGAAAGACTCATCTAGAGGTTTTCAGATGTGTTCTCTGAATTAATGTTATGAAGTACATGGATAGCAGGTGATTTACCAGCTAATTGTTTCACCTGAGGTTTCTGTTTACATTGAAACTACAGAAATTAATTTTGAGTCATCAGAACCTGGAGACAGAATTAATTCCCTATGCTATACCTCATTATAACCCAGTTTTTCTCCATAATCTCAGTCATGGAAAAGTTAGCATTTGCACAAAAACGATGCTAACTATGGAAATGTTTTCAAGAACTGCAAATGAACTTTAAATTACGGGAGTTTTTTTTAGTTGCGTGCTCTATATAAATTGTGTAAATATTGACAATATTGGTGGAATATGGAGATAATGTATAAATGGATTGACTTAACTTTTAAAAAATCAATTGCAGATACCTTGTTTTTAGCACTTCCAGCAGTTTGAGTACTCAGGATTTAGATTTTCTGCAGTGTGTTCTGTTACCCATTTTCTATGCCATCAATAAATTCTTAAATGTATTTACAGGCTTCTGATAAGAAGACACATTTTCTGGTAGCTAGACACTAACCAGAGTCACTTGGATTATGCTCTTAGCTCTGTTGTCTAATATCTCCTGTGGCCCAAGTTTCAACTTGCCCAGGAAAAAGAAGTTTTCATGGAAAGGTCTGTGGATGAAGGATTCTAGCTATGATGAAACACTGTTTGCTCATTATCTGAAATTATGTACTGTAATTTTATTCTAATTGCCAACCTACTGTTCTACAGCAACTTCAGGTATTTTACTTCAGACGAAGGCAGTGGGCTGTATGTTTGCACTGTGCCTAATTAAATTGTGACTGTTTTTCTGTGGCTCCTTGGAGGAAGAAAAAATGGTACAAATTGAGTAGGTTATAATGTCTCCTCAATGCTTGCTGGGGAAATGCTGAGTACAGGTGGGTGAGTGGACAAGCCAGTTAGTGCATGTTGTGGGCTGAAATCCCTCTGTTGAGGTTTGGCATAGTTGGGTTAGCCTAGGACCAACTTCAGTATTCACTTTGAGCTTAAATACAATGAAGCTTTAAATATCCATGTTATTTGCAGAATGTGTCTTTAGCTGCAATATACTCCTGCATATACCTGTTAACAATATTTTCTTATTTATTATGCAAAGCTCTGTTCCCATGGTCAGCCTCAGCAGCTGGCTCTAGTGGAAGCCCTCCTGGTGGTCGCTTGAGCTTTTCCTTTAGCACGAGCAGCCACGAGGTGGTGCCTGTTCATCATCCAGAAGGGGAAGGCGTCTGGTTCAACAAAGCTCCTGTTGGCTCTTGGCCTGTTGCTTGATAGAAATGAGAAGCACAGATACCAAAGTGACTATTTTGATCCTTTTCTCCTTGAGTATATGTGAACACTTTCACTCTCTGTTGGGGCCAGCTTTGTGTGAGATTGTGGTGCTCAGAGGTTCGAGTCAAAAGGAATGGTGACTTGTAAATTAAAGCTGGCAGATTAATGACAAGACTGGCCTTGGAATAACGAAGTTGTGCAGGCTGGGGCCAGAGCATCTTGTGCAATCAGACCTGGAGCTGCAGCCGCTCTCATGCAGCGGCCTGAGCTGCAACGGGGGACCCAGACGAGGTCCTGAAAATGGAGGAGTGAGAAGCACCTTAGGTCAGGGCGTGTGGGAAGAGAATCGCCATCACGTTGACATCTCTGCTTTCGGTGCATCACAGGTTATCTGTGTAAGTTGAATTTAGCTGAAGATGAGGCACATAGAAAACTGTTTTAAAAATTTCCCTCAGAATGAGAACTGAGAAGTGTTTTAAAGGAAGAGTTTTTCACTTGACCTGCATGTAATTTCCAGCTGTAAACCCTCTGGCAATGAGCATGAAATCCAAAACACAGCTGATAGGTGAAAGGGCTGTTTTCAGCTCAGACCAAACACTTGAGTATTCATAGCTTGGTGCTTTTACCAACAGGCATTAAAGTACATCAGAGTAATTTGGTTTTGAGCTCTGCAGAGGAACCCCCTCCTTGCTTCAGATGCAGTCTCAATCAGTGCTGGAGGAGACCCAGGTGTGCACCATATTGTACCAGTTTTCCTGCAAAATAGCAAGTCTCGATCCCTTCCACAACTCTCTGCCAAATTTCCTGCAATAAATTGGTCTTATGTTTGCCTGTATGTACCTTGTGACCCCTGCAGAATATTTGTGGTATTTTAAACCCTGCATTGTGTGCATGACACAGTGTTTAGTTTGGAAGTGAAGTTTAATTTAATCTCACATGCTGATTGTGGTGTTTATTTTGGAACCCACAAGTAGGAGGCAACATTTTATATTTTATGAGTCTGGATGAAGTCTCCCGTTACTTGATAACCATGTATATGTTTGAACAAAAAGATCAATATTCAGAGGAATGCTGAAACATGGATGGCATTTGGATACCGCCTCTTATCCTCTCTAGGTTTGCAGTCTACTGGAAATCAAAAATCTTTTAGTATTTGTGGTTTGCTGTGGCGATAATGACAGAGTGGCTATTTTGTTTTGTAGAGGATTGTGTATCATTGCTCTCTACATGCCAGCGGAGCTGGAGAGGGAGCTGTGTTGGAAAAAATCTGTGCTCACATCAGAGGAGAGGCTTTGTCTGCTTGTTTCTTGTGTCTGTGGCAAATGGAGGGAGCTGTTTGCAGAAGGTTGTACCTCTGTGGCCCTGAGCCTTGTTTCATTTGCTTCCTCCATGTCTGTGCTTACAGCAGAGCAAGCAAGTGGAAGGAGCTGAAAGCCCTTTCCCACTGTCCCCCAAAAGCCTCAGCCTGGGGAAAGAAGGGAAGGGCACCCAAGACTCTCTCCTTGAGTCTTCTTTCATAAAGAGTGATGGAAAAAGAAATGTAGTAGGTGAAAGGAATCCCCTAGCCAGCTTGACTACTGCATTGCAAGGGCACTTGTTGCTCTTTTGACCACTGAAGCTGAATGGTTTTGAAGCATAATTCTGTATGTCATGAAATAACAGACAGTGTATGAGATGCAATGGAGTGTTACGTGAATAATTCCAAGCTGTTTTCTTCCTACTTGCTTCTTCCTTCTATATGAAAATTCTTTTCAAGAGAAGTGTTGGAATTCTGCCCTAATAAAACAATGCAATTAGCAAATCTGGGAATTTTGGAGATCCCCCATGTTCTCTATTCCAAACCATGGTGTAGCAGTATGCAGGGTTACTGCTATTACAGTTGTCTGGTGGTTTCTGGCAAATGCTGCTCTTCTGATGCTTGCTATAGGTCTTTTCCATACAAGATTTCACGTTTTTTTTGAGAGAAAGCGGGATCTTTATGATTTAAAAAAAACAAAAAAACAAAAAAACAAAAAACCCAAGATGAGAGAAAAACAGGCTAAACTTATTTTTAACAGTATAATGATTTGATCATTCCCATGAGAGGTGGAGTTGGGAATGCTTTTCTTTAGGTTTTTTTTAATTACTATTTATATTGATAATCTGAAGATCTGCTTCAGATCACCATATTAACTTGGATTTCAGGTCTCAAAGGTGACAGCCTCGTCTGCTTCGCGTGGCATTTGCATTAATCTGCACAGTGGACAGAAGTGAAGGCCTGGGACTGTGCACATGAGTTATTTCTACATGGCGTTTCTGGCACTAACTTCCATTTGTTGTCTGTAGAAATACTGCATTTAAGTATAGACACAGTAGATGGCACTTTAGTCATTGATTTTTATGATGCGGGAAAGAAAAACAAACTTGATTATGAAGTTAGCTGCTTTTAAAAATAGGTGCATTTGATTGGAAGAGCAGTTTCAAAGCTTTGCTTTCCATAAGATAGTCCTAGAAGACAGTTTAATGTCCACATTTTTTTTTCAGCTCAGACAGGTCCTTTCTGAGTGTTTGAGTTTGAATTTGTAGAAAGACAAGTGGGGAAGACATGATCAGTCTGAATCGTAAATCTGGAGTGGCAGATTCCCTTTAACCATGTCAACAGTGTTCCTTTTTGGTTTTGTAATCTGTTCTTCACGTATGTTCTCTAATACTGTTTATTAAGTGCTTTCTAGCCTTGCTTACTTTCCCTAGCTAGTCGTGATATGACTCCTGACAGTAGTTGGAGGGTAAATTCTGCTAACAAAGTGAATCTCTAAGCGTGTCCTCTTGCTGTCAATGTGCCAGGAGTTTTGCTAAACATTACACGACCGTGAGGCTGAGGGTTTTGCAGAGCAGTTACCTGGGCCGCAGTGAGCGCCGTTGCCTCGGACGGTGCTGGGTGGTCATTTGGCTGCTCTCAGTACCTCGTTCTCAGTATCAGCAGCTATTGGGCTGGCAGTCCCGAAGGCTGGAGCGCCGCTCCAGCCCTCCCCGATAATATCCCGTCCCTGTGATTCAGCCCTCCCCAGGAATATCCTGTCACTGTGATTCAGCACTAATCCGTGCTGCTGAGCCGAGCCCGGGTGCTCAGGCTCGGTTAATGATTCATACTTTGGCCTCTCTGCTAATGGTCTTATAATATTTAACTTCTTTGAATAAAGGCACAATTGGACTTAAACAGGTGCTAGCTTTGCTTGTGCTCTTCTTCCAATGTCATTTAACTGCTCTGCCAATTCCAGATTTTAGAGTTCACAAAAATGTTTAAGGAATTTAAAGGCACCCCCCCCCAAAAAAAAAAAAAAAAAAAGATACAAATAACTGTCCCAAACAACCCAGACTGCTTACTTGAGGACAGTGTTTTGACTGTGTCCTTTGATTTTTTTATATTACATTGGGTAAGCAAAGGCACCTATAGTTCACTAACACTTGCATAGCTGCATCATTTGGAAAAATGCTGTGTGTTAAGCAGGTGCTACCTGCTGCTGGTTTTGATGAATGTGACTTTGCAGGGATCTTACCCTTTGGTTTTATGACTTGAGTGTTTGCTTGGGAGTTCTGTCTCCTTGATGCAGCTTTTTTTTTTTTTTTTTTCTCTCCCCACCTTCCCCACCCCCTCCGATAGATTCTGATTTTTACTGTAGGTAAATGAAAAGTAAATACCAAGAGAAAAGTGACAGGAACTTTATCTGAGAGCTTAAATGATTGGAGCTTCTTAGTAGCATGGCCTCCATTCATCCCATGATCATGATGAAGACAAGTCCCCTGATACTGTTGCTGCATCTGTCCCGAATTCAAGATGCTCCCTTCAGGTTACAGAGCAATTAAATCCTCTTAGCAGCTAGTCAGTTTTGTTAATACTTTTTCCTTCTAAAAGGCCAGCGTTTTCCCCTCTGATTGAGACTCCCCAGCAGGAGGTACTTTCTTGCTTTGCCAGTTGCAGAAAACCCACATTCACTTTCAAAGACCGTCTTGGAACTCGCAGGCATTTAGTTTTAATTCCAAGCAACCATCCCTTTCCCGCTGCCTTCGGAGCAGCTCGGCTGTGGAAGAAGTGAGCTAATCTGGAGTTTGGAAAGCGCAGGACTTAGTGAAGCCCTGGGGTTTACTGTAATTCTAGTTGGAGTAATTAAGGAGAGGAATTGCACACCCTGTATTACTTTTTTTTTTTTTAATTAGTCTTCCTTTGATCCAGTCTCTCAATTTAAATTTTAAGATCTGAATCAACAACCTGCCACAGTATATTGCTTAACTCTACTCCTCCTGAGCCTGCAGAGATGATGTATATTCTTGTTTATGCTTTCTGGTTTGGATTTTGTTGTGGGAAGGTGTTGCCTATCTCTTGTTCCATATGTTCTATTGTTCCTTCCAGCTAACTCTCCTGCTCCCATTTTTAGTTCCCCACTTCACATCTACAGTCTTGATGCCCAGGTATCTCCACCAACTTTCCATTCACTCCTGTTAAGAATTGTAAAACTTAGAAATGTGTATTAGGCATCTTCATAGATTTTTTTATTATTATTTTATTTTTTTTCCTTTCACAATGAATCAATCCCACTCCTCCTCCTGTGGGGCTTCTCATTTATTGGAAGAAGTAGTTTCTTTGCAGCTGTCGCCTTTTGGAATAGGCTTCCTGCACTTCCCTGCCTTACTGGTTGAACTGTCTATTTTTAGCTCTTACTTGAAAATCACTCGCTCTTTTATTTTGTGCTTTTCCTTTGTTTGTTTCTACCTAGGCATCAAATGCCCCTTTACTACAGTAGTGGATGTAATGTACAACCATCATTTTTCGAAGAAAATATTAATATCAACATAAAACAAATACAACTTCAGTTTCTGAAGTCTTATCCGTAAAAAAGTCCTTTCAAAAAGCTGCTGGGTAAATGCGGTTAATAGCAAAGGATCCTTTGGTATCTGCTTTGGAAAAATGAAACTTTGTATTGACATAACCAACATTTGAACTTTGTTTTTTAGGATTTGGAAACTTTAGAATCAATCTAAGTTATCTTACTACAAAATTTTTGTTATCTCCAAGTGGATACATGCCCTTTTATATTTTATAAACAAGCAGAAAATGTTTGGACTATCTGATATAGTACAAAAATGTATATAGACACATGCTGTAGTTGGTAGTAATTTTTTTAAGTAATCAGACAAATTTTATTTTGGTGAATGACATTTGGTAAAGACTTTCCGTGATTATTTTCTTCACCAATGATATAACTTTTTTCTATTGCGATCTGTATATTGCTGATAACTTTAAAAATTAACCACATTTGTGTTTCCTGTGTTGGTACAGGCCCTTTGGACAAGGGATGTGCTAGTCGGAGGAGGGAGCTGGTCTCCTGGTTTTTGCCTTATTTGCAATTTCTAGGCTGCTCTGATTAATTTTAAAGGCAATGCTACAAGGTTAAAACTAGTTCTTTGAGTTTTATTTTTATTTAACTTGGTTCTCTAGTTACATCTGTGTCATTAGGAACTAATGAAAGAGGGAGGGATTGCCCATGAGCTCTTCTAGAGTCTAGTGGAATAGGACTTCCATAATTGGTGCATACTCAAGTTTGATAATTACAATGCAGAGTCTGATTTAGGTCTAGTTTTATGTGATTTCAAAGAATAGCAGCATGTAAGGCTGAAATAATGGGTGTGTTTTTCCTTCAAAATGGTGGAAACTTCAAGTTCTTGTAGCCCTTAAAACCAAGCAAGCAGGAGAGAAAATACAATGGATTCTGTATCTGCTTATGGTCAAATAGTATATGCTACAGTATAATATATATTGTATACATACCCAGTCAGAGTTATTTGAATAAAGAGCAGACTAGCTGAGTGGCAGTCAGAAACATCAAGAAGAACTTGTTGCACGTTTTCACATGCTAAATGTTTAAAGCAAAACAAAAAATCATGATCCAATGAATAAAAAGAATTTTCCCAAGATACTGGTTTATGCTATTTTATATCTGCAGAGGTAGTTGAAATGCTGCTTTGTGAAGGCCACATTATATTGATTGCTTCAATTTTTTTTTTTTTAAAGTTATGCAGGTTAATGTTCTCCTAGAAAATAACCTTTAAATGAAAGTCCATTGTTTTGCAACACTGAGCATGCCTTTTTCTGTCCTTTGAAATCACTTGAATATCACCCAAATTGTGAGTGATTATGAATATTTAGGAGCCAAGATTCAGGGAAACTTCAGATTGTTTGGATTCAGTGATCAAAGCAGTTGCTCTCATGCAGAGCAGCGTATGCAGGTTTCTCTAGATTTGGGAGTGGGAAAATAAATTACTCATAACTGAAAGGAAGAGCAAAATCTTAAACAGTTTTAAATCCACTTAATCTGAATCATTCCTAGACAATGTGAATGTACATGAGTCTCTTGGTAGAAATGTGACAGCGTTGGTGTGAAGTGTGAAATGAGGTGCTCAATGTTTCCTTTTTATGGAAGCAAAACCTCGCTGTTCTTCCCTGCGTTTTTCCTAGGCCTGGCTCTGTTTGGTACTTGGTTCCAGCAGCACACTTCTCCCCCACCCTTTGCTTTTGCTGGGTCTAGACACTTTGGAGGGACTCTTCTGCTATTTCTTTGCTAGATTCTGTAACATACCTTTCCTTGTTAAAAGGGCTTGTGTCGTTAGTGGTGCTGCCTTCGTGGGGAACTAGCTGTTCATGTGAGAATTTAGTACCGTAGTATTTAAAGAAAGGGGCTTCCCTTTAAGCGTGTTACCTTGGACTAGGGTGGCTTTGTGCTGCCATAATAGAAATACTGCTTGCAACAGACAGATGACGCTTGGTTTCTGACATAGTGACTTTATCAAGCCTAGCATGGGGACCACCAAGAAGTGTCACAAAGGAAGAACTTTCCAGTTAATGAATGGTACTATTGGCTAGCTACTTGTTTTCTTAGGTTAAAAATGGTATTAATGTGTTCAAGTTAATCAGTAAAGAGAGGATTTTCTCCACCCCTTGGTTCCCAGGTATGAACACACTGGTCTAGTGATGATCCGGTCACAGCAGAGCAGTCATATCTGTAAGATGAGACAGCAGTTGAACAGTGGGCCCAAAGATATGATGAATAATTTGGGCATGTCTCTGGTGTCAGAAGTGCCGTAAGGTGGTGGTTATCCAGTCAGAATGGAGGAGACTTGGGGTTTCAAGGTCTCTTCTGAAAGATCGTCAGATGCTAAATTGAATGAAACTCTACTTTCATCTGCACCCTGCTGCTGATTGAAGTTGTGGTTCCAGGGAGTCTAGGTATTTGAAACCTGAGGCAGAGAGATCCAAGTCATTCCCTGTAGCATTTAATGGAAAGACAGCGTTTTGCTTCTAAATTTAATTAAATATCAGCTAGTAAATGGAGAAGGAATGAAAGACAATGGAAATGTTTTCATTTTGAAGTATTATATATTCTCTGTGTTTTGAAATGTGAATATTGAGGGGAGATTTAAAACTAATAATAAAAAGGCACAATATTCTCTCAATCTCTCCCTCCCTCTCACTGCAAAGCAGATCTTTCAGTATTTTGTCAAGTATCCTGAGCCTCTAACGTTCAACCCGTAGAGATTTGCTGGCTTTTTGAATGTTTATGAAGAATAGATAAAGGAGTGGGGGACAAAAGGGTGTGTATTTACTTGTCAAAGATGTGCAATTTACAGATATTAAAATAGAAAAAAAGTGCAGAACCAGCTAAGGATAAAAAATAGAAGGAATGTATAAAAGTTGTACTGCTTTGAGTTGATGCTATTTTCCCTGTAGGCATTTGAATCTATTCATGAGGTTTGTTTTTGCATAGTCGAAGATGATTTATCATTTCAACATGCCCAGTGGGTTAAACTCTGAGAATGTTTCATAACAAAGATAACCAGAATAAATAGTGTAGGGATTCTTTATCCATTTGAAGGTGAACCTCAAAGTAAACAGCGCTGGTTTCCTGAATGCTTAAGTGGTACTTTGCTATGTTTGACTAGTGGGTGTTGCAAGTTTAAGAATTCCAAATAGGCTGGATTTCGTGGAGAATAGCAGCACTCCGTCCAGTGAGAGTCTTCAACAGCACTTTCCTCCGCTCTTTGGAGGAACAGTCACAGAAATGACAAATAGGTTGTAGGTGCTCAAAATGTTAGAAAATCAAGTTGCCTTTAATATCAAAAATAGGTGTTTGTATGTTTAGCATCAGTATTTAAGTTCTTTAAAATAGTGCTCAACTTGAGAGCCTTGACCAAGGAGATGTTTTATATATATATATATATATATATATATATAAAATAGCTTACAGGAATAGGTTTTAGGGATGGGAAAAGTGTATGTCCAAGACATATGTTTGCCTTTTACTCTGTGAAGATTGTATATTCAGAAATAAAATTAGTATGGATCAGAGGGCTTTAAATAAAGTACATGTACTGAAGTTCCAAGTCAATATAGCTTCCCTTCAGCTTGGGTAAAATATGCACCTTTTTAGCAGCAAAGTAAAACAGCAAGACAGATAAAGTTTTGTTGTAGATGGTACCAGATCCTTTAATTTATAATTTCTTTACTGAAAAAGATTGCTCTTTCTTAATTCAAATAATATCCCCTGGTAATCTGAGACTGTGGTGTAGGTTGTAGCAACTGTGCTTACATTGAAACACTTGCTTGATCCATCACTTTCAGGTTTTTATTTATTGCAACAAGCATATCTTCGTTGAACAATTATATATTTTATGAATGCTGCAGTAAAGGCAAGCTATTTTTAAACTTGTAAATCTAATGTGGGTCACTTTCCTATGAGGTAACATCAGCTATAAGATTACAAAGATAACGTGTGTCTCAGTACCTTGAATTCTAGTCTCGACAGTGTGTCTTGAATAAGCATTAAATGCTCCTTATCCTTTTGTGGGAATATTGCTTATGCCTATGATTTTTTTTCTCAAAATGTTTCTCTTTTGTAAGAATTTCAGCTCATCAACTAGAATTACAGTATCATAGAGAACCAGTCCCTTCTGATATTGTGTTGGCCAGGAGATTTTCAGTAGAGAAATGAATTGTTTTTAGATTCTATGTGTGGAAATACTAAAGCAGCTGAAGTAGTTGTATCTAGAAGTGGGATGGCAGGGCAGGAAGAATGGTATGAGTGGTTTACTACATGCTTAATTCTGAATGCTGCATTCTGAATGCAGTATATAATAATAACTTAGATTTGCATAGAAATGATGCAGACAGGGTTTGGAGGTTGCTGTTAATATCTCAGCAGCTAGCAAGCTTAATTTCTGTGTTTCAAAATGTATCTAACGTGAGATTTCAGCTGACGATTAAAAAGAAAATATTGCCCATTTGTGCGTGTTTTGGAATGTAATGCTGTTTTTTTGTTTTGTTTTTTAACTGTAAAATGTCATACAGAGTAGAACAGCCTCTTTTTGTAGTTCTTCAAGCAAATATGTAGGTAAATAGATGCTAGTGACCTGGTCAAGGAAAATGTCACAGAACAGTAGGCAAAGTGTTTAAACCCACCGTTGTAAAAAAGTCCTCTGGCGAATGCGGTGTAGCGTTGAACTCTTACAGATGTGGACTTTCTCCACAGTCACAAGTAAGGATGGACTGAGTCCCCAGAGGAAATCTGGGAGCTGTGTTTCATTGCCTTAATGAGGAGTAATGCCATCTGAAATGATTTATTCCAGAAATGTTCCTTCTGGCAAGTTTGCAGCACTGGCTTTAAGCCCTTAACCATCAAAGCAGAAAGTGTCAGAGGATCCCAGAGCAGTATAGGTATTAAATGGGGAACAGTTCATGTGATGTGATCATTACTGGGCTACAGAGTTATGCTGGGAGCCAGTTTGGCAAAGGGGGAAGGATATGGAATATATGCTGATGCTTTAGCTATATGAGGAGTTTAGCAGAGCTGTTTAAATGGCAGATGCTGTTGTGAGGAACTGTCATTTCAAAAATGAACAGAGGGGAATATGTTTCAGTTTAAGGTTTTTGTAGCTTACTGTTTTGACTATTTAAAAAAAATTACAGAATTTTGTATTCTTAATCAGTAAATGATACTGAGCAGGTTTTATTCTCTTAAAAAAATATGATCAGATTTTGATTTCCGCTGTACTAGCACCTTGGAGTTGTTTGGTTTTTATGTAGTCTTTAGCCACTTTGCTTATGTAATGAGTGGTATTACCTATTAGCTAAGTACCTATTTCTTGTTATTTAAGACAAAGAAGGGAGGCAGTGAGCACAAATTATTCTCAAAAAAAAAAAAAAAAAATCTGGTGAATAGTGATGTGCTTGGTTTAGAGGATACAGAAGCTTCTCTAAAACAATTTCACTTTTTAGTGACCACCGAGTGTCAAATGAGGAAAATCAAGCGACTTTTAATAGAGATTGATCAATTCCATTTTGTAGGAGACCCTTTACCCAGCTACTCTGGAATGCCATATTATTTTCTTCTGAGTCCAAAGTCAAACATAGTAGTAGTTTATTTAGACCTAAATCAAAAGCATTACTTAAATATGTTTGGACTTCTTTGGGAGTAATGGCTGACACTGGTGTGTACTGGAAAGTTTTTTGTGGGATGTTTGGAGAACAATGTTTGGTAATTGCCTTCTACATGAAGTAATGTTCAAGGATTACAGTCAACTTCTGTATTCAGTCTGTTTGCCTTAGAAGTTTTGTGACATTAAGTATGTCAGTGACGCTTTTAAGTGCCCAAGTTATAGTTAAATATCCTAATGGTTTTCATAAAAGCTGTAAGAGAATAGACAATGGAAAGGTGGATTCAGCAAAGACCTATAGTTATTGCGTGAATCCCATAGTTGAGCCTTAAAATACGGTCAGTTTTGTTAAGACGTTCGTTCAAATAAGACACTTGTATTTATGGTTGTAGGAAAGGAATTTAGCAACTTGGTACTTTTATCAACAGCCTGATAGAGCTGTAAGGAAGTAAAACTAGTTATTTTCAAGGAGTTACAAATGCTTTTGATGCATTTGTCTTTTATAGATATTTTAGTGAGAAGGATATATTAGATTTGGCTTGATGCTGTGTTCTGATCCAGTTGGATTTATCCATTCCCCTTAAGGGCATGGCTTGTCACCTACCTGCAAAATTTATATAGTCATACCTTTATTTATTTTTCAGTTTAATACAATTTGCTTGTGCTGCTTCATTTTAGCAGCCTGCCTGAAAAATACTCTTCACCCTAAAATGGTGTGTCAAATTCCCTGGCATTCAAATATTACTTTACATGTGCTAAGACTGTTTCAGGAAATGAGGAGAACCTTGGATCCCGTTCTGCCTTGGATAACTTAATGTCCCAGGAAGATGGTTTTCTTGCAACTTCTTAATTCATGAAATGTGTAAAGAACCATGCTTAACATATCTCTTAATTTCCCCAAAGTGAGAAGGTGATCTCATTCTTTCAAATGCTTAATGCCAACAAAATCATAGAATAAAACGGTATCCTCAATAAAAGCCAGGAAGATGGTTTAAGGGAAAGACTTGGAAAACAGTCGAAGGGAAAGACTTTCTGTTTCTCTGCAAATTCTGCTTCATCTTGCCCCTGTGATCTTTATAGTTTTGAGTAATTAATCCAACTAAATATATTTACACTAGTGTAAGATGAGATACCTGCCTAGGGCCTTATCTCCATGTGATTCTCTTCTTTTTCTAAGTAATTTATATCCCTCTTTGACTCGTCAAAGATACAGTGGGTAGAGGGAAGGCTGTGGTGATCTTTCACCAAAGGCTGTCTGAACCAGCTACGATGGTGACAACTAAAGAATGAACTAAAACATAGCCATGTTTTATTGCTATGTTGGATATGCCTGTTATTTTTAAGATGCATGTCCCTTCCCTTCTGTCTTTCTCTGGTGCAGTTCAAACCCTGGCAATATCCTGAGAATTTGCAGCACAGTTGTCTGAAACTGCTTGCCTCCTCCCAGGATGACATTAGGCAGTTTCTGGCACCTGCAGAAAATGCTTTCAATTTATTCTTTTGAGACTTTTTGTGCCTCATTCCAAACGAAATAAATGGTTACTTTGTTAGAGCTTCTTACGGGAATCTGTGTTATATGAGCAATAACTTGAAGAGAATCATCTGTTTTCTCGGTGGTTGGAGTTCTTTGAGTTAGTTCCACGTATTCAGGCGTAGATATGGCCTGTTTTTTTATTTTTTTTATTTTTTTTTTCTGCACAGCTCTGTACAGAAGGGGGGTAGCAGCTGAGCAGAACTTTGTGCCTTCTGATTTGCGCTAGAGACAGATAAGGAATATGCATCTCATTTGGAGAGCCGAGTCCAAAGGTGCATCCAGGCACTCTTGTGAACGAATTGTCTGTTTGTGAATGGCTGTGTGGCGAGTTTCTTGGTGATCAAAATAGTCTAGGAGACCTTTTTCATCATCAATAATAATTATTTCAATCCACGTAACTTTTACTGAGAGTATCGAAGAGAAGCAGCCCAAAGTGGGGAGGGGAAGATGGCTTCTCTCGGTCATAATTAAAATTGAAGAAATCCTAGAATGGCTTCTGATGGTAGATGGAGCTAAGTGATGGAGGTAGATGAGGCTGTTAGCAGAACATTAGGGATTGGCTGGGCAGGCTGGGACGTTAGCGCTTTAGATCCTGGGGTGTTTGAGGCAGTTTGTGTTATTGTGTCAGTCTGTCGGAGTTTTAATTTACCTCTCTGGGAGGCTCTAGGGGAAGAGTAATAGGAAAGGATTCTACTGCCAACATAGAAATGGTGAAATAGAGAAGGATGGACTTTTAGGCCATTGGTTTAAAAGCTAATTGGATAGTTAGAAGGACAAATGTGTTTTGTTCTGTGTGTGTGAGTCATTACAGTATTTTGGGTGTGTTTCAGACCAATTTCTTTCCAGTTAGCATTCACACCACAGAGTAATTTCTCATCTTGTATTAAGAGGAAAGCTTATTGATTGCCTGAAGCAAGATTAAATTCTTTTATTTTGGGTTTCTTGAGGCACATGAGTGAGACATCGATGTGAAGTGTCTTACATTTGCCTGATGCTCAGTAATTATTAGGGAGAGTTGGTCTTGAATTTGAAGTACTTTAAGATTAGTACTTTCAAGTTAAAGTGCCTAAGATTTCACGCTAAATTAAGAAACTGAATGCCTGCACTACTTGCGTGTTATGTGTTCTCTGCTTACAATCAAAATGCTCATATTTAGGTATCCTTCCCAGGTTTTTGACTTGATTTGATTTTTACCGTGGAAATGTGAATCAGTCTTCACAGAGACTGGAATGAAGTCAGGTGCTCTACTTCTATAAGACTGTTACATTGCTTCATAAAGTGTTTTGCATGATAGAGTAATGCTCTAATAATTTCTGTTTTGCTAAAATATTTTATCGTGAGATCTCAGTGTTATACAAATACTGATAAATAAAACCTCCCTTTACCTCTCTGAAGTACACGGTGGTATTCTCATTTAGCCGGCAGAATGGAATCCAGATGTATTAACTTACAGTCCTGTGCCACAAGCAGCAAATCATCTCCTCCCCTCTCTTTTTACATGAGCAGTCTCTGCTTTCCAACTCTTCTCTTTATGAGATTTTTAAGTGCACACTGCAGTGATTTACTGCTGATCACTTTTCTAACATTTTATTCTAAATGAAACAGCCTCGCAGGTTATAAGTTGCCAAATGACAGAAAGCAGGAGCTCCCCCAAGTTCAAGCTGTTTTAAAGTCTAAAGATTTACAATAAAGAAAATAATTAAAACCCAGGACTCTCTGACACCATTCACTTAGTGTTAAAGCTGTCACCGACTCGGCTGTTAACATCTTTCTATTGACAAGTTTGTGAATGCTCACGTTTTTATTAAAACTGCATTCTCCCCCAGTGTTGGACGTGAAACCAGCATGAAGGTCTGTTCTTTTCAGTTTTGTTTTTAATACTCTTTTTTTTTTAATTGGAACCCCTAATGGGGTAGCCCTTTTGTGTCTGCTGGCTACGATATTGCTCAGAATTGCTGACTTCATAGGTCTGAATAAACTCAGCACATCTGTGATGCCCTTTAAAGCTGTAAGTAGGAGACAACATCTGTTGCTGGGATTGTTGTTCTTACTGTGTGCTAGAGACATAAAAAAACATTAGAGGTTGAGGTAAGTGCCTTATTTCATCAAAGGAAACTTGTGGAAAGAACTTTTGCTAGTTATACTGCTCTGAGTGCCTACCTGTCTGGCGTTTGAAGAAATAACAGGGGTTGTTTCTTGAAGAAATACCAGGAGGCACTTTAGTAGAGATTCATCCTTAATTTGCAAAATAGGAGATATGCGTGAATATAATTTCATGAGCTGATTTCTGGATAACTTCTCTAAGGAAACGATGTAGTTATTACTTGTGATTTTTGCCTGTTTTTTGCAGCAGTTTGGAAGTCATTAGGATTGGGATATTGGGAGAAGTTGTAGGTGCATCAGCAAGCACAGGTTGTCTTACATCTTCTTCATGTAACGTTAGCATAACCCAAGCTAGCTTAAACTGCTTTAATACAAAAATGAGATGGAGAGCAATGAGCTGCCTTTCACAGGTACACAGAATTGTTCTTCAGCTAAACAGCTTTTAAAACAAAACAACACCTTTTAGTTAAATGACTATGCAAGGCCAAGGTGGAGAATGGCTTCGGCAAAGCATTTAAATGCAATACTGTCATATATAAAGACCTTCCCTCCTCCTCATCACTGAAAAGCGACTGTACTTTTTTCTAGAATGAATCAGCAGGAAGAATGAGGAAAACACATTTTTCCTCCTCCTCCTCTCTCTCTCTCCCCTTCCCCCCTCACCCCCCCCGCTATTTTTTTTTTTTTTTAATTTCCATGTAATTGAATCACCACAAGTGCTGGAGTTGTCTGTGGACTTGTAAACCTGTGCAGAAAGGACATGAGGAAAAAGCCAAAGTATGTAAAGGACCGAATAAAAAGCAAAACTTTTTTTGTAAAAGGAACGCTTGCAGAGATTATGTTTATTAGGGGATTTAGTGTGGAAACCTCTCAGATAATAACTCTGAGTAACTGACCTTCCATAGCCAAAATTATCTTAATATTTTCAACCCAACCTTGTTTGCCCTTAAAACCATCTAGTAGCCAGCCACATAGTACTAAAATTGATGTCATGGGTTCTGTGTGTTGGAAAGTGTCACTAGTCTCTACAGAAGCTTGACAGCTGTGAAGATTAAGACTTACCTGAATGCCCATTTCAAAATTATAAACATAATATTTTCATTGGATATTCATTTAATTGGATGTTGTTATTGAATATTATCATGTATATGGCAGTAAAATAAGGGGGGAGTATTTGGCTAGCAATCTAGCTTTTGGCAGAAAAGCTGTTTATAGTTTTTGCTACTTGAGATAGAAGTTAAAAGAGGAGTTGGAAGAAGAGAAAGTGTATGACATTCTCATGAAAACTATTTTAACTTCTTCGATACAATTCTATCTTTGATCATTGTTTTGTGCTTCCTGACAGCTCTTTAAGAAATGTTTAAATGTGAAGGATGCCAGTAATGCTGAACAGATGTAACTGACTCCCCTAAGTGACAGAAGTTTGCTGACACTTTCTTAGACAGCAAATTGTGGCAGTGACTTAGCTGGGGATGAAAATAGTTGAGCACTGACTGTATTTAAAGAGTGACCTTGTGCATTCTAAGCAGCCTTTGTAACTGCTGCTTCTTTTCTTGGCATATCGATAGTGTGTGTGTTGGAGTATATCTTATATCTGCTAAAGAATAAAATTCTACAGAAGTGTCAATAAGTCTGAGGAAGACGAAGCTCAGATAGGCAACAGGGTACAGCCAATGTGTGAAATAATTACAGATTGGGCAGTTGAAGTCTGAATATGTTAGATGACCAAGAGTTTGCTTAAGGGGAAAAAATAAGTAACAACCATTATTGAGGTCTATAGCATTTGCTCAGTATACAATTATCATGATAATACAGAATACAGTAATATACACATATTTTAATATGTTACAAAAATATCTTTAAGCCTCAGTTCTAAGAAGTAAGACAAATTTGCGAGTGAAAACGATACACTCCTGAAAGTGGCTTTTGCAATTTTGTTTTCTGAAAACTTGGATGAAGGACATGGGATGGTGTGGGGAGTAGTTCTGTTGTGTGAACTGTCACATTAGTTGCAACTGCCTGTTGAAAGCATGAAAAGCCTTGAGGGAAAATACTATCAGGAATTAAAACCATTAAGGAGGTCTTAACTCCACAGATTAAAAGCCAAACTATCCAGTTTGAATATACAATTTCATATGCTACAAGTCGCGAGTGAGATGGTGTGCGGTAAATAATGATGCACGTGCCAAAGCGATCACAGTTGTGATTTCAGGTGCTGGATTCCTGACCAAGGGTGTGAGGGGCGGTCGTGCAGGGCTGACGGGTAACACGGTGCCTGCCGCCCGTGCGCTGTACGGGGTTATTTCAGTGAGGGTCCTTGGTGCAGAGGAGATCCTTGTTGCGTTTGTGTTAACAGTCCTTTGCACTTGTAGATTTAAACTCCTAAATACTTCTAGGCCTCACTTGCATTGAATGTGTTCTCTGATGGTATGAGGTGCCACTGTGTGTGGTTTTTTGTCTTTGCTCTTCATTCCCTTCTCTTTTTAAGCATCATTTGACCCTTTCCAGTTTTCTGTCATCAAATTTCATGTTTGCAGGAATTTCATTGTTTACTACATCCTGGTGGACCCACCAACAAAATATGTGAAGTAAAAACTCTGGTAGCTGGACAGAGGGAAAATGTTTAAAATAATGTTTTTTTTAAAAAAATATTTATTGTTTGGAAATAGAAAAGCCAAACTCAACCTGTCCATATATTCAGAGCCTTGTTTATCCTTACAGCTTATTCACCATAAATAAAGGAGGGAATTACTATTTTTATCCTTAATCCTAAAATTAGCTTGGAAAGGTGAAATGTTGTATCATAGCCAGACTAAAGGTGCATGTAGATTCAGGGTTTGGATTTGTGTCAAAAATAAATGAAGTTAACATCTAGAATACCTCACAAGACTGCTGCAGATTTTCTCTTTGTTCTAGCAGATGGTTGTTCTTTTACTGAAGGTAACTGCCTCGTTCCCTCTAAAAGTCTTTGACTGTCAATCTTTGGCTTTCAGTAGAAGATTCAGCCTATCCTGTGCTTGCAACCTTTGAGTGTTTTTCCTCAGGTACTTAAGGACAATCTCAGTAAGATACTTAGTGTCAGTGGAGAGCTTCGTAATGGCAGCATTAATCAGAAACCTTTTAAATTCCCTTTAAAAATTTTGTAAGTTCATGCCAATCAAATGGTACCTTTTGATATGGGTTTATTCAGGAATCTGAAGAAGAAAAAATATATGAAAACATTTTCCCCATAAATCCTGAAAACTTCTCTTTTGAGTTCCAGACTGTTAAATTTCCATGTTTCAATATGGTTGCACCAGCTCACTCATGATTTTAGATGATGAGAATAATAAATATAATAGAAATTATTATGTTGTAAAAATGCAAAGATGTGAAAGCTCTGAAAAATAAAAGAACTCTCTCCCTTTATTTAATTAGTTTGAAAGGACCAAATAGAATTAACTGGACAAATGAAGCAGGCCCTAGGTGAAAGCACCTCTCTAAAAAGTGAAGTAATTCTCACAGGCAAGTTTGTTCCGTTTTCCTCCCTTTTTTTGTGGGGGGGAGAGGGGGACAGCTGGGAGCGGCTTGCAGGAAATGAGAAACGTGAATAAGAAAATGAAGCCTCCCAAGCAATAATAACTTGCTGAAATAACGTCCTTTGTCCAGGTACCTTGCACTTCACGGTGTGTTCCAGTAGGGTTATGGTTGTGGGCCCTTGTGCTTGCACAGCTCTAAGGCAGAGGAAAGCAGTTTTCCTGCAGCCTGTGCTGGGTTGTACTTCTTTTGATTATAAACTTCATTATTTACACTTTTTTTGTCCTGAGTCCAGTTAAAACAGTTGGACTCTGACCCAGCTTCTGTCTTCATTAAGAAATGTATTTATATGGGGTAGCATATAGAGGAACAACCTGTTAACAGCTGCAAATTCTGTTGATTAAACTAGGTGCAGACAAATTTACAAGGGAAACTGTTCTGTGAAAAATTCCAGTTCACTGACATATGAAGGTGTCCTGACTTTTTCTTGCCATTTTCCACAGTTTCCTGCCAAGAATAACACAGAATTTCTTGCAGAGTGATGCTAGAGATTCTAAATGCAAAGTGTTTTATCGATCAGGGTGGGTTGTCCGGAATCTCAGTAAACAAACACACGTATCTATGCAGACACCTGGAGATGCTCTTAGCTCCTGAGCTCGTATTCTTTTCAAGCTGGCCTTCAGATCCCTGTGTGGCCTCAGCAGAGTATGTTGTGTTGTCTGCTCAGAGGCACCACTAGGTAATGGAAGCCACAGGGCGCTTAGGCCTAATTTTTGTTTGTTCCATGAAATTTGGGGATAATGATATTTGCAGCTCATTTGGACAGGAAGACTCTATGAATCCTGATCTTGTTAAGGAATACTTAAGGCATTCTGAAAGCTTAGGACAATTTAAAATTTTAAAACAAAGCACGTGGCAAACAAATATTCCTCCAAAAATTCTTTTGATAGAAATAACCTTAAGGTAGGTAACTAAAGGATGGAGAGAAAAAATGGCTAATTGCAACAGTTCTGAGCCAGTGACTGACCTAGCATTAACAAAATAGTTTAGAATATCAGAATGTTTCAACCCCAGGTCAGTGGTGAGACTAAATACAGTGTAACTTGATGCTTTAAAATTTGCACATTTAAAATAAGATCGATGTTTTTGATCATACATAAATATCCCTGCTCATCTGTCGTTACTCATTTTTTTTTTTTTTGGGTTAAACACACTAACATACACTTTCTTGAGCTGTTGTTAGGAGTTTGATAATCTACTAAAATGTGTGTGTGCAGTCCTCACAAGTGGCTGGAATTCGGCTCCTGCCTTTCCTGCTGTAGACATCCAGGAGCAGTCTTTTTTAGAAGTACAATGGGAGGAATGGAAACTAGCGTCTTTGGCTGCAGTTTCAAATCTCAAGATGTGATTATACATACAGAAATTAAAAAAAACCAATTCTCTCAAGCATCTAGGGAAGTATTTGATCATTTAAGAGAACAATCAGACTGGTGTAAATCATACTTGTTGATTGACAAATCAAATATAATGACCACCATAAGTACAGTAGGAGAGGAGGTCTGAGAAGACTTGAGTGCCACTGGAAAGAAATGTTACTGAGCACAGGCTTACTTAAACACAGCAGCAAAACTTCCTCCAAACAAAAAATTAAGCTGTCTTCTGGCCACTCTTCATGGGCTGTTGAGCCTTTCACCTGCAAGGCTGCTGTTTGCACCTGAGCAATGTTTTCCAATGAAGCAAAAATGTGGAATAATGTTTCACAGTCTAAGAACGACCCAACTGCAGGCACATTCAAAATTGTATTTAAGAATCTCAAAACATTATTAAGCATCCTATGACAGTAAAGGTAAGAGAATGCCAGGTTTAGCTTTTCTGTACAGCCTTATTTTTTTCCCCTTTGTAGATGTTACGAGCCTGTCCCATTTCACTAGTGAGCCTTTGCGTTTTGCAAAGTATCTCTGCCTCCATCTGTTGAGAGAGCGGGTCTGCTTGCAGTTGCAAAGTCCTTGCCTCGTCTGTTGCAAAAGTTGATCCTTGGCAGTAAGATGGTAAAGGAAGTTGAACGCTTCCCTGGAGAATCAGATCTGTAAAGCTGGTTAAGGGTGGCTAAACCGCTGTAAGTGGATTTTTGAGGTGGAAGTGTGGGGAGATACTTGATTTATTAGATAAAAAATTATTTTTTTAGCACTACAAGTACATCCAGTAAAGGTTGTTCTTTTAACAAATGAATAGCAAGTTATATTAAGCTGAAGAGTGAAGTCCTGAATGCATTAAAGTAGGCACTTAAAACTATCTTAATTTATCTGATGCTTTATTGCCTATCTGCAAATGCAGTTGATCTCATTCTCATATTCTGAAGGTAAAATAGCTGTGAAGCGCTTAATGTAGCTATCCGTAAAGCCTAAAGGAAAAAAAGGAATCCTGTTTTCAGAACAGAATTTTAGTAGTGTGCTTTAACAGGCAAGCCTCCCACTGAGCAGAGGAGACGATGAGTTACCAAGATCCATCCTGCCTGTATGTAATTGTGTCATTCTGTAGCTTTCCTTTAATTCGGATCTTGGAAAATTAAACCAGAAGAGTTAAATTTCAGGCATGTTTTAAAGGACTTAAAATTAATCTTATTATGGGAATCCTAAATTAGGAAGGGGGCTGACAACCCCACACGTAATAATATAGAGTCTTTATTAATGTTTTGCTTAAAATAAAACTTTATGGCATAAAGCTGTCTTGTATTTCTGGCCTCTCACTTAGGTTTCAAAATAGTGAACTAAAAGGTTAACCAAGTGCCTCATCCTGAAAATTTTGCACATAGGACTAAAATGAACTGTATCTTGAAAGAAGTGGTTAGGACTATTTCTTGACTTGACAGCCTACAGTTGGGTCAAGTGTGTATTTTGCAGTAGTGGTTACTGTCAGGATCAGGTCTGCAGGTAGAGGTAGCACTTCTGTAGACAGTGCTGTAATACATGTGTCTGCATGTTATAACAACCTTGCCCATCCGGAGTCTCATCTAGAACTTGGCCAACCTGTGAAATTTAAAAATAAAATGTTCTGAATGAGGCGTGTGTGTTGTTTCAAGCTGTGCTTGCTCTGCTCCACATAAAGATGTGGCTTCCCCTCAGAAGAAGGACTTGAGTGACAACGTTCCTTGCTTCTGGAGATGTTAGTGAAATAACTGTTTTGGAAACCAAGGCTTTAGATATGATGCGATAGGGTAATGTATAGTGGCTTGTCTTGAGATGCCAGTGTCAAGCAGACTCCAGGTATAGCTTTTTGGTGTGGAGAGGGTAGATTCAGGTTTCAGTAGTGATGATGCACTGATAGATCTGAGACAGGGTTGCACCTGAGTGGTGGGATCACATCCTGCAGGAGCTGGGTGACAGGAGATCTGCTGTCTTTGAAGTGTTTTCTGCCATGGAGCTGCCCAAAGAGCTTGCTTTAATTTTTCCTGTCCTCCAACATGAGGAGAACTACACAAAAGCAGCTTTTGGAAGGGCCATCTGGAATCTGGCTACTCCCAGCTGCTACAGGTCAGAGCCCCACTGGTCTCGTGTTGCAGGATAGGAGCAAGGGGGTGGTGAGGAGGCTGTGTGGAAAGCATTGCTTCTGTTTGATCTTCCAGGCAGGAAACTTATGCTCACCAGCCACCGTAACCGGGTCTGACCCTAGGTTCCTGCTGAGGCAGAAGTTTGGGGTTGAATTAAACAAACTTTAATGACACATGTGCAGGAATTGCAGCTCGAGCTGGAATGAGGAAATCCCTGGGCAATTATACCCTGACAATCTATGTTCCCCTTGTGATAGCTTGGACCAATAGTTATTTTTGGGTCTGGGGCTGTCTTGTTCTTCATTGAGTTCTGTCCTTGTCTCTTAAGGTCCTGGCAAGGAGGAGGGAGCCCAGGGCACAAGGATTAACCCTCTTCCAGGGGCAGGGGGAGGTTTTTGTGGCTCAAGGAGGGTCCTGGTGTACCCAGGCAGGCCTTATCTCCAAATCTGGACACCCTTGGGGTGTAAATCACAGGAATGCAGACTGCTAATTACAGCCCAGTGTTAAGTGATTAGCTCTAGATAGTTCCAGTAAAGATCTCTTTATCCTTCGCCCCTATCACAGGGATCTAAAGGAGGCTTGTCCTGCAGATAAATTCTCCTGCGCTTCCTGTGCTTGTTTCACAAGCATTTATACACCACTCACTAATCAAGCATGCAGTTAAGTACAAAAAGCAAGCAAGCTGCCCAGCTGCACTGGCAGAGTAATCAGAGTACCCCAGGAATTCATGATGAGCTGCCTAAGTAGACTTCACAATAAAACCAATCAGTGCAGTGTGGAGAAAATAGCATCATACCCACTCTGTATTCCTGCTCTTCTTCCCCATGAGTGCCTAGAGTAGCATTCCTGGGATAAATCAGTTTCCCACTTTTTCCAGCACAGAAGAGCCTTGGAGTGGAGCCCACCTGAGCCTGCAGGTGCTGGGAAGCGCTGCCTGCTGTCCAGCAGCCTGGAGTAGCTGCTTGAACAGTGCAGCCTGGTCCTGTTGATCTGACCCATCTGTCTTGAGGGGTACTCTGCAATTCTATTGCTTTCTCTTTGTCATTCCTGCATCGTGAAGTCACTTGTAGTCAAAACACTTTTGTGTATTCTTTTTTTTTTTTTTTTCTTGTTATGTTTTTCCCATATCTTTTCCCCTCCACCTTTGCTGTTTTAGTTAGAAGAAATGTACTCCCAAGCAATGGAAGATCCAGGTTTAGCTTAAAGAAGAAATTAAAATGTGATGTTCCGCATCACCACAGGAGATGAAATTGTGTAATTTTTCTTCCCTGTGCACATTTGTTCTGCTGTCTTGCTTAAAAAATAACTGATGCTCAGGTTATCAAGTCACCAAAAAAAATTGCAGTTACTTTGTTTACTGAATTGCAATTGTTATGTTTATTATTAGGTCCATGGGTTTGGGCAATTAAGATGTGATCTGTGAATTGTTTGATTTTGTTATTTTAGGGAGTCATGGCATTGAAAAATTGCAATTTACATAAGATTCTAAATTGGCAGAAGATAAAGCTTCTGTTAGTCCTTTGACAGAAGGAAGAGATCATATATTTTTAAATACTAGATCTGGAGAGCTGTGAAAATAAACTTATGATCATTGGGTACTCAGTTCTGTCTTTGCCTTCACAGAGCTGTAGTTTGTCCATGTGCAGTTTGGGTCTTTCCCCTGGTATGACCGCTTTCACTTAGCGTTTTAGCTTTTTGGTCAGAACAGCATTTCTTTAGATTTTAATCATTTTAATACATCATTCCTGAGTTCTTTGCAGTATATTACTTCCTTATTGTAGTCCTGCTGGTGCTTCTGAAGCCACTGTAGACTTACAACAATATATAATATAATTTATTTCTAACTACTACTCTTTGCAGACCAGCCCATGCTTGTGATACGAATGCAAGTTGTACAGTTGTGCTCCTGCATGGCTTTGACTTGCTGTTGTGGCGGTGCTCGGGGATCTGTTCTTGCTTATAAGTTGCAATCATATCATGTACATTTTTTGGCTTATGCTTGATCTGCTGTATTAAGAGTTCTTCTACCAAGTGTATCAGACTGTGCTTCAGCCTCATAGGTTTACATGAGCACAGCTTTCGATGCTCCATTTGAAGTGTGTGTAGAAACTATGGCCCTCTTTAACGGGTAAATGTTAGCACCCTTGATGGCAGTACAGCCTTTCAGCCTTCCAGGGTGTTTTGTGTGGGCTCCACACTCATTCTTCATCCTTCCAGAGCCTGTTTGATGGAGAAGGGCTTTACTCGAGCGATAGGCTCTGAAGCTGCAGACAGAATTGTGAGAGGATGCAGTGCAGAAATTTATACTGCTGCAGCCCTCCGACACGTGTTTGCTCAATTCTTACAAATGGTGTAGCACATTTTAGGAAGACCGTGTAGGGACCACGTCTTCCTGCAGGGACCTTGTCTTTGTCCTCAAGAAATAATTCCTCCTTAATAATCCTGTCTGGCAGAGTGCAGAGAATCGTTTAGTACCAGGCCGGGTCTCCCTGCTTGTGAGATGAGTTGTGGTTTGTGTAAATTGAAGGTTAGGGGGTTTCTTTGCTGTCTTCACATGCTCTGTATTTTCCTTTCATTGTTTTTTTGATTCTCTTCTCCATGTAGATATGTCCTTATTTTGTATTTGCACGTAGACCGTCCAAGAATACTTTGTAATAGTGGTTTCAGCGTACTGTCTTGCAGTGTGTTAATGAAGAGTTTCTCCTTTCCCCTTTGTGAATGGAATATATACATCTGCATTGATAATGTGATTTTTTGCTTTTTGTAATATATATGTAAAATATTTTGGCTTTCATGGTGCCTATATCTTTGCCCGAGTTCCGTATGTTTTCCATATTTACACAGGTGCTGCATCACGAGGTATGGGTCTTGGTTTGCCCTTTCATGTTTTTTGATGGGCTTTTTGGGCTTTGTCTCAATTCCTTCCATATTTATACTTACTTAACTATGCTGTTTTGCTGTGTGTGTTCTGTTCTCTGTGGTTTTCATTTGTATTTGCATTTCCTTATACTGCTGAACATATCTTTTCATCAATACATCAATATAATCAGCTTCATTAGAATATGGTTCCATATTTAGAATATTCTTCTTCCTAGGATTTTAGCATGAACCAAATTTTTCATATTTAATTCAAACTTTCATGCTGTCTTCTCACGGTCAGTGTGGAATGTGTTGGACTCGGGCACCAGCCATTATCAACTGCAGGGCACGTCTCCTGTGTCCCCTCATTCTGCTTGTCCCTGGTGCTGCAGTAATCTGCTTGAAGAGTAAATTGCTGCTTGAACTTTTTCCAAGTTGAACTATCAGATGTATTGGTTGCAGTTGGACAAGCTTCACAATGTCTCTGTTTCTTTTATTTTTTCCACTGTTTGTGCAAGGCTAGTGCTTTTATCAGCTTTTTGCAATCTGGTAGTCGCTCTCCTGGATTTACTTGTAATCCATGCCTTGCTTTCTCATGCTGTGTATGTTTTGGTAATTACTTAAGCTGTCCTAAACTTTGTGTCAGTAATGATGCAAAATTATGTAAATACAACACTGGCTGTTTTGTAATCTGTCCTGGCTGTGTGTGTGGTGTTTTATTTATTTATTTATTCTCTGCAGCAGGTCCTAGTTTCTGCATCAAAATCAAGAGGAGGAGTTTAAATCTGCTTTTAAAGTCTGATCTCTTATAGCTTGTGGGTCTCCATCAAGTTTATACCACACAGATCTTTAACGTTAAATATATATATATATATAGTCAGCAAGAATTGATAAATTCTGGAAATCAGAAAAAAAAAAAAGTGAAAAAGTCTTTCACGTAATCCATACTTTTTGTTTCTTCTATACTTAAAGATGGCCCTTTTACGGAAGGTGGGGATGAAAAGGGAGGGCAATATTGGATAGCTTCAATTAAAGCTGTCTCTGGTCTCTTAGATCCTTTGTATGTATAAATTTTCCAGGATATCAGGCAACTAAATTATCTCTTCTTGAAAAGCATATTAAGCTGAAAATGGTGTGTGACCTTGTTTACATAATCCTACTATTGGATTTGATGTGTCATAACAGTGGTGGAAGACTAGTGTAAATAAATACAAAAATATTTCAGGAAGACACAGGAGTTATGTAAGGCTGATCTTACTTTTTTCCCCAATTCTTTCTTTTTAACTTAATTTAGTAATTTTTTTCCATAATTAAGGTAAACTACAGCAGTAAAACAAGAGAAGAGCAGGCCTAGTTTTCATCCTTTGGAAAAGGCAGCGCTTCCTGGTAGGATGTGAAACAGACTTTAGCAGTTGTGACACCTCTTAACACTGCACTCCCAGATAGTCACCAGGAAGATACCCTCAGAGATGGTGTCCATAATACTTGCAGTGTAGAACTGTGTTACTGTAATAAAAGAATATTCAGAAAAGAAGAGAACTCTTAGCTTTCCATGCTAGGCGCATTTCCATGTGCAACGGATGATATTATGATATCCTTATTTGGATATTTTTGTTTGTATTTTTCTTGTCAAATATTTAGTTTAAAAAAGACATTTGTTTATATTGATTACATCAGTTCTCATTCTTTCAGAAAACACTCCATTCTGGTGATGTAACTTCATGTAAATGGTTGTCATAGGAATAACTATAGCTGAAGTATCTGAAGTTTATATTTGTTACGCCTGTTTCAAAGGGAATCCTGAATTTTTAAGACAAAGAAAAATCTTTGATTCTAACTGTTTTAATTTTGATTTGCTTTTTCCATGATGTCTGCTAAAATATATTTGTGGTTCTGTACTTTTCCCAGGTCCTTGAAAATATATGTTTAGAAACAACTATTTTTTTCAAGAGTAGTATAGAATATTTGAAAGAATACTCGTCTTTAATGTCCATGTTGGAAAAAAATTATCTATACAAAATCTAGGTTTTACATAAAATGATATGCCGATATTATGTAGTTGGCATAACTGTGCTAATACTGAAGGATATAGCAACCTTTGTTTTGTATTGTTTTTATCTAAAACTGCTGAATAAGTCTCAAATTTTGTGGCAATAAACTTTGCGTGCTTTGTGAGAAAACAGGACTGAATTTTAGGTTTAATTTTGGGTGTCCTGAGAAGCTGACTTAATTTAGCATTTTCAAATATCTCCCTCCTCCCACCCTAAGGACAAAATTTAGATCGAGTATGTTATAATTTGCAGTATAATAAAATAACCTATATTTACAATCCAAATTATGGTAAGAGACAGATAATGTCCAGAATGGATTGTAAAGTATTTTTTAATACATAAATGAGAATAAAAGCACAATTGTATAAATAATTTAATAAACTGAATTTATTTTTCAGACCTCATTGACTGCAGAAGTGACAAAATCACCTGAAATTCTGTAACTAAAATGATTTTGTGTTTTATGGAAATAGCTTTCCATTCTGAAGTATTGTAATCTTGTCACCGGCCTCTTAAACGCAAATTATCTATAAATGTCAAAAGTGTAGGGGTTTTTTTGTTGTTATTGTTTTTATTTCCCCCAACAGGACAACTGAAACATAGGGCAATATGACCAGCAATCTTGACATGTCCTGTAAAAAAGCAGATTATTTTTTCAGAGCTGCCATTCGTTTGTGTTCTTTTCGCAGTACTGGTGGCCAGCAGTATGTTAGTTTTCTCTCCCTCATCTTTTCTAGTATTATCTCTTATTCCAGTGGCTGAAATAATCTATTTTCTTGTGCTCAGTGCAAAGAGTAAATTAGGTGCAGCAAGGTAGAGGTCATGCATCCTATGATATTCTAAAAATGGGTAAATACATAGATGTAAAAGCTGCATATATGTAACATTGTAAATGCATAGATATGTAAAAGCTTGTGTATAGGTAACATTATAAGCTCTCTGTTGACCACATACTTTCTTTACTGTAGTGTTGTATTAACCTGTGGTGAGTGAAACACATGGGTAAAAGTGAGCTAAATTTAATACAATTGCTGCCTTACACTGGCTTGTGTAAGGAGTCTGTATGAACCCTGGAGGTCAGCATTGCATGAAACACAACATTTTAGTCCTGTTTTTGGAGAATGAAAGTCGTTCAGATTTGAGTTTAATGTCTTTTATCTTCTGTGGCTGTATATACATGCCTATGCAATTCTGCTCTTGCTCTGACATATCCATTTTCATGAGAAAGCACTACTTTGTGAATTGGGTAAACATTTTAAGAATCCTGACTTTGTTCTGCTCTGGAGGAAACTTGGGCTTATCAACATGTGTCTGTTGAGAAAGGTAAGCAAAGGTCCCCCGGGCGTGCCAAGTCAGCAGCCTGTGCGTGCTCAGGCCAAGAAATGTATTAAAAAGACAGACTTGAACAAGTCAGAACGTTTTCACTGTTTCCATATTTATTGAATGTGTCAAGGAGTGTGATCAGAAGGCCTTCCCAGGATTAGCTGCTGTAGTATTTTGGTTACTGTGGGGGAAAAAAAAGTGAATTTCTCAATGTGCAACAGTATTTTCATCTCTGTGAATGTGAAGGATGGTTGACTCTGGATGGCAGCAGTTTCTCTAAATGTTTCATCACACTCTGGAACTGATGGGGACCTGTGCTTTGGGAGATAACATGTATTTTGGCATGATTCCCACGACCAAAAGCCTGGAATGATTTTCTGTAGTGTCTGTGGATGTAGTTTCATAGATCGGCCAGTGGATAATACTTTGAAATGCAGGCTGCCTCCTTCTGAATGATTGTTTTATAATTTAGAGCCTGAACAGTGAATTTAATCTCTTTAGACCTGCAAGGCTTATCAACACTTTCTGAAGCCCATGGCGTAGCAGCGTGCACAGGATAGACCAGAGGTGTGAGCTGCCATTCGGAGGGGCCTCGGCAGGCTGGGGAACTGGGCAGAGAGGAACCTCCTGATGCTCAGTAAAGAGAAGCACCAAGTCATGCATCTGGGTGGCATAACCCCACGCATCAGTACGTGATCTGGGGGAAGGCAGTGTCCTCCTGGCAACAGGCTGACCACGAGCCAGCACTGCATCCTCGTGGCAAAGAAGGCCAGCAGTATCCCGGGCCGTCTTAAGAAGAGGGGTGCCAGCGTGGTGCTGAGCCAACATCTGGAGTGCTGTGTCCAGTGCTGGGCTCTCCAGCATGGGAGACACATGGAGCGCAGGGGAGGGCCACAGAGATGATGGACAAATGCGTTTCAGAGCGGGAGAGGTGGAGAGAGCTGGGACTGTTTAGCCGGGGGAGAGAGGATGGAGCCAGGCTCTTCTCAGTAATGCCCAGCGACAGCACAGGACACTCCATCTGAACACAGAAGATGCTTTTAATGTGACGGTGACAGAGCAGTAGAGCAGGTTACCCAGAGAAACTGTGGAGTCTCCATCCTTGGAGCTACTCAAAAACCATCTGGACAGGATGGTGGGCAGAGTACGGTAGGTGACCCAGCCTGAGTGGGTGGTTGGACTAGATGATATCCAGAGGCCCCTTCCAACCACCTATTCTGTGACAGCCCAAGCATGTTACAGGTTTCTGTTACAGGTTAGCCCATCTGTTGAGAGCATTGGTTTAAAAAATGTCTGTATGTAGAGAGGCCTGTGTCTGCACTGGCAAAGAACACCATTTCAGCATGTCTTGAGCGAGAGCTGCAACTATGTGTAGTTCTTGCTGAGATAGATCTCTAGTATATGAAGGGCATAAGGGTTAAAGAAATACTAGTAAAATCTGCTAGAGAAAGAAACTAACAATACTACTACTATACTCTTCTATAGCACCTTTCATCTGAAGATTTCACAGTGCTTTAATAACATTTAATTAAGCTTTAAAATGCCTCTCTGGTATAGGTTCATTTTATTCCTTATTCATAGATGAGAGAAATATAACCAAGTCGGTACAAAAAGTCTCATAGGGAGTTCTTAATATGGGCCAGAAGTAAAACCCCAGAAATCTTAAATCCCACTTCTCTGCTCTAGGCTTAGTTCCAGCAATCACTTCTGCAGGTGTTTTAATTCCTGCACTGCTCACATGCTTCAGCTTAAGCACCTGAGCAAGTACTTGTAGGAATGGACACCTACCAATTAGGTGTTGTGCCTTTCAAGATCTACAGAAGTGTAACGCCAGGCATTTTTCAAGCTGGGGGCTTTGCAGTCTGGAAGTTTACATTTTAAAATAATTCCTTTGAAAATTATACTAATTAGCTTTTGAAAGGTTTTCTTACAAAAATCAAAGAAAATCCACCTTCTTACCTACTACAGAATGAAATGCAGGAATTTTAATCATATCATAAAAATGTGATTCTGTACAAGTTTTGCTTGGAGTCTTCGGGAACTTGAGTAGAGTAGAAGTTCTTCATTTTATGATGGCTGACATAAATACAGAGGGAAAACTGAAATGTGCTAGAAGAATGATCGGATGCCCTTGAAGATTAACTAGAAAATATGGTTCCACAGGGTAGTAATAAGTGCCAAGGTCATGTGCTTATATTTACAGATTAGTATCTGGTATTCAGGACATGTTCTCATAATTGTAATTTATTTAACAAGAAATCTATTGGCTGAACACAGTTGTTTCCTGCATAATTTTATGTTTTTGCTAAGACATCCCAAAACAGCCGTTGCTGAGCCTCTAGCCACGATGCTAGACCAGGTTCAATTGTATTTTGGCTTAGTGTGATGACTCTTCTCCTGTTTGGGTTGTATTGAAATCTGTCTCCTGGGTTGGCTCATAGCTGAGTGTGGGATGTGTAATCCCCATAGCACTTCAGTCTGTGCTCTCCCCTGCTTCATTTTATTTCCATGTGGCAACTGCTGCCCCTAGGTCAGTCCTCCTGTCTGTTCTGAGGACCTCAGCGTTATCTTGCAGATAGGTAAAATGCTGTGGGAATTTTTTAACTATACTGAAACTTTTTCTGGTTTAAATTGTTCAGAAATCATTTTTCGTGGGTTCTTCCCCTGTCAAATAAGCCTATTCATGTTTTTGACGTTCTGTTTTGGCTTTTTTTTTAAAAAGCAAAATAGCCAATGACCAATTTCCTATGGTCTGAATCCAAAGCGATTTTAAGGCAGTCTTAACTTTAAAAAGTCCAAGTCTAAACTGTTGCTTACTTTCATTTCATTGTGGCAGTAGGATTTGTTTGTTGGGGCGCTACCGACAGAGGACTGATTCATGCTGGATTTTGTATTTCCCAGTCTGTTCTTGTTTGTTTTCAAATTATGTTATACATTGAACGACAGCTCTGCCAAACAGCAGAAGCTTGGACTGAGGCAAATGCACAGAGATAATTGTTTGGAAGATATTTTGAGCAAGTATGCGTGGGCATACAATAAAAGATGATTTCTAATACTTTTTAGAATATTTTAGTAAATCTAAGATTAGGTTTAGTTGCTTGTGTGTTTTTTTATTATTATTATTTATTTTAAAACTGTCTTTAGACAAACCTAAAGCTGTGCTGGAAACATAGTGCTAGAGACTGGAGACAGTTTAAAAACAAATTGCTAATTTCCAGTTGAATGGAAGCCCAAGCAGGGAAAAAAGTTTGACCAAATGCTGAGTAACTGCAAAAAGGCCTTTGGAATAACCTTATCTATAAATATTTCACATACTGCTTCATTAACATTGCATCCTGATGAGTCTTTTTGTTTGTGACTGAGAGCTGGAATTTCTAGGGATGAGGCAGCAGCTCTCAAAAATATGCAGCTAGATCTGATTGTTAGGGTAGAGTGTTTCATTGGCACACGTGACAAGGAGCTGAGGAAGTCATTCATCTGTGCTTTTCAGGTTGCTTTCCAGATCAGCTAATTAGGTCTTGTAGATAATTGCAGGTAATTTATAAACTAATAATGGGAAGTTACTTGCCCGGTGTATCATATAACTAATGAAAAGCTGCCTAAAATGAAATCTGGGAGTCCTGGCTTCAAAAGTCTTGCCGCAAACATTCGGTCTGCAGTTCCCAACATTGCATCTAAATGAGCTGTATTTGCACAAGCACATGAGAAGTTGCACTGCAGAAGTTCTCAGCCCTCTGCTGCGACTTGTACTTTATTAACGCTATTTCACAGGGTTCTTTCAATGTTGCAGAATAAGAGCAGAGCTGCTGCTTTGCCGAGTTAAGTAATGCTTATTTTAAAAAGTGGAAAAAATGTGGAGAATGCCAGTATAGTCCTGTAACAAGGTGGAAGCTTCACCTTTGAGTCCTGCTTTTGGAATAGTCTCTGGCTTGAATAATCAGGAGTTCTAGGTTCCTCTAGCTCAATAGATTGCTTTACTTGAGGCACTATTTATTCTTCAATGTTACTTTTTCTAAAACTGAAGATTACATTGGTATTGAAATCTTGGCATTTTTGCTTATAATTTTTGGAATATTTCAATTTCCTGGTGATGTGCCGGGCTCATGAAGGTAAATTGTTATTTGGTAAATTACACTTTTTTGGGGGTACTATTAAAGCTCTTTGCAGGGGGCTGAAAGTCCTATTATAAATTGAGCCTAAGCTATTTTTCCTGGAGTATTGATCATATCGCTAAGCCCTTGTTTCTGCTGTCTCTGGTGAAGAGTGACATACAATTCTGGAAGTGTCTGCGTGTAATCTGGGAATTAAGGAGGGCTCACGTGCTTTCTGGCTAAAGGCAGAGCACCTCTAGCTCTTGCTTCAGAGCTTCCAGTGAAAAAAACTTATTGATATATTGTAACACATGGTAACTCTCAAAAGCAGTGTAACTTGCGAGTATTTTTTGTTGATATTTGAAATGAACCTTTAAAAGGCTTCAAGCAAAAGTTTTTTGCCCAACTTGCTGCTGTTATTTTGCTTGGGCGCATGTGCTTGGAGGACCCAGTTGAGGTACTTGCATGCAATGAGAAGAGATAACATCCTGTAACTGAACCCCAGAGAAGTGGGGAGCATTTGGACTTCAGAAGGAGACTTTTTGTTTGTGAACTTTTATCTGTTTGAAAAGTTTAGAAGGGTTTAAATTGAGCAGATTCATTTTTTCTTCAGGAATCAGATAGTCTAGGTTCTTGTGGAAGGACAGAATTCTTATGTTCCTGTGTTACAGGAATCATGTACATTTTCTATTTTAAAGCCTGCATTTTCCACATAGCAAAACTAAGACCTTCATAGTTCTGATGTTTGTGAGGATAATATATAAGCATAGAGACAGAGATAGTATGAATGATTTGAAATATATTATTGGTGTACTTTAAAGCTCCGGAGATCGAAGTAAAAAACGCAGAGCCTCATAAGCTTGCTGTTCTTTAGTGCATCTGAGCAATAGGTGTTCTCAGTGGCCTTTCCAGCATGCCAGTAGAGTACTTGAGATCATGCTGCTAGGGTTATTTTTTCTTATTTCAATGTAGGAGGTGAGAGAATTAAGGGTCTGCCTTTCGTTCACTTTCTAATAGCCCGTGGACAGGCAGGAAGTTGCATGTATTCCATTTAACGTTGCAAAAATTCCTCCTTTTTGGCCATCCTAATCCAACAGTTTAATCCCTTTAAAATAAAAAGTCCACACAGGTTAGAGAACAGCATTAGGAATCAGCAACATGGTATTAATTGGATAGTGAATTAACAATGTAGTATTAATTGCCCAGTTCTGCAGTAGAATGTGCCCTCTTCCTGCGGTGGATGTGCTGCTGATACCTATTCAGGGATAATTTTTCCTTTGGAGAGGAAAAAAAAAAAAAAAAAAAAAAAAAAAAAGTGTGGACTGTTTGCTGAACTGCCTGTGAGACTTGTGATCTTTCCTGCACCCCTGTGTCCTACCAACAACTACCTGCCCTGTGTGAAGGCTTTCTTAGTTCACTGAATCCTGGATTAGAGACCCATCCGTAAAGGCAAATTTAGCATTCGTCTCCCAAGAACAGAGCAAGGATTTCACGCGTAATAAGCACGTCTACAATAAGTAGGAGTGGGCTTGTTGTGAAAGTCAAGGCGTAGAAATAACAAGCTCTTAAATCCGTTCCTGTGTTTATCCTGGACTTAGTACTAAACATAGACAAGCCACAGCCTGTGTATGCTGTAAAATGAATATTGCACCTACCTATTTAACAACAGCCTACGTTTGCTGTCACCTCTAAAGAAAGGCTGGAAATAAGTGCCAAGTGTCAGGGGCTACTTCACCCCTCTCTGCATTTCATTTGAACTCTGTTTCCAGGCGGGAGGAAAATGATTATCTGTTTTATTGTTGCAGACCCCTTTGGAGCTGAGGTGCTGCAGCTGGAGAATGACTTTCTCACCCAAATCTTCCAATTCTTTGCTTCCTGTTCACACATTTGGAAGTGTTCTCATGTTGCTGCATCTGCTTCTATCAGTTATATCAACGGATGGTTTGCATGCCAGCACCTTATTTTCTGCTTGTGAGTGGCTTTGATTTTTTTCAGAGCTCAGTTTGGCTGCTTTGCCTATGGAAAAGGAGAGGCCATGGGGACAGCTAGAACCAGGGTCCAGGTGACTAACAGCACATGGCTCTGCTGTTCCTGATTAAAATGGGAAGATCGGAAGAATATCAGTGCTAGTGTCATTTTGAACTCTATCTCTGATCCTACACCTCCTTTTATCAATGACTTGAAGCATGCAGGTTGTTTTTATTGAAATATTCCTTCATTTGGCTTTTACTGGCTTTCCCATGTTGCCTCCTGTTTTTATTCAGGGCTGCCTTGCTTAGCACACTTTACTCCTTATATCTCTTAAGAAGTGAAGACAGCAAATAAAATAGAAATCAAAACAGAAGCACGGGCTGTATGTTGGCTGCCTGCTGGGATACTTGCCGTACCTCACAGTTTGTTCCTGTCTCATCTTCTGTGACTCATCAGTTACGATTTGTGGAAGAGGTCGCTCCTGGTATGGTAGGGGGAGGATGGAGGGAGGAGGTGGATGCCTCTTTAGCCTTTTCATGTGTTTCATTTTACTACTCCATTTTTGTTAATCGCTCAGGATGAAGGCTGCCACCTTGCTATGGGTGCCACTACTTCTCTTTACCAGGTTTCCTTTGTTGCATTGAAGACTCCAACGCTTGATATCATCTGATTAAAAGATAAGCTCACTAGTCAGCCTTGTGATGAAAGCAGTATGTAGAGTTACCTCTACAGTGCTATTTACTATAGATTACACGATTTACTGGTTTTGCTAAGGTTCCCTTAGTTGGCTTTTTGTGCATTTTTCCCCCACTTTCTTTAGACCCTTTTTATAATTAGCCTGTTTCTGAATTAAGACAGATTAACGAGTTACGTAAATACGAAAAATGACCCAGAGTGCTTGCTCCTTTTTGGAGGTTCACATTATAGTTTGGAGTACCAAAGCAGGTAGGGGTATCAAATAAGACATAAATCAGTGCTGGTTTTTGGTTCAAATGACAGCTATTTGAAACATCTACCATCTAGCAGTGCATGGTAATGTACTTTATTTGAAGTCACATGTCTGGAGAGTTGTATCTGAGCCACAGTGGTTTACATTTTCTTGCAGTAAGCTGCATTGCTAATCTTTTCTTAAACATCAGACTTCTGCTGATGTTCCTCAACCTCAAACTATGTAACTTGGCCTAAGGAGGTATCTTATTCTTCAACATTTTTGAAACTAGTTGTGTATAAGCGGCCCAACATATTGTTCAGTTGTTTCTGGGATGTTTGTTGCTATTGATCTGAATTAACACTCCTAGATCTTGGCTGGGCTGCCTTTAGGAATGTGAGTAGCAGTAGGCCAGTGTAAGAGAAACTTCTATCTAGTTTGACAGCTTTGTTTATTTCTTCCACTTCCTCTGATGGTGTTAGTATAAATCGCTGTAATTTGCTTAAAGGAGAGGGAGCAATGTTGCTGAACATCTGCCGATGTTTGGAATCTTTTTTTTTTTTTTTTAAATGTATTTGCTTTAGACAGCAATTATTGCTAGAGGAAAGGAATAATGTCTAGAAACTTGCTTGCTAAAAACAGCAGTTATTTCATCTAAAAAAGCTTTGTACAGTCACTAAAATGTATATGCTATGGTAGAACTGAGGAATTACCCTCACTTATTTATGACTCTTAAGCACTGAACAACTGTAGACCAGGAAAAAAGAACTCTGCTTGTGAAAAATCCTTCAAGTCTTGCCTGTCCAGCCACACTTAACTAGGCTTTTCTTTCTTAAAAAGGATAGATAGAGGGCAGATGATATTCTGCAGAAATTCTAAAACTAAGCATAAAAGTTTCATCTTATCTGCAGTCTTAGAGAAAAATAGCACAAACAAAAATAAGCAGTTGAATGGAAGAGTTCTTGTTTCCTGCAGTTTGGATAATGGCTGTCACCACACTTTTCTCTCAGTAATTATAAAGCTGAGATTCCTCTCTCTTGTGGGGAGGGAAGGAAGATGTTATGCTTGAAGGTTTTCTTATAGGCCCCTGTCAACAGTTCTTTCAGGATTCCTACCTATATATACCCTACTTTGCTAACAAGCATTTAATTTATTCTTTAAGTGTATTAGTCTTCAATTCCTTTTTAAGCTCTTGATGCTTTTAAAATTGCTTCAGGGAATTTTTGTTTTCCAAGAGCTTGAGCATTTGCCCTGAACTGAAATGGGCAAGACTGGCTTGTTTCTGTGAGAACCTGAGGATGAGTCTGCGTCCATGGGATCTTGGCAGTGCGTAACACCCAGCTGTGTTCGAGGACTGTGCATGGTGCTGTCCTCGTTGAAGGTGCAACCGGAGGAGCACAGTTATGCCTTGTAACCTAGGAAGAGATTTGTCCATTGCGGTGTAAGAACTAGCTATCACATGCTCTTTCCAGGAGAGAAACCACCTTGTATTCGCCATTCTTTCATGGCACCTGTTTGAAGGTATAGTTTCCTGCACCTAATACTGCTAGTGACCATAATGCTGCTTTATTTCAGTATCTCCACTCTGATAGGTGCAGAAGAGCTCATTTCTACTCAGTGTTAAATGTTCCGGGTTTGGTAATGTACTGTAGTGTAGCCAATCCAGAGTAGTTGAAATCAGACGTTGTTCTTGGAGCAATTTGGATTTCTAGGTTAACAGCTGCAGGAGCAAGGACTAGAAAACTGAAATTCTTGAGTTTTGCTTTGTTGTTTAGTCATTAATCCAGCTTGCCTGGAATACGCTTAGTCTCGGTACCCACTGTCATTAAATGGCAATAATGGTAACACAGACTGAATTCTCAGAAGTGTGTGGTAGCAGAAAGGTGCTAATGTTAAAGATAGGAGGGTTTACAAGAATCTTGTGTCTTAGAAATTCTGGTCAGTTTAAAAGAACGTAGTATTATTATTTTTGGATTTTCTTCTCAAGAAGAAAACATTCTTGGGAAATCTCCGTGAATTCTCAAATTTGTCTTCATCTTGAGATATTTGACAGCAGTGCCAAATAACACTGGAGCTATTGTTAGAAGGGAACCCGATCCTGTTATTGTCCCACTTAACTGGAGCTGCACGAGGAAGCGCCAGCTCCCCTATTGAGGGAACTCGGTCATCCGCAAGAGTTCTCAGTTTTGTGCATTAGTAGCTGTCAAATGAATGGGAAGAACAGATTTAATTTGAGTATGACAGTTTACTAGAGAAGCCTCTCAGAGTGAAATGTAAATAAATTCTGTCCTTGCAGGGGAGGCTTCTAGTCTGTATATATATCACAGACTAGAAACATTCTTGTTGAGCAGGTTGTGTTTTTTTTTTTTTTTTTAAATGTACATACACAGAGCCCTGTAGAACACAAACACACATAATCCTTTGAGATATGAAGTGAGACAACACAGCATTTCACTGACACTATGAATAAAGAGGAAGAGGAGGCTTTTTGGGATCAATTGCATTTTGGGGAGTTCAAAAGAAGTTTTATTCTACTCTAAAATCTCACTATTCCTTTTACTGAAACTTCTACTCACACCTACAAAACCTCATGCCTCTTTTAGTAAAGATTAATACTTTCTAGTGTCTGCAGGTAGATAGCAGCAGTCTGGGCAGATAAGTATATGGCTTAATTCCCTCCCCTGCCTCCCCCAGTCTGAGGAACTAGTGGCTTCCATTGACCTCAGTGATCAAAATCTCTTGATGTTGTGCTGCTTATTTAAATTTGGATTTTGCAACTTTTTTACTTTTATTAAAAAAAAAAAAAGTAACATAATATATCAGAGAACAGAAGGACATAGGCACAATCATGTTCCCTTTAGCTGGATATTACTATTGCTAATGGTGGAGGCAGAGAGTAATTTGGGAGAACACTAGTTTTCCAAGCTGCTTCTCTACATAAAACTTGATGTACAAAATACTGTTAGTAGTAGAGCTTCTATTTAGGACATTACGCTACTGCAAGTTTGGGGGCACTGAATGCATAAGCAAAGACATTGTACTTGCTTGTTTTACAAGCACTGCCCTTGTGATACCACTACATTTCATGGAGGACTGCACTAGCTATATAGCAAAATAAGTTGTTCTGCTTTAAAAGTATGCATGAAGTTTGCCCACAGACTGAACAAGTATATGCCCAATGGTAGCTCTCAATTTGGTTTCACAAAACTATCTGTGAGCTTTCTTTGCAAAGCTTACTTGCTTTATCAAAGGCTTGATTTTGTTGTTCTTTTTACATATACTATGAAAGTAGACCATATTTGTCAACTGTTTGTTTGCTGTTGCTGCCCAGATTTGGTTTGACTTGAAATAATGTAATTGAGGTGATAGAAATGCACTTAGACCATTCTGTAAGATTTGAACCTTCGCAATGGTTGTGTGGAGTTAAGCACCTAGAGTGTCCTAAGAGTTAAGAAGGTAAACATGCCCAATTTTTACAAGCGTTTGTTTCTGTGAAAAGTATAAGAGATTTTGGAATTAAAGGTAAATGAAAAACCCAGGAAGAAAATGGATATGAAACCAACAGTGTTAATCTTTGGTACCTTGTACCGATTTTAGCTCTTCAAATTCCCACTTCAGCTGAATTGGGTAAAACTGTTGTTCCTTGAAGACCCGTAGCCTCGCGTACACAGTGGAGTTACTAGGCACCACACTGGGGTGGATGAAGTAATTCCCGTTTGCCAAGGGCTTTGGGGTGCGTTGGCATGAAAAACACCACGGAGCCAATGGTAGTGTTGTTCGGCTTACGCTGGTGAGAAATAAGTGCTTGATTAATACTGACTTCAGCTAAAAGTAAATTCTGCTGCTTTCTCCTGTATGCTAACTAGGCATGATGTGGAAAGAGGTGTAACAGAACAAACAGACAGTATATCTCTTTCTATATAGTCTAAAGTATAATCTAAATTGATTATTTTATAGCAGCAAGCACTTTGCTGTAGCAAATTTCCGGAGGATTAAGCAGCAGATGGAGTTAATTGGCTCCTCCCCATCAGTCATTAATCTCCAGGAAGCACCAAGCATCTTGGGCTGGGAGAGCTCTTACTGCAGCGATGAGCAGATTGGATTTGCAGTTCGTCATCTGTTGCTCTAACATGGAAGTGATTTTTACATTTTTAGTTTGGTTTCAGTGCTTATGCTTTTTAATTTCATGGGATTTGGTGAATTCGTATCCCATGCAAGGGGCAGGAAAGGCAAATGTGACTTTGAGAAAGTTTCTGTAATGTCTGCCATTATTTCCAGATATCTGCGCTACAACATCAACGACTAATGAAGTAACCGCTCCTCTGGCCCCTTCTTCGATGGTGTTTCCAAATGGCATGGTGTTGTATCAACTGTCGTGTCTGGTGGTGGGCAACAACTGTATTCAGGTTACTTCAGTGTAGGTGTAGTGTAGGTGTGTAACAAAGTTTCTTATCTAAAAAGTCTGAGTAAAAAGGAGTTCTTTCTGGTTATTCAGGGCTGAAAATTACTCTGATGAAAAGGCAATACTTAGATTTGTTCACTTCTATAGAAATAGAGGAGGAAAAAAAAAGTCATTTTTAAAAACTAGGCAGGAAAGAAAGCACACTTCGGGGGGAACTTTAATATCTTAATTGTTATAGGTCACCTGATGACTGACATGAAGTCCTAAATCCACATATTGTGGAAACTTGTGTTTTCTTAAAGTGAAATTCATCTCACTTAACTTCTAATTGTCTAGAATTTGGGGGTCTCCTTAAGTTGGACTGACACGTCAGCACCAGTCACTGTATTTCAAAACACGTTTTTAAAGCTTAGATTACTTACGTCTGTCGACTTGTAATAAACAGTTTCTTTTTATATTAATAAACTTTGGTATAATACTAAGTGACGAAAAATGTTTCAGGATGAAGATCAAAAGTCAGTGGATGTAATGACATATACATAAAAACATAATCTGTCCTTATATCAAGAAAAATGCATCCAGCAACAGCTGTTACTTTAAAAATAGACACAATAATCCCTCATCCAACTACTGCACTAAGTACAAGGCAGAAGATTATCTAGTTCAATATCTTGTTTCTTAGCTGTGAATGGCAGATGTTTTTGTTGTGAAATCCTACAACTGCAATTTATTTTTTCCTGTTTAGCTAACAGCAGCTCATTCTTGGCATAATTTGTATTAAATATATTATGCATATTCCATGAGGTGTAACTGCCATGAAATATGTGTTTAGTTTTTGATCAATCTGTTTAAGTATTTACTTAACTTTCTGAAGGATTCTAGTTATCAAATTAGCTATTTGTTATTTAAGCTTGCTTCATTTTTAATCAGAGCAGGAGGGGGTGTATGGACAAATAAATTTAAGTCTCTAAAAATGGCCAACAATGTGACATGCTTTTTGAGGGCTTTGTTGTCTCTAATGCTGCTTTGTGTCTTTAATCCAACTATAAGATCATCAGGGCAGTAGCTTTGTTTGTAGACACAGAGTCTCACGCAGGGGAAGCGGTTACTGCTTGTGGCCAATATTCAACAAATTATAATGTATTTCCAAAATTAAGTACAGATTTCATTGTGTTATTTCTTGCTGCAAGCTCTAAGGAACAGGTTCCTCACCCAGTCTGTACCAAAACAGAATGAACGAGGCTTCCTCACCGCCTGCCCCATCATCAACCTCCCCAGTGTGTGTGAGGACGAGAATAACAGAATTGGGGAAAACTTCAAGGTGTAATGAGAAAAGGAGGAGGAGATATAAATGATGCAAGAACGGCCATCACTGTGAAACAGCCGAGGGAGGGAATTTGTGGGGAGAGGACAGTGTGGATAGTTGGCTCTGCAATGAGGGTGAGCAGTGGAAATGTTCTTGGTTTGTTTATTGTCTTTTCCCCCCCCCTCCCTTTTCCTCTTCCATCTCCTTGATCATTGCAAGGGAACATGCCTACAAGTAAGCAGAAAGCCTCCTACTTTTTGTCTGGCAGTCTCCTTAGCCCTGAGCTTTTCTGACCTCCAAATAAGAGACTCAGGTGCTGCCCAGGCCAGAAACAGGGCTTGGTGTGCTCCAAAGCTGTCATCAGGGAAGGCTCGGAAGAGGAGGCAGGTGAAGGGGCTTTGGTTCTCTTCAGAATTTCTGGCCCCAGAACCTACCCGCTTTATGCAAGCAGATGCTCTAAAGCTTTTTCACTTTTCTTTATGGGAAGGATTTGCAAGTGACTTGGTGTATTTTGAAGTACTTTATTTTTCAGACAAACCAGGAACTGTTTTATCTCTAGGTAACATCATTGCCGACATCACAGACTAGCTCCCTTGGTGTAAGCAGGTGCAGCTACGTTGATCTGAGAGTGGTTGCACACGTTTTTGTCAGAGGTGAATGCCTCAAGTTTCCACCCACATAACAGTTGGGTAAATAATGATGCGCATAGTTCTCATAAGTGGATTACAGCAAAGCCACAATGGAGTTTATTCACAGTTTTGATAGAATCGAGTGACTTCACTTTGCAGGCTGATAATGAGATTTACTGCTATGCTGAAGATTCGGGTCTGAACGAGATGCAACTCGCTTTACTTGTGCTTGCAAAGCATTTAACTGCGTTGGAGATGCGTGTTTTTCATCGGCTCTTTTATGAATTAAGTAGGGCAGGCACATTTAGATCAACCATCCAGGGTCCTCTTGTGCCTAAAAGGGACTAAATTAAGAGCTCACAATTCAGCTGTTTTTATTGGCATTGAATATATAGAAGGGGAAATATAAAATGATAAACTTTTCTCCAAGCATGTCCTAAGTCATACTCGTGTGTTTATTTGGGATTCGGTGTGCCCCCTGCTTGTCTTTCCCAGGCTCGACCGGCACTTCATTAGGGTTTACTTTATTTATATTGCAAGGTCAAATGTGCTCTTGGTGCACAGGCCTCTGGCTTCGACAGGAATTCCCTTGGTTGTTAGTGAGAGTCCCTCCTCCCCCCCAGGTCGCTTTCTGACGTCCAGCCTGATTGAAAACAGGCTGAAACTGGCACCGAGCAATATTATGTCATCCTTTGCTTATATTTCCTACCTACTCATTCTTTATTTTAATGTTATATTAGTTCTTCAGTGGAGTGTGACATATTGTTATAATTACATCATTTGGAAATGTGTTTATTCCCGAGAGCCTGAACTTGATTTAGGAACTGTTTTGCCTGCTTTCAGCCTGTTACTCATAGCATGGCATGACCATCGGGCCCCTGCAGCCGGCTTGACACACCACTTTAAATATTTGCAGAGCAAAACACAAGAGCCCATTGATGCCGGTGGGGTGGGAGAAGAAAGGGGGCTGTGATTTAAGATTTGATAAAATTCTTGGAGGTTGAATAAACTCTAGTAATATTGTGATAATTTTTGTGTAGGGTAGTATTTATTTTGTATCTCTTCGCCGTATTAATAGAAACACACTTTTATGAGTGTTTCTGTGTGTTTCTATAGGGTGTTTGTAATGGGACTGAACTGCTGCCATTGGCCTTGTGGCGTGGGAAGCAATAGCTTTTGGGTGTATGTGTTAAGAGAATGGCTGGGATTTAGACATGGATTTTGCAGAGTGCAGAAAAACATTTAATTAGAACACAAAAAGAATAATTCAGAGCAGTGTTCAAAATCATTTCAAGATCCGCAGTAAGTGTAAACTCAGGGAGGTGCCATTTTAATGGTACTAACCCCCAGGAAGGGAGTCTCATGATGTGCGTCTGGGCTGGAAGCGGAGCTGCAGCCGGACGCCGTGGGACGTTACCAGTGTTCAGGGATGGGAAGCTCCCTTTCAGCCTGTGTTTTTCAGGCTTGCTGTTACATGAATGCAAGTATCATGCAAATACATCCAAAGGCTCAGGCCAAAAAAAAGTACAAGGTGTGCCCTTGAAAAGATATAAGCTCCAGCTGCTCCTTTTGAGCCAAGTGGTAGCATTCGTGTGTGCTCTCTAATCACTGTTAATGATCCTTAAACTGCTTGCTGTTAAACTTTGTGCTCATAAATACCTATAGTTTATATCTAACCATGTGAAAGGAGCTTTGTATGGCTGTACTCGAGCTGTGGTTTTTATATCAGATTAGTAGAGCACAATATACATTTCAGGTATCTTCTCCTATAAGCCAGAAACATGCGCCACAATTAGAGTAAAAACCTGGAGTTCATGTCGTGAAGAATAGAAGTTTTTGCTGCACTGTTGCTGATATAAATCGCATCTAATAAATACCCTGAAATTCTAGAGTGATGATCCTGTAAGGGAAAGGATCCACCTAACTGAGAAAATGCTGTTTTTCATTTAATTTCTTACTGTTGTTTTTACAGAATATGTATGTAGCCTTTTGGCAGATGAAATGATAAATTCCATTTTTTTTTTTTTTTTAAGTGGTGTGCTTAACCACTAGTGGAAAAACACAAATTTTTATTTAGAAGTTCATTTTCAGACAGCAGCTTAGGAGGAAAATGTCTTTTTTTTGCACTGCCAGAAACTGGAAGTTTTTCAGGCATGAGCATTTCCCCTATCCACCGATTTCTTGGTTTTCTGCAATTGTTTACGGCAAAAGCAGCACCATGTCCCAGGACAGCATTGACTAATGACTGTTTTTTATTTCTGTTCTCATCTTATATGGCCTGAAGCTACAAAGAAAAAGTAGCTTCAGAAAATAAGTAAGTTTTTCATGTGGCAGAAATTAGTACAAAAGAGGCTATTAGACATGAAGTTAGATGGCAATCATGTACTGCAGTGATGGGTACAATCCACAGAAAGCTGGTCTAGGTGCACTTACTCCTTCCAAAACACAGGTGCCTGCTAAACACTGAATAGTTACCAGCAGCCTCACTGGTTTCGAGTAGCAAGTCCCAGGGCCTGTTCTCAAAATGTTCCCTTTCCCTTAACAGCTTGTGTGCAGTAGCACGCTACGTACTGTGTTTTCTGCCTCTTTGTCCACTCACAAACTCTATAAATGTATTTTTCTTATATTCTGTCTTACAGGTCCTTTATTTAATCTGAGTTACCAGGATCTTTCAACTTGGGCACATCTTGAACTTCCTGTTCTATCAATTTCTTCTTACTATGGTTTTGCAGCTGAGACTTATACCCAATCACAGAAAGCAGATCCAGAGACTCTTATCTCACGTGCCTTTCAGTGTACTCTTGCTAACACTGCTTTTGCCCTGAGTTTCAGGATTTTACTCGAGAGAGACTTGCTCACAAGTTTTCCAGGGTGCAAACCGCTGCAGGCTCAGCTGGAGAGGAGCCCAAGGAGAGCTTAGTTTCTTAAGGCATGGAGAAACCTTGTGAAGAATCCTGATTTTCTTCAGAGCTTGGCAGTCCAGATGTACATTTTTGAATGTGCTTTACTTTTCTATTTCTTGGAATAGGTGCAAATGTGTTAGGGTAGCAATTTTGTTTTTGCAGTAGTAATAGCTTACAGGCACTTTCTGCTTTGAAAGCAACTCTTGCACTGTGATCTTGCAGACTGTTTTTTGGGTACAGTAAGTTTTCACTTCTGGTGCTGCTTTTCCTCAGTTATACAGATTACTGGATGTTTGCATGCATTTGCTCTTGGACCCAATATTGGGTTTTACTACCAAATAATTTGGTCTACAATTCGTTCAACTGGTATCTTTTAAACTGTGGGTTTAAAAATATGTCTTGTTTAGTTCAGGCTTACAGCAAAAGTCAGAATTTGTTTATTTCTTTAGCTGCTATTTCACAAAAACATATCCTGTCCCTAGAGCTCGGTTATTGTGGGTACCTTCTGCATTCCCAACTCAGGCCTTTACAGGCGTTGGAGTAATTCCTGCCAACTTTCCAGAACCACAGCTTCAATATGTTTTTCCTCCTTTGTCTTCTGTACTGTCATTCTAAAATGCTGCTTGAAATTACCTCTGCTTCTTAAACTAGCATTTTGCTTTTTTACTTTTTCCCTTGGGAGATCGCTGTGAAAAAAGAGGGAGGTTTCAGACTGCAGTGGTGTTATTGCACATTGCTCTACATGCTTGTATTAAATCTTGCTCATGTCTGTAAAGCCAGAGAAAATTAGTTATCAGTTATTCACATGGAATTACCTAACAATAAAATACCACCAGTTTCTTGAAAAGACCTGAGTGAAAGTTGATTTTAATAACTTGGATGTTGTGCTAGATGGGAACAAGTGTGATGCTTAATCAAGGGGTCTGTTTTGATACTGCAGAATAACATCAGTGGATGTCAAGTACAGATATCTTGAAATAAATTCTTACACCGGCAAATAATAAAACTGAAAGTCGACACCAAAGTCGCTGATTACAGAATCTTACTGCTTTGGAGTTTCTTATGTTGAAGAGAAACAATTTTAAAATTAAAAGATGTTCAGACTCTAAAATGGTGTGTGGGGAGGAGAGTATTTTGAGACAGGATGCTTTTTTGTTTGTTTCTATATTTTTATAGGCCAGGGCCTGTGAGCAAATCAGTTTATTGGAGCCTCGTTTTTGTCTGTAAAATGGAACATCATCTTGCTCTCTCCAAAGCTATGCCATTAAATGACCGTTAGCTAAATGTACTCTGAAACTTGATAGTGTATTTGCTATGTGGTCATGAAACTCTCTGTTCTTTAGCGTATCAATGTGAAGCTCATCCCGCTCAGATCTTAAATCTGCCAAAAATGTGTTTCATCTTGAAATATTTTTTCTAAATGATTTTATTCTATAAAGTGGTGGTTTATATTAACACATGTAGAATTCGTCATTGTCACCTCATTTCTGCTCTGCTCATTTGTGAGAGAGTATTTAAAAATTACTTGCTGGGGATGTTTAATGGATTTCATGGTCAATGGTCAGAATGGGTCAGTGAAGAGTGTGGTGGGTTTTTTTTTGTCTCTTCATTTTGGGGATTGTATTGCTGGTTATAGATCTTAAAGTTATAGTAAGTAATCCTAGATGAGATACGGTTAGGTGGAAAGATTGTGATGAATGTGATGAACTATTCAGCTCACAGAGTGGCACCTGGATTCGGCTTCCTTCTGAGATAGCATACATTTTCTTGTATTGACCAAATTATTCTATTGTGAAATAGTTCACTGAAGGAAACAGGAGGTCTATGGAGTTTAATTTGATTGCCTGAATCTGAGTGATAAATACATATCTTTGAACATAAAGAGCAGGTAAGATTACAAATCTGTTGTTTTTTTCCTGAATGACCTTAAGGTTAGCCTTTATCCTTTTCCATGTCAACATATTTTCTGTGTTTTGCACTAAGGTAATGTCTTTACTGGGTGGCAAAACATGTTAGCTGCTTTCTGTTTGTTAGTTACTTCAGAAACCTGTATTTTCTAAAGATAAAATGACTAGCTGTTAGAGATTGAATTTCATTAGCTTTCAAAATCAACCCTGAGGCTCCCTTCAGCTTCACATTACCCTTTTTGTCAATATACCTACTTTTTGTGTTCAAGCGTTCCGGTAATTGCAAAGTTTTCTTGGAGGATGATGTTTGGCAAGCACGGAGGAAGAGCAAAGCCTTAGTGTTATTACCGAGATGTTTAACTCATGGAAGAATGTATTGAACTAACAAATGTTTGAGAGGAACGGATCCAGAAAAACAAGCTTCTCAGCCTTGTGTTTATTGTCATCCTCCAGCTCTTGGCTAATTTCTTATTGTGTGTAATGTCTCAAACCCAGGACTCTAATTCAGAGGTAATTATCATGTGATCAACTGTAGTTGTTATTTTAGTGCAGATTTGGGAAATAAAAGCTGACAGCTGTGTTCCAGCTGCATTTCAGCTGCACTCCATTAAAAAATGAACTGGAGAGGCAGCAACAGCGGCTTTGCAGTTATTTTCCATCATTGCTGAGCTCACCGAAGTTGTCCTATCTGCATGCCCTGTGCCATGGTTGTCATGTGATTGTGAAGCCTAGATCAACTAGGGAAAGAATGTTCAGTGAATAGATGGGATGATCATAAGCAGTAGGCCAGACGCACGACCCCATGTATGTACATTTGGTTATGCTCAGTGTATGAATGATCATTAAATAAATGCTGGTAGATTTAAAAGGATGGATCAGAGTTTATCAGGAAGATGACTTCCCTTAAATAAACCATAGCATTAAATAGGTATATGCAGTGACTTCCCTGTCATGTGTTACTAAAAGCTGTCTTGTAGCTGGTATTTTGAAGAGAGATGTAAAACTTTTACAAGGTTGTAATTATTCTAAAAGATAGTATCAGTTTGGTCATTAATTGCTAAAGCCCCGTACTTTAGGCATGAATGAACTTCGTTCGTATATCTGCTTAAGACACATGGCTGCAAACTTACATTATTTTTGCCATGAATACAAGATCCTGAGAGAAATAATTCCAGTAAAAAGTAGAAGCACTTCTGAGAGCTGATGGGACTGTTTTTCTGTAAAAATGCAGAAAGCACAAGTTCTGCAGATCGGACTGAAAATAATTTGGGTGTTCCCTATAAAGAATTTTCCCTCTACTTGCAAGTACAGTGTTTCCAAAAGCTGCCAACCTGTTTGGGAGCTAACATTCCAATGGTGATAAGGAAATGCCCTTTAGACTCTAACAAATTTGAGGCATAGCTTTCTAATTTTCATTAGGCCCCTTAGAGGTCTGTATATTTGTGTATTTTTAATTGACCAGAAAAAAAAAGAGATAATGCCTTCTCAGTTCCACTGAAATGTGAATACATGGACAAGATGCAATTGAAATTTCTGGTCCTTTGATAACTGGATAAAGAGTTTGTGGTTTGAGTATCTGAGGGAGGAGTATCAGATGTTTACTTTCAGTCAGGAGTTGAAGTTCTTATGTCTTGCTATGGCAGAACTGCTGTTTCTCCTTTTTCTCTCCAGTCTTCCCAATGAAAAAAAAAAATCTGTTTTCCAGTGAATACAAATACGGCATTCCTTTGGGCTGCTGTCATGTAGTAGAGAGGAGTCCAGAAGAAGTAAGAACACTGTGGCTCAGTTGTTCTGGAATGCAGCTGGTGGGTGGTTGATGGTGTGTCTCATGCTTTTTTTTTTTTTTTTTTTTCCCTTGGTATCCTGTAGTTCATCATCAAAACTGACCAGAATATTTTCAGGCTTGAATCAATTCTTCTAATGCTGTGTTTAACACAGTGCAACATTATGTAGATACAGCAGTTTAAAGGCTATTGCAGAAATCCGAGTGGAATGATGTGAACATGTGCTTTGAGGTTAGGGAACAAGTGAACTACATTTGATAGGAAGTATATGGTTGCCATTTTTGAGTGACTTTGACTCTGAATGAGGTGGTTGAATAATGTCCTCAAGTAGTATGTACAACATCAAGCAACACTGGGGGATCTTGACAGCTGAGTGGAAAGAAGTGATATAGTCTGAGTTAACTCTCTCACTTTCCCCTTTAAGCACTCCTGACTCATTCCTGTTTACATAGCAAAATACAGCATCTTTGGAACTAGCATGGCTTAATGATAAAATAACTCATTAAACCCAAGACACTTTGTGTAGAATTTAAATTGCTTGCTTCCACAGTTGTGAAATCCTTTTTTAGGTCCCTTTTCCTGAAAATTCTTGCATCTTTTCCAATAGGCTTCGAATCATAATTAGTACCCCCAAATTAAAGAGGAACAATCTTTTTCTATTTACAGATGAATATTAAAGAATCCATGAGCATGGACTTTCTAATAGAAATCCTAGAGTTCCTCTGGGACACATTTCATACTTAAGTCCCTGCTACAATCTTCTGAACAACCTCTTTAGCCCCAAGCAAGAGAAGCACTGGAGTGATCCCAGTTTCTCTGTTCTTAGGCTAGTTTTAGTTGACCTGTTTGTCTTTCTCATGTTCATTATTTCCTGCTTAAAAGACTAACTTATAGACAACATTGTGCTGATATCACAATAAACAAGCATCCACTTTATTGAAACAGAAATGGAGATTTAGCTGTGTGTTAGTAAATATATGTATATCTTTTTTTCTTCCAGTACCAGCTCTTTTGCTGCAAGAGCCAGAGTATTGCTTGGTGTCTGGGAGCAATGCTATTCTGCTTCTATAAATTTTTTTAAATGCCACCCAGAGGACAAATAGTTAATAATTAGAAATCCAGTGTAGAGGATTGTGCCCTTCAAGCTGCAGAATTAGAGCGTTTACATGTGGCTTTCTGTGCGCAGTGTGTATATCAGCATGATGAAGTTGGTGTTGCATTAAAAACATTTAAAGACACAAATTCTAGAGATAGAAAAAGGCTATGAGATCACTTAGTTCATCTTTTCTCCTTTCCTATTCCAGCCAGTTCAATATCAGTCCCAACAGTGTGTTGCAAACCAAAATAGCAATCGCACATTTACGCAGATTGTAAGGGAATTATATCTAAGATTTTGTAAGTGAAGTTGGTGAATGTCTGCATGCTGTGGGAAAACTAGACCCTAAACTCATTGTGAGCAACTCCTTGTTTATGTAGATGTTTAAGAATATATACAGCATAAAGAGATCTTGTCAAATCTTTTTATCAATGTGTAATGTAAATAAGGCATTCTACATTTCAAATAATACAAATTCCAATACAAAATACCATTCTGTATCAACAGAGACCCAGGCCCTGCAAAACTATTCCTCACTATCAGTCCATGCTAACAAATGGATTGTATGATGCTAACTTCAGAAGTCAAGAGGGCATTTAGGTGGCCAGTTCCTAAAAGCTGTTCCCTGGCAATGTGCTGTTGGTCCTGGTCTGTGCAACTGCCTAGAACCCTCCACACTGACATTTTTCCACTTGGGTGCAATGAGCGTCCACCAAAAAAACAAAACCCTATTTAAAGCAGTCAACCTAGGGTGGAAAGAGAGAGCAAAGCACCACATGCCGTGTGGCAGTCTCATATATTTGCAACAGCTGCTTTTGCTCCAGAAGGCCTTGTCCCACTGGAGCTTTTCCCAGTGTAGAGCTGGTGCTGATGCGATGTTGGAGGGTTAAGATGTACAAGTTGTCTGGTTTTGCAGCCTAGTTATTTGGGGCAGCTCCAATTCAGTTTAAAAGATAGTTAAAATATTTACGTGTGGGTGAGTGGACATTGATAGCTAATGGAGACTAGCTGGTGTTGGCAATATTGGACATTTCATTTTCTCGATGGGAGCAAGCTAGGATAGAGATCAGCATGTGGGTATTTTTTCGAGGCGCTAACTTTGGAAGAGGGGTTCTTGAGGCCTGCTTGACAATTTGATGAGGTAACAAGGGGAAAGAGGGGAGGAGGTGGGAAATACTTCTGTGTACTTCCCTGGCTGCCACAGGCTTTCATACCTTATATACGTCAAACACAAAACAGGTTTTCATACCTTATATATGTCAAAACCAAAACAAAGAAACAAACAAAAAAATCCAAGGCAGATACTTAATTCATTGAGGGGCTTTTCCTTCCTGTGCCAGCAAGCTAGACAATGAAGGATCCTGCTGGAAACAGCAGTGATTTTTTTTTCTCTTCCCCCTTCTGCAAAAGTGATTAAAAGGAAAGACTCTTTTCTAAAAGACTGCTCTAAGCTGCCATATGTCAACCAGCTAATGGAGATTTCAGAAGGTTTTCATTTAAGGTAACATTTTCTATTTCACTGGCTGCCCTGACATGTTTTTAAAGGCTCAATTTTCAGAGGAATTGAAATTTGAATTGTGAATGTTTGGGTAGCAGATGAGATAAAATGGGCTGCCTTGTAAATTTACCACAACGCTTTATTAAATCTTGAGAATTGATGAGAGCAGGGTATAAGCAGTGAAGAGCAGCCAACCTTTCTTTGAGTGTTGCTTGCTTCATCTCCAGCAATACTGTCCTTATGGGAGGAACATGATACCTTCCCTTTCCCCTCTCCACAGCTACCCAGGGAAAAGGTGAGTTTATCATGGAGCCTTCAGATTTGCTCATGGTGCAAAGATTGCACCGCGTCAACGCACTTTGACAGACTAAAAAGCAGTAGAGATCTGTGGTAGTCTTTTATAGTCTTTTAGCTTTAAAGCCCTCGGAGCACAGTACAACTGTGTATAATAAATCTTATGGACTGAATACAGAAAAATAAACAAATGTGAAAAACTCCTTATAGAAACAGATAAGACTTTTATGTGGCCAGCGGAGCAGTGTAATAACGTTTCCCTGAGGGGGTTTGGAAGATGCGTGTCCCTCTGGCTGCTGCTCCTGTGAGTAAGCCAAGATGGCTGCCGCGCTTGCGGCCATTTCTGAAAACCTGGGTCCTCGGTGACTCCAGCTCGCCTCCTCATAGCGTTTTTGCAAGGGCTGTCTCACAGGATTGTGTATGAGCTGCTTTCACCCAAGGCTATCTCCTCCTGCGAAGCATTTTGGCTCTCCTCAGTTGCTGTAGTTCCCTTATGGTCTGTTTGCTGCTGTGGGTACTGAGGACACAGGCAGATTGTGGCTGCATTTAACTGAAGCAGTGCAAGAAGCCTGTTACTGTCCTTAAGTTGGCAAACAGACTGCATAACTATCCCCCTGGAGTCTTTGTCGGAGAGGTAGCTGGCTTGGCTGAAGCGGCCAGTGGCTCTGGTTCCGCATTGAAGCGGATGCTGAGCACTTGCATCACCTCATCTGCAGAGACGGCTACAAGAGGCATCGCAACCACTGTGAGAGGTCAAACTGCCTTTCTGCTTCCAAAAGGCAGGACTTTGTCCTAATTTAACACCGACTTACGGTTCCTCAGCTATTTCTGACCTGGGAATGGAGGGTAGAGCAGGACAGCAAAGTTAATTCTACTACTACTGAGTCCCTAGTACCCTGCTGGAGTGCAGATTTCTTGCAAAGGCAAAAAGCCTGGCCCTGCTTTTGGGCAACTGGTGTTTAGTGAACTAGTGCTGAAATAATTCCCAGATAAGAGCTTATCCTGAGTATTGAACACCATGCCCCATTTTTAATTACAGTCAGTGTTTGTTTGGATCACTAGTATTTGAAAGTCATTGTTTATTTGTTTTAGATATCTTGAAAAAAGATGATGTTTTTATAGCTGATGTTAAACCATGATCTGTCCTGGGGAGTATTTGGGTGCCTATCAAAATTTCCTGGGATTTTATAAAGGAGCCTGAGATGAGCTCAGCTTATTGCTCAGGACAAGCTTTATTGTAGTATGCAATGTTAGTGATTGCTGTTCACAGACATGCTACTGTGTTTGTTTTGAGTATTCACACAGTGTCTTGTATCCCACTTAAAGGACTGATTTGGCAGCAATAAGGAAGTAAAAGAATTGGTGATTTTTTTTAATGTCACATGCCTTGTTCTCTGCACTATGTGATGTTCTATCAAATTAGTGATGAGACAACATAATACTGTGGACTTCAGTAGCGGTCTTTTTTTTTTTCCTTGACTACTTGTTCTGAAGGTCAAATGCAAATAAAATTGCATTTAATGATTCAAATTATTTTTCACATTTGTGAGCCTAGCAATCCTCAAAGCATATTACTTTTGTCCTCTGTGGTACCTTTTCATCTTTTTTTTTTTTTTTTTTTTTTCTCGAGAGCTATCCTTTCTGATGCTGGAAATCCAATTTCAGAAGCGATAACCAGCTTGCAAAACTTCTGTTTCACTTGGAAGCAAAGATGCAATGGAAAGCATTGCCTGTTTAAAAAATATCTCTGACAGCATTTACAATGCAAGGAGGCTACCATTTGAATTTGGAGCACACTCAACCTTAACTCTGTGTTAAATTACAAGTATGCTCCCTTTGGTATCTTGAAGGCACACTGGGATTGAATGCTGCTGTTATGGGCAGCATGGCCCATGCCTGTGTCATCTGCTGAAGAGCCTGTTCCACGGTCTCTTTTCTGCCTCTCTCTTCAGTAGTTTTTGAAAGGTCTTCCTTTCACTGGTTGATTGCTACAGCCCTTGAAAGTTGTTTTCTGTGTTTCTGGCTTTTTTTCTTGGGGCAGTTTTCTTTGGTTCTACCTTTTCTGTATTATGTATTTGTATGTCTCAGGGCTCTGCCCTCTTCAGTGTCTATTCTTTGTTCTGTGACATTTTGCCTCTTGGAATTCAACTGCTGTCCCCAAGCTGACGGTCTTTAGATCTGACATGTGATATTTGTCTTAAATCTGACACTCTGCTCCTGGACCTTACACCAAAACTCAGACTAAGTTTTGTATTGAAGTCCATGTACCTTTTTCCAGTAATTCCAGGATATCTTTTTTTCACCAATTCCTAATAGTGAAGATCTGAGAATTGGCTTTGAGGGAAAGTCGGTGTGTGGTTCACAGCTGGCAAATGAAGTCCCATGTATGAGTTTGGAGCACTGCAGCTATGGTGATGGGGCATCTCCTGACTGAATCTGGGTGAATATTTTAGCCCCTTTTTATCCATAAGAAATGCAAAGTGTGTTTCATTCCTGGGGGAATGTTTTACTCCCAACCATTAGCTTATTTTTCTAAAACTGTTGTAAAAATAAAATACAGTTTGAGCCTATGCTTGTTGTTCTGTGTTGCTCCTGGAGCAGCACAGGCTTTTGCCTTGTTTTACTGCAACCTTAGGAATATTTTTTTCTTTCAAGGAAAAGGAAATCCTAGTTTCAAGTATCTTGATAAATTTTTTCCTGTCAAGCATTTTTTTTTATATTATGCAATACATGTCTATGATACTTTTTCATTAAATTCAGTTCATTACTTTAAATGAGTCTGTGTTCTTGACTCTCGATTTTAATATCTAGAATTCAGTTGGTGGAATTTCACATTAGGGCAGTTACTATCATGTGCATCTCTCTTCCAGTTCCACATGTGTTTATTGTAAAAGTTGTATTTTTTTTATGTACTATGTACATAAAAAGCAATTCATGTTTTGCTAGGACCATTCCTCATTTACTTCACTCCTTATTTTGCTTAATTCTGCTTTATTTTACTTATTGCTACTAACAATTTTTGTTTGGTACTGTTTTAAACCACATAAAAGCTTGGCTTGCCCCAACCTTGAAATTATGAATTTGAGCAGCATTTAAGATTCTGATTTTCCTAAGGTCTCTGTCAAGAGAGTGCAGAAATGCATGGAGAAAAACAGCCAGAGCCTGAGCTTCCCATTTTGTTAAACATGGGATGGAGGAAGAAGCAGCTGTTTATCCTGCTATATTCTTCCCTGCCTGTTGCCTACACTGCTGTGTGCTCTTACCACAGGCTGCAGAAGAGCTTCAGTGTTACGTGCCAGCACCAGAGGTATTTCAGCATGCGAAGTGTTTTCAGATCATTACATTTGAAAGGCACGATAGAAACGAAAGTTGCTTTTGTTGCTCACTCTTGGTATAATTAATTTCCCTTTAGGGAAGTACAGCAAGTTAAGCAGACAGTTTGGCCACATCAGTGCTGAAGCACAAAAACATGTGTCCCACTGGTCAGCACTACCCAAACACAGATATTTCAAGGTGGGGGGGAGCGGGTCAATAGCAAATGAACTGTGCACCATTCTATCCTTCTGTGCTTGACAGCAAGCAGCGTATTTATTGAAGGAAATGGTTCTGCTGAACTGGCCCTGTTGCTGTTCCAAGCCAATTGGTGATTACCTTTTCCATAGGGATTGAAATGAATGTGTTTTATTTTAAAATAAGCTTTTTAACTGCTGCTGCTATTCAGAATTTGTCTGTTAGTTGTTTGTTCAGCTGGACATGACAACTTCTGTCTTAACTGCACAGAGTTGTGCTAGAAAAGCTTTAGGTTAGCTTAGGTTTCCATCTCCCTTTCCCCTGATTCTCACATTAGTATGCTTATTTTGTTTAAATCTAATTCAAATCTTTAGCACTGTATTATACAATGAAGTATGCCCATAAAATTAAATGTAAAATGAACTGACCTTTAGTCTATATGCCTGTAAAATAATAATGTACTTATTTGGTGTGATCCAGGAAGTTCTTCTAAATGTCTGACTAATTTTTAACCCCATCCTTAAAGAAGCTGCTAGGCTAGAACTCAGTTGTGCATATTTGGGGAGGAGAAGAAAGGTGAAATGGGGAGTTGGGGATCAGAATAGTGAAGCTGTGTTTCTTGAATGTTATTTCATGTACAGGGTCCAAATTGCCAAAGTTGGATATGGAATCTGTCCCAAATCCAGATTTCTTCAAACTGCGGGGAGATGCTGGTCCAGGATCCCTTTAAGGGACAGGGCCCTTAAAAGAAGGGGAGACCAGGGTTGTAGTGTTCAAATCTGAAATCACAAACACACCTAAATACTGGGAAACCAGCTCCCATTCTGGTTCATGTGCATCACTTAGTACATTGTGTACTACTACAACAAAATGGTAATAATTAATGCTAATATTCACCCTGTGCTCCAAACTGCTTGAGCTGTGTTGAGATGGCCTGTGAATAAAAGTATTACCTTTTTTTGTTTTGTTTTGTTTTTAAACTGCATTATAAATATGTGGTGTTTCCCTTCATGCCTCATGAAGAAAAATACGCTATCCACAGTAACTGGGTACATTTCTGATGGTTTAATTTAAATGATATCTGTGGACAGAAGATTATTCCCTTTATTTTCCTGATGGGTTAATCGTAGCTATTATGTAAAGGAATAGAAAAGTTTAAGGGAAATTTTTGATTAGGTGATGAAGAAAGCTTTTCACTTGTTGTTCTGCTGTGAGCTCACTGAGGCTAGAAACTCATAGTATTCCCATATTCTTGACAACACAGGAGAACTCTGTGCGTGGCAATGTTCAAAAGGTACTAAGGTTTCCCCCCCCCCCCTTTTTTTCAGACAATTTTTTTTCAGTTTGACTGTTCCAGTAACTGAGACATCAAAACCAATAATAAATAGTGTTGTAGGTAGGTCTTCAGGTATTCAAGCAGTATGTTTCTTCCCGTTTCCCCTCACTCTCCTCTGGTTTTGGATAAAGGATAGGATTCTTTAGTCACTGTATGGTGAATAAATCACTCGGTAGAAGGATGTAGCAGCTCTCATATATATACAAACCAGTTACAGTTTAAAATACGTTCACACCTCTCTAAATGGCTAGTGTAAACAAAGTTAAAAGCGGAAATAATGTGAACTATGCCACTGTTTTCTGAACATACTGCAAATACGAACAGCAGCTTATCAAAATTATGATTACAGAAATTTTAAAGTATTTGAGTCTTGTTATTGTATGGTCTTTGCTACTGTGCTGAATATGTGTTTCTGAAAGGAATAACAATGGAGTATCCCTTTGTCATCAGATCCTCAGCAGATGATGATGGTCCTGTTTATTTTCCAGATCTAAAGGTTTGTGCTTCTAACGCATCTCTTACCAACCTGGATAAACTTGCAGTGTTAGAAGCAGCAGCAGAATTGGAATTCCTGTGTTTTATGTTGCATCCATGAGAGCTTTTAAGAATTGGCTTTCTCATGTAGGACTGTGTTTCAGATGGCTCAGGCCTGCTGCTGTGTGGGGGTATCTGCACGTATGCAGAAGAAAGGGCTTCTAAGTTGGATTTTATGGAACATATAGTAGTCTCTTGTTTCTTTGTGTACTGTGGTGGTGTTGAAGCATGAGATGTGGGCATGCTGTTACTGTACAGCACATTTTTTTTGTGTTTAATTAAAAGCCTAAGGCATGTTTTTGGAATGGTACTATAAAAAGTAGTGATCGACTGGTCTGTGCAAATTCAGCTTGTCTCTTTAATCCTTAATAGACATGCACACAACTGCATGATGACTATTTCGTTGTCAGAAAAGTTTCACTTATGTATTAAGTAGCTGCTGAATTGGTATCCCTGTGAGCTGTATGTGTGCTTTCTGAATGTGACCTACAACTGTATGCCATCAATGCTCTGTAGTTAATGCAGGTTTTATTAAACTGCATCCTTTCCAGAGTCTAGAATGAATTGTTCAGAAAGCCTTAGATACCAGTGCGTGCTCTGGATCTGTCTCATCCTGTGATTACAGTGCTCTTCTGCACTCCTGCTTTATGTACATGAACTTCTACTGTGCTGTTTTCTATACATCAAGCCCCAGCTTGATGTAGGAAGGAGTCAGCCTTGGTGCTAATTGCCTTGGTCTCACAGGACCTGCATTCGGTGGCAAACGTTTTTTTTTTTTCCTCCCTCCCTCCCCCCCATCCCTCTCTTCCTCCTTTCCTCCCTGTATACAGAGATGAAATACGACTGTGATCCGGAGGGTGGAATAAATTCAAGTGAGTGTTGCAAGGCATTAGTAAATATATATTCAATAGCATTGCATATAATAAACTCTGCAATACTGAAAACATCGATGTTCTTTGCCAGGTGGTGACAGTGGTATTTTCAAGTAATTTAACAGTGGTTTGGGAAGGTATCTTCTGTAAACTGCAAGAAATACCACTTATAAATGAGGAAACTACCAATTCCCTCAGCTTAGGTTTGTGCTATGCAGTCAAACATTTATTCTGAGTAAGTGAGGCTGGTAAAAACATACAGGCATAAAGCTAGTTCTGCTTTCTTACTATTTTTTTCAAGCCTAGTGGGCTGATTTATGAAGATGCCTATGGAGATTGAAATGTATACAAGCTAGAATATATTTCACTTGTGAAATAAGCAGCACAAAAGGACATTAAATAGATTTTCATTTTTACTGAAGTGTCACTAAATATAACAAAACAGTATAAAAAGTTGAAAGTATCAAGTCTAATATTGACTTTGAATCTTGAATTTGACACATATTTTTTTAGTAGTTAGTCTTTGTAAATGTCATCTTTAGGCTTATATCCTGTATGGATTTTTGTAGATCAGGTAAAGCAACTTTTATCCATAGTAGTTAAACTAATTCTGGTGAAAAAGTGTTCCTCTGATACCCATATGATCTATAATAATCTTTTTCCCTTAACAGCTTGAGAAAGGCTTGCTTTCTGTTAGCACAAGTTTTGTGGACCTTAAGCACATAATGCACAAATGTAGCTGTTAAGTGTAATCGTTGCTCTGTTTGATGTGTGCTAGCTGGCAAAATCGGAACCATTCACAGTTTCCACATTCCTGTGTTTTGGTTGGAGTGAGCATGCTTCCTTGAGGAAGCAAGGGCTGCCCCTGCTATAGGTCTGGAGTGTAACAAAAGTATAAAATAAGGGTGATGGTTATTTTTAGTGGTGAAGTCTGGACTCCCTTTTAAGTGGGGGGAAAAACCATTCTACCTGATGTCACAGGGTGAGGTCTGTTCAGATCCCGTGTTGTGCTAGTTCTGCCCTGCTCGTCTGAAGCAGCAGCTCTCAATGCCTGTATTGGTGTTTTGAGTTACTCATGGTTATTGAGTACTGAGCTGTTTGCTGGCCTTGCACCAAATCTGCAGAACTAAGTTATCCGCTGCTACCGGGTGCTGGTCACCGAAGAAGAGATTGAATAAATTCAACTGTTCAGTAACTTTAACGACAATGTTAACCACATTCCTTATCCATTTCTACAGCTAAAGAGACTAACTGTGGAAATGTCTATGCTATTAGCTTCTAGTATAAGCTGGTAGAAAACCAAAATTGGAGAAAGATGACAACCGGTGAATGTTGCCAATGAGAGAATTCTGTCCTATCAGAAAGTACTGATTTATATTAGCAAATACCTATCATTTGATTCCAACTTGATTCCAAAATGTGTCTAAGTCATTTTGACAATAAGACTTTTCATTTTTTCAAATAAATCCTCTGCTCTATAGGAAATACAGTTCAGGTCCTGGCAAGGTTTTCTGTGTGTGCTCTGCACGTGACTAGTTGTAGCAGGCATTTTTATCAGCACAGGAAAGAACTTAGTCAAGGATGCTATTTTAAATTGTTTGGCACAGCAGTCCTCTCTTGCTCTGTATGTGTGTACAGAGCCGGGTTGGCTCATTCAAACTCTTTCCCCATTGCTGACAAAATGTTTATCTATATTGAAGTCTCTTGTAAGAAAATATTCTCCTTTGTGGTTCTTTTCAGTAACAGCTGGAACTGGCCTTGTATAAAGTACATCAGGAATTTGTGCGTCATAGTGCAAACATTCCCACATTTTTTCATCCAATATTGATAATTTTTCTTTGCTGTAGGAATTACCTGCCCTAGTAATGTGGTAACATGGTGTCCGTGAAAATGTGATGTCCAGCATTAATGAAAAATCAAACAGACCTTTTCTTCGGGATGTTGAGTCTGAATCCTTTCCTGTTTGTAGTCTTCAGCCTGGATTATTGTGATGTTCTTGATTTTGGACCTTGAGTTCAAATAAGCCCATTTGGATAGTGCTACTTGTAAAATGGGCTTGTGTGAGCTATTGTAGAGATGTTAATGTGGATCAAAACTTTACAGTTTTAACCTACTGTCTGGGCACCTAGCAAGCATCAGGTTCAACCACAGCATAGGGGATGCAGAGGGAGAACCTGTACCCCGCAAATGGAGCAAGTAATACCCCAGAAATGAAATATAATGGTGTGAGTCATTGAAGTGTCCTGTAAAAGACTAGTGCTGCACAAATCAATATCCTGAGAAAACTCAGAGTTATTTTTTGATAATGCCCAGTTTCAACAAAGGAGTAGAAGAACAGAAATAGTGCTTTCTATTCACCCAGATGAGTGATTCCTGTTAAGCCATCTCTGTGCTTTGTTTTTCCTCAGCTCAGCTGGTCTGCACGTGTAGAGCTTTTTGGCCCAAGTTTCAGCATTCAGAGACAACGGTCATTACTGAAACTCCTGCTGATGTCATGGAAAGACAGGACCTTGGTGGTAACCCCTAACAACCAGAGCTATAGTAAACAATAAATGCTACCTCCTCTAAGACATTAGATTTTAAAGAGACTTAACAGGATGGTGCCTGTCTGCCAAGAATCATAAACTTCTCCTGATTTAACGATAGCTTTCCTGAAAGCACCATCTTGCTGCTGAGGTTTAGCCATGATTTTGATATACCTAATAAAAGTAAAGTAATTCTGTTTAAATCTTCGCATAGCTAGAATGTGCTGTTCTTTCCATCACCTAAAATTTTCATGGCCTTTCACATTAGAAATTAGGGATGACATGTTGGCATGTTGGTTACAAGGAAAATGACAGTGTAATTCTCGTAATTTGAAAAACATAACTTGTTTCCAAGGTGTATTTTCTTTCTAATCAAATGAGTGAACTTGTTTCTTCCTGTAGAATGGCGCAGCAATGTGGAACTGTACAAGGCGTTCTGTTTGCTTTTGCCTTTGCAGTTCTCTTCGCAGCCTCAAGCTGTGCCTGCTGTTTTGCTTTTGTGAGCTTACTTGTGGCTTCCAGGACTATATATAGAGTTTGCTATTAAAGGGCATTCATTCATTTTATGCAGTTTGTATTATTTTTTTCTTCTGTCTTGACAGAAAAGCACCACATCTGTGAAAACAACACTGCTCCGACCTAGCAGCATAAAGCTTTGCTTTTCTCTGTAAGCCAACAGCAGCAGGCGAGTGGGCAGCCCCGAGCAGGCCAACGCGGCGGCTTTTTGAGAGTGCCATGATAGTTGCTGGAACAGCTTGGTTGAGGGAACTGGCTATTTGTACTATGTTCACATTCAGCTTTCTCTGGCTTAGATCTTGAGGTAGCAATAACTGCATAGGGAGACATCTCTGTTCATATTATTATCAATGCTTAAAGACATCTATGGTAGCATACAACTACTGTACCAAACTCCACTTTTTTTTACAGGCCTCTACTTTAAGCTGTGCTTTACTTCAGGTTAGATGAGGACCTAAGCAAACTTTCTGTGCATTACCAGTGGTATAGGAGCTAGTTATTACTGCATACTTCAAAAACCTAACTTGCCATAGACCTGAGGTTCCCTAAAATAACTGAAGCAAATTTGACTTTGCATTAGGAGTAAGAACAGGAAATTTAAAAAAGATGCAGGGGAAACATTTGGAAAATATATAGCTATTGTTGTACATAGGGTTTCATGGTGTCTGTGAAATATTAGGGCAAATGAAGGAAACCGCAGCAAAAAACCTTCAAGTTTCTTGATTTCCACTGAGCTGTCCAGCTCTTCTTTTCTTGCAGATAGTGATTAAAACATACTGCTCTGCAAATTTTTTTTTCAATTGCTTCCTGGATGATTTATTCGGAATTATCCTGATGTTGTTCTTACTGCTCTCTATGAAAAAGAATTCTTCTCAGTTTCCTTAATGTTATCTGTAATCAACATTACTTTAGAAAATGCTGGGGTCAGAAAAGAGGGAAAACAAGGTCATGCATGTTTCGTTGCAATGGATTTTTTGAACTGAATGCATTTTTAATACTAAATATGTTTACTAACACCAAGAGCAGAAAAACCCTCACAAATGTAGCAGCACATAGAATTGAAGTTTAGCTAGGAGCTATTATGGAAAAGTGGGAAAAAGAGGATAGTCGGGTTATTGTCTTATCACTGTGTGTTCATTCTTTATTCTAAAAATTATTATAATAGTCCTGTTAATGAAGATATACAAGGAGCCATGTCACTTTTCAGTGTGTAACATACCTATGCCATATATTTTAAGCTTGTAAAACTTGCTAACTGCAAGTAAATTGCAAAAAGAATTCATGTTAATTCACTCTATAGGAAATATTTTCTTCGAGCTTTATCTCAAGAAATATATTTTATTGGACTTTCATTGGACTCATAATTCAAGGGGTAGTAGGTTTTGTCTAATCCTCTGGTTGTTCATGCTGTCTGCAATCTGAGTAAATCACATGCATCATAATGTGATCAGCTTCAAATGATTCTAATCTAAATTATAAATTTAAATTTAAATCATAGTCCTCACAAGATTTAAGGCTACAAATTACAAATTAAAGAGACAGGGAAATTTTTAACAGATATTGCTTCGTTAATGTATTGGCATCCCGGTGAAGAACAGACAAAATGCTCTATTGAAGGATTAGATAACTAAGAGAAAGTTAGATATTTCACTATGATCTGCATTTTAAGATATATTCAGATATACTCAAATTGATGCATGGTTGCTGCTGTTTTTCAAGATTCTCAGCTAGTGTCTTCGTTCCTAATAAAGTCAGACCCAGGAGAGAGGGTGTTTGGGGTTCAGCATGGCCTGGCATAGTTCAAAAGGACAGAGGAGGACATTTCCACAGCTGGAACAAACATTCTTCAGGTTTACTTTCTCAGAACTGCTGGATTTTTGTTTGGTTTTGTTCAACACAGCAGATATTGAGTGTTACTAGCTGATTAAAGTAAGTTAGCTAACTCAAAGGTAAAAGGCAACTCTTGCAGGTCCTTCCTCCTTTCTCTCCATATTTTTTTTTTAAACAATACTTCCCTTCTTTAGATAAAGAGAGTAATACCGAAAGGATGCTATTTATATATATGTGGGAGATGCTTTTTAATTTATATGAAATTGGCCCTGCGTGATACAAAAAAGAGTGAAGGTCTCTGTGGAATGCGTTTCATGTCCTACAGCTGTTGGCTGTCTGGTTTGATACTTCAGATGAAACTTCTTAAATGTATACCCATATTTTTATATATATATATATATATATATATATGCATATGCGTATGGTTGATCGCAGTTTTATCCATCTTGGCTATTACTCTCAAAATCTGTGCTACAAGTATCTGGGGGGGAAAGTACAGAAGCCCCACTTTGAAGTTTTGGCATGGTGTCATTCTCTGAATATTATGAACTTTCTGACGTAAGTGGAAGTTTATGTTATTTTGCGGGGGGGGGGTGGAATCTGTATCATAAATTTGAGTGTAAGAATGTGTTGACTGTCAATAAAATTTTATCAGTTATTCTTTTAATTTTGAGTTGCATTTGTATACTATCAGATCATGACGATTAGGACCATATTGACTTTCCTTTCACATAATGTGCAAAAGCTCCTAATGGATTTCTCTTTTGAACAGTTTTGCCATTTAACTTAGTCCACATCTGCTCTATCAATCTGGTGTCTCATTCTAGCAGTACAGTTTGATGTATATAAATAACCCCTTTCTCTTTTTCTCCTGGCCTCTTCTGGCTGACGGTACCCATGAGGGGAATTGTACTTCTGCAGAATTTGAACTTGCGTGTCTGAGAGTGGATATATCAAACAGTAGTTTTCCTATTAGTTGCCTGAGTGCTTCTTTTTTGAAGTCGGTGTAGGCCCTTTGCCTTTCATCTTTATCCCTTTACTCTTACCTGTAAGTGTAGTTGTCAAGATCTCAGAAAACCTCTGTTTTCATTTTCTGAAATGGTGGTTTCTTTCAACCTAAATTACTGCACCTTTTGGGATCTTGTCAGCTCTTGACTTGTATTTCTAACCTGTGGGGTACTTCATTTTGCTTTTTATACTTTAGTATGTCACTTGGCGTACTTTTTCTGTTCACTTTCTTTAGCATTTTGTGCAAGTCCCTCCCAGTGTGACCCTTCATTCATAGAATCATAGAATGCTTAAGGTTGCAAAGGACCTTTAGAGGTCATCTAGTCCAACCCCCCTGCACACACAGGGTCACGTAGAGCACGTGGCACAGGACTGTGTCCAAGCGGGTTTTGAAGATCTCCAGAGAAGGAGACTCCACAACCTCTCTGGGCAGCCTGTTCCAGTGCTCTGTCACCCTCACTGTTAAGAATTTTTTCCTTAAGGTCCTGTGGAACTTTTGGTGCTTCAGTTTCCGTCTGTTTCCCCTAGTTCTGTCAGTGGCCACCACTGAAAAGAGGCCAGCACCATCCTCTGCACTCCCTCCCTTGAGGTACTTATAGACACTGATTAGATCCCCTCTCAGCCTTCTCTTCTCCAGGCTGAACAGGCCCAGCTCCCTCAGCCTCTCCTCACAGGGCAGATGTTCCAGGCCCCTGATCATCCTTGTAGCCCTGCGCTGGACTCTCTCCAGCAGCTCCACATCCCTCTTGTACTGTGGGGCCCAGAACTGGACACAGTACTCCAGATGCGGCCTCACCAGGGCTGAGTAGAGGGGCAGGATCACCTCCCTCGACCTGCTGGAGACGCTCTTCTTAATGCAGCCCAGGATCCCATTGGCCTTCTTGGCCACGAGGGCACACTGCTGCCTCATGGTCAACTTGTCATCCACCATGACACCCAGGTCCCTCTCTGCAGGGCTGCTCTCCAGAAGGCCAGTCATTCCCTTAAAGGGAAGTCTCTGGATTATCTCCTTCTGTTTTTGTTCCTGTGCAGAAGACAGGAAGATGTGCTGCTTTTCTTAGGCTTTATCCTCTTTGTCCAGAATAAATGCTGAGGCTGTCTTGCTGACATTTTGCAGGCTATTAGCAATTATCTCTGAATTAAAAAGTTCAAAACAGACTGCTTATCTTCTCCATCTTCAGTCATCCCTCCCATCTTTCTTAATTGCTATATATAAAACTTGCAAAACCATTGTGTTTTTTTTATTGTTTGAGCCAGTCCATATCTTACACAGGCTTTTTCCTAGATCTTGACATTGTGAGCACTCCTAAATTCCTTTCTCTGTAATTAATGGTAGGACTTGGCTTGTGTTTTCAAAACTCTCTAGCCGTTTTCTGCTATCTCATGTTTCAGAACTGCAACTTCCTTTTTCCTGCCTTTGACAAATGTAGTCTTTCACCTCTGACAAAATCGGTGTTCAAAGATCATTTCCTTATTCTTGCTTTAACTGTTTTTGCATTGTATTGTGTGAAATAAGATCTCCTTGTCTTTATTTTCACAGAGTGCTTTTACTCTGCTGACTTCAAGCTCGTAGGGAGGCTGGCACCTGCCTTTCATTACCCCTCTTATCTCTCTCCATTGACAAGTTACTCAGCTTTTCAAATAAGTTGGCTTATGCTTTCTCCAAAATTACTACTGCTCATATTTGAAAAATGCTCTTTATTCAGAATATTTTCTCTGCCATTTCCTCTCTCCCTAAGGATGGGGGGAGGGGGAAAAACCTTTACTGCTTAAAGACCAGTGGTCAGTATACCAGTGGTCAGTGATCCGAATGTTCTTACGATACCGCATGCTTTTAGCACAGAAGATAGTGGGCTGTGCACTGTCCTTTAGCAAGCCAGTATAAAACAAATGGTAAGATCAAGCTGTGAGTTTCTGCATTAAATGCAGATTTCAGACATCCCAGGACTCAGCAGGCTCATGATCCTAAAGACATATACTGGTAACGTCTTTGAATGTATGTTTCAAAATCCAGATTGCCTCCTGATGGCAATCTGAAGGTGACACTAGCAGTCTGAGATAGGCTTCCAGTGGTATTTTTAGTAACAAGTATCTGATATGGTGGTTAAATGACTTGCATGTCTGATTAGTATCTTCCAGACAGAGCTATTTTTTTTTTACTGGTAAAGAGTCATGAAAGATTTCTATGCTTGTTTGTCAGAATTATGCCTGTTTCTATATTGCCAATAAATAAAGTATGCCCTTCCTTTAGATTTCTTTGCCTGGGGCCAGTTAAAGTATTTCAAGACATCTAATATCTGTCTTAGGTAAACTGGACAAGGTAAACATCAGTAGATCAACTTTAAGCAGAGTGGTTTAGTGCTAAGGAAAGTTTTGACATCACAATTAATACTGTAAAAACTGGATGAATTCCCTGTCATGTTAAACAATTTATATAAGGTAGACTCCTATTTGTTAATTTAGGATGCTTCTCAAATTCTTTCAAGTTTTGGGTAGCCATTGATTTATGATTAACAGTTGGGATGGAATGATTGTTTAGGAAGAACTCTTCCTTATAACTGAAAGAGCTCCTTGGTCTACCAGCGTGGTGAGGAAGAGCAAGCAGTGGTTTTCAGGGTGGTTTTCAGCAAGGAGGTATCTCTCAGTCTGCCTCAAAAGGCAAAGCTGGTTTCATAAACATAAGGAATGTCGTGAGCTGTGGAAGAGCGAATTAGTATTGCTTTCCTATGTGCCGATAATCCTTATGGCAGTCTCAAATTCTGCAACCACTGGAGTCTCCTGCTACATTGCTCACTCTAAATATACCCCTAAGGCAGGGAAGCATCAAAGTGAACACCTGTAACTGAGGTAAGAAGTTACCTGTCATTCTTCTAATATTCTTAGCACTCTCAGGCTGGTTATAGCAGAACTTCATATGGACGGAGAAAACTTCCTTTGTAGCCGGAGGAGCCATTCAAGTCGAACCAGCCGCGTACACATCGTCTAAGTGAGGTGCTCAATGGTATTTCTAACTCGGGACTTGAGGGATATTGCATACCCTTCTGTATGTAATTCAGTAAACAAGAGCTAGAGAACCTACAGCTCTAGTGGTTGTCAGTATTATTCAGTGTATATGTTAAAAAATAAGAAGTTTTCATTACTTCCCAAAGTTTAATATCCCAAACAGCACACTTGCTCTTGCAAGGAAGCGTTGAATATTGTGTTCCCCCAAGACTGTCTATGTTACTGGATGGAAGTCGGCAGTTACAAAGCAGATCTGCTGTAATCTAGACAGCTGAGGAAGCTGGTGCTGCAGTTGCTTGCCCAGTCCCATGCTCTGCCACAAGTGTGTTTGTGTGAGAGCTGCTGTAATGCAAACTGCAAAGAAATATCCCACCCCACCCCACTCTAGCTGACTTTTACTGACTTATGCAGGTGCCTTCCACATACTCCTGCAAAGGCTTTGATGTTTATCGTTCAGGTTTTTTTTTTTTTTTTAAATTTATGTTAGGTCAGAGAAAGGTCAAAGTGCCCTGTCTAAAGACCTGGCTTACGCACCTCGGGCGGTTTAATACGAGGCTGCGTTGTCACATGGCAGGTTTGCTCTTGTAATGCTACGTGACAGGCCGGATTGATACATGTGCTTGTTCTGTCATTTGAATTCACTTGAGTGCACAATAGCTTCATGTAGATGTGTTGTTCTGCCCACTTATTCCTGAGGCTATTGCTGTGTTTTGTTTACTGGCAGTCAGGGTGTTATTAACTGCTCTTTTGAACATGACTACAGGCAGAACCAGTGCTTCAGCGTCCCCCATAACACTTAAATAAATGGTATAAAATTACTTCACACTTCTAACACCGCAAGTTCTACAAGATAATTTAGAAGGCATAAGTGAATGCTTTTTGGTTTTAAATGTTTTGCAAGTGCAGTTTTAATCTGCAGAGTATGGAGTAGTTCTAGGAACACAAGTAGAATTAAGATTAAATTAATATCATGGTGTTTGGAAGGTATTTGTGATCCAAATCTTAAAAGCAGACAGAAGAACAGTACTGGAGATTTTGTACTGGTGATGTCTTCTGAAGAACTGTGACCAATACTTTGCACTTTGCAACTTGGAAATTAAATGGAGGCAGCCTCTGCTGAAAAGCCTGATCACACAGACTACCTACAGCAGAGGGATTTAAATGGGAAGATGTTTGGATTTTTAATGGGGGGAAGGAGTAGATGGTCTGATTCTTCAGTTGACTGCTGTGCATCCTAAAAGCGAAGCAAAGGTAACTGTGAGCAGGCTGCAAAGGGCAGGACAGAGCCGTGTCCGTGCGTGCGGACAGCAGCGCGGGAGAGGCCCCGGTCACCTCCTTCCTCTGGAGGTTCACGTGTGGGTCACTGCCCGAAGCAAGATCCCAGGGTCGGATGGTCAGGGATCTGGCTTATCCTGTTTGAGTGGTGCTGGAGGTCATGGAGGAATATTAGTCAGTTAAGAAAGGCAAGGGTGGTCAGGGCTTTAAAATTTAAATTTTTGGTATGCATCTGTGTTTGTTCAACTTGCTGCTCATCAGTGCTCTCTTCACTATGCAGTTTGAAAGCTGGAATCTAGGCAGTGAAAGGCAGTAGTTTCTAACTTTTAATGATTTGATCTTTTTACTTTTATTTTCTTAAAAAAAAAAAGGCGGGGGGGACAAATATAATTCATAGGTATTGAGATCACCTTTCTTAAGATTGTTTGCTGGGTACTGAATGGAACATTATTATGTTCTTGCCAAGGAATTTACATTAAACAATTTTCATTTTCAGTATCTTATCACATCATCCAAATATTATGCTATAAATAGAACAGTGTGGGCCAGATTTTTTTCTCACTCAGTGCTGTATGCCCTTCTTTTACTTGCTCTCAGCCAGGGTTTTCAACCGAGAAGTAATAAAAGGAGTGTTAATTTTAAGTCTTAGGCCTTTACCATTAGACCTTGTCTTCAGCCTTGGATTCTTGCACCACTCAACTAGCACATCTCACATCCCTCTGCAGAATTAGCTTGGTTCCCCAACTGGACTTGCCTGTGACTGAAGAGTATATATTATGTATTAGCTTGGGATGAGTAATTTAAGAGTTTTTCAGGTTTGGGAGATTCAGCAGATTACTGCTTTCTTTCTCTGTTGTTGATTTTAGCACTCGTTCGGCTTTACATAGCAGTTTCCTGAATGAACTAATGAACCTTACTGATGCTTGGACAAGTTCTGGATAGCTTAAATTGGATGTTGCCTATCCTTTACCTGATATGGAGCCTCAGAGGCTTTTTCTCTATTCTATTTCTAGGCAATTAACTTAATGAAAATGTAATTAATTACAACTTTTAGTTGACATTAAAATTATTTTAATATGTTATCATCATTTAGGAGAACAATGTAATAGTCTGGAGAGAAGTTTCTTACTAACTTTCCAGATCTCAGGACCCACTTATCTATGCTAACTCCCATCTTGTGGATTTAAAGTTCTCAATAGCAGTATGCCCAGTTGATTATATGTATCATGATTTCTTCTTTTTTTTCTTCCTGCAGCACAATGATGTATAGTAAATGCATCACTCTTGGATTGTGAGCAATCTTAGGTACAATCTTTGGTCAGCAGGTAAAGTACAGATCTTGTGAACAGAAGCCTTAAATAGAGAGGATTTTTCAGTCAACTACTTGCTGTCATCTCTTCTTAACAGAGTTACTTTCATCCAGATCACTGGTCAGCTCCCTCACCGCTGACTCAAAGCAGGACCCAGTAATAGGGCCTGACCTATGTGCTCTCCTGGCCTAAAATGCTCTCCTCCTCTTCCCTCTTCTGCCTTCCCTCCCACAAAAATATTTATCACCGGTAAACGATACAGATTTTTGATTTTACTGATAGATTCTGTTCTCTAATACTTTTCAGTAGGTAGACAGGTTTATACAGCATGCAATAATTTAAAGCTCGTATTTACATTAACTAGAGATATGTTCTTGAGATTTGTTGCTTTCTTTATTGCTGACAGTTCTGTAAGATTCCAGATACGGTTCATGACCATTGAGGAAAACTAGATTAGAAAATATTGGTCTACGTGCAAGGAGTGGTTGTTCCCCAGTTGGACTGGTGAATCCAGTTGAGAGTTAGTAGTCAAGACAGGCAATATACTTGCAATAAAGAATGCAAGAGAAAGGAAAAAAAACATGATTTTAGTCATTCAGCTCTTAAGATAGTATTATGGCTAATGTTCGAAGTTTAATCACAAACTCTTCATGCAGGCAATTTATCCCTTCCTCTGATAGAATGGTTTAATATGCAGCAATACTAAAAACAGAGGTTAATTACATTACAAAAAAAAAGTTTTTTCTCTTAATTGTGGGTCTCTACATCAGTTAGAGTGCTGAGTGCTGTAGAGAGTGGTTGGAAAAATGATAATAGAGAGGGGATGAGACTAATTCTGTAATATGGAAATAAGAAAGCAAATTCAGTCTTCAAGGCATGTGATCTAGAGAGAGATCTCCAGTATTAAAGCTAGCCAGCTCTATAAGCTCCCAGTTAGCCTGCTGACCTGTCTTGGGATCTGACTAAGACTGAGTTATGTAGCGAGTGACTTGTCTACGTGCAAGGAAGCTGATCCTGTTCTCCAGGCCCAAGGAGGTTTCTGAAACAGCTATGTTGGTTATTCTCATTTTGAGTGGACTTGAGTGTGAAGCCAGTGGAAGTTTCCAAGATGGTCATCTCTCTCCCTGCCGTCAGTGAAGGCCCCAACAGACTATTTTACCTTCAGACCTCCATTTCAGAGCCTAAACAAGAAACTGTGTCCTCCCTATGGCTCTGTGCTTTGCTCCTTCAGCCTTTACCAGGCAGTGCCTGATGCCTTATAGAGGGCAGCAGGGCTGGCTGACTTCGTGTCTCCTAAATACATATTCATAGCTACATGCCCTTAAGATGGAGGGGGAGAAAAGTGAGCAAAAGCACACGTGTTCCTACCTATGTTTTTGTAGGACAAGCCTTGGGCTAAGACATAGGCTTCCAGAGATTTAGGATCTTGTGAATCCCCCCGGATTCCTGTCTCCCTGTGTCATTTCCTTTCTGTCGTGTTTGCTGTGTTCAGCTCACCTGGGTGTGCTCACAGGTTGGTTGTCAGACCTGTCTTGTGTACCAGAAATTAGGCACTTAAGCCTGGCAATAATTAACTGCTAGAGCCTTGTTTGCTGCCTCTTTGCCATGCTTTTATTGGAGTCTGTTTGCTCACTTCTGAGGAAATTCTTGTTGGTATTTTATCAGTTTATGTGAATCTGAGTAAGAGAAGAATTAAGCTATGGGGTAAGCGAAGAGGGAGGCTCTCCTTGGCAAGTCACCTGTATAAACATGTATCAGGGGTGCAAGGAGTTCTGTGGCAATGGCAGTGAAGTGGAAACACAATGAACAGATTTTCCATAGTGTTTCTTGTCAAGAGGTTGCTTGAAAACCCTCTAATCATTTATTGCAGACTGATAACCTTCCTGTCTGCAGCTGGGCGAGGAGCTCTTGGGTGAAGTGTGCTGCTGTGCTGTTGTGTAACTTGCCCTGAGCCCGGCTAAGAGGCAGTTGGAATCTGGCCTCACTGGTATGGATACTTCAAGGCACATATTCACTAAAATAAAGCATCTGGGTATTGAACCTTTGTGGTTATTGCAGAAAATGTGGAAAACCATGATTCTGATTGTGTCAACCCTTTCAGGCATTAGAATGCCTTTTCCAAGGAGTCTGTTGCGCTCAGGCTTCTACGGTTGCACATCTCTTCTATGCCCACACAGTGCCTTGCAATTGCCAAAGGACATTTAGTGTATGGTATGGGTTTAATTTGGGGCAGGTTGAGGATTGGAAGTGAAGGGTTTTAAGTGGTATGTCCTTTTGTGTGCAGAAAAGAGTTTATTTTATTTATTTATTTTGCCTTGGGGATTATATAAGAGGCCAGACTTAGCTCCATGCTGAAGTACTACAGACTGACTTTCCCGTATATAATAAAGTTCTCCTTATCTACTGCTGAGTGTGCATGATGATAACGATGTGCAGCAGTGATTTGTCTCTCTAATTTTCCATATAAACGTGTGAAGGGAACGCAGGTTTGCTTAGGTGTGGATTCGAGGAAAGAAATGACCTGATTTGAGTAGTCCTTTCACCTACCTTTTTATTCCTGTTGTAAAGTTTGCTCTAATTTCTGTGTTCATTGTACCCAGCAAGAAAACAGCCTGAACTGCTTTCCAATTCTCTGCTGATTCATTATATGCATTAATCCAGCAGAAAGTACATGCAGCAAAAAGTGGGTAACTTTCTGCAGGGTTAGCACCCTGAAATGGTTCAGGGTGGGATCCAGTGAAGAGTGAAGCTAATGGGTCTAAGTAGAAGTACTTGACTAGATATCTCAGGACTAACATGTTCTGCCCATAGGGCACCCTGGAAGTTAAAATTGATTCCTGGGGTGCCTGTTGATGCTGCTTTCGAAGACACTATTTTGAGATTTCATTTTTTTGAGTGATCTTAGTTGAGTTACTGAAACTGTTATCCTGAGTTCACAGGCAACCATGATAGATATCCTCTTTTTGTAAACTCTATCTCAAAACTGCTTAGGATTCTTGCTCCCATTTCTCTTTTGGGGAAGCTATTTTAGAACCATTATTCTTTGATGACTACCAGCTTTCTTCTGTTTTCTATTTTGCATTTTTTTGGTAAATGCCTGGTTTGTACCTCTAGGAATGTAACAAGTGAGTGTTTTTCCATGTGTGGCCTAATTATGCCAGCGTAGTCATTTACACTTTTCTCTTCTGAGTTTATGTGCGTATTGTGAACACTTCAATTTGGAAGGCTAAATAAGACAATCCAGTCTTTCTGCATTAGATTCAAATTCAAATACAGATTAAATTCAATCTTTTTATGTTAGATTCTCCATTCTACATCCTAAAAGCCCTGTTCTGGTTTGAAGTGCATTTTATTCCAGACATAATACTATTTTTATTCCATTGTTGCTGATAATTTTTCAGACAGATACTGACAGAGAATTTGGACTTGTAGAAGTAACCTGCCAAATGAATAAATCTACTTACCTCATAAATAGCTAACCTTACTTAAGAAATGATGGCATTAATATGGTTTGAGTCCACCTAGTTATCACTTAGTGTCTCTGTACTTGTCTTGTTATTACTTCATAGGTATCATATTTTCTCTATTACATTTTCTGTAATATATGGGTTTTATTTTTGGAGTTCCTTAAATAAATACTAAATGAAATTGAAGAATCAGATTCTTTAGGCATAGATCTGAGATGGTCCTAAGTGTTAAGGCCAAAACGTGCGTCAGTGCAGGGCATACAGAAGAATTCTTACAATCAGCAGTTGACAAAGTGAGTCATGCTGAACTTCCTAAAAATCATTTCATGTTTTATGTTACTCTTTTTCCTTATTTAGGTTATCACAGGAGATGGACTTAGGGGAATTAAAGTGTCATGAGAAACCAATTGTAGCTGTAGAAAGCAGGGTGGTACTTGTAGCTTCAGCAGCAAAGCAGCTCCAAGTATTCACATTATAACTCCCCCCCGTGATCACTCATGTTCACGGTCAGCGCAGAAACGGCGGTCGCATCCCTGGTACGTTTGTACAGCACTCACTGGTGTCCTCTACAAGGCCACTTCAGGGATACAAATCTCCCTCTTTCTGTTCAGCTGGGTTGGTACAACTCTTTCCAAGGCCACCTCTGAACTGGTTCAAGAAACTTACCTGAATTTAAAAGAATTGTAGAAAAAAGAAGGGGATGGGTTATTTTAAACTGATCAGTTCCTTGGTCTTGCTCAATATATGTGGCCTTCCAGAGAACAGTACAAAAGGAAGGTGGTCACTGCTGCACAGAGGGGCACCGGTGGAAGCATTGCCTGGGCATGTGTTTGATAGGTGAGACAGTCCCGAGTTACTGGGAGCATATGTTAACACTTCTAAATATTACAAACATACATGTTAAAAAGAAAAAAAAGGCAGATGTATATCTGCCACTTACTGCATGCAATACAGAAGAATTTCTGGCAACCAAAATGCTTTGTATACTTGGTTTGGCTTAAAATGGTTGGAATGTTGCATTAAAGATGTGCTAGAATCTTTAAATATGATGGCGTAGACAAAGAGGATCTCACAAGCCACCTTTTAATTTGCAATATGCAGCATAGACTGTGGTGCTCCACATCTCCTTTCCATGGTGGGAATGTGAAAATGAGCAGTGACCCTTGCAGATTAGAAAAGACTGCCAATACGTGCTTAATAAGAAATTCAGACAGCTCACTTGTTAGGTATGAAAAATAGATTTTTTTCTTCTTTTAAAAATAATATTTCCTTTAAATACTGTAATTATCCTGTATCCAAATTCTACTGTCAGTAAAAGTAACATTTTCCCATGAGAATTAGTGTTAACTGCCATTATCCCCATTTCAGCACATATTGCCTGCTGCATTTTTTCGGAGTTTCAAATGACTGAGGACTGACTGATTTCTGCCCAAAAGTTTTGTGGTGTTCGTGACTGTAAAAGTACAAAGCAGCAGTTTCATCTTTGTTACATGACTGTTCTATGGATTTGTTTGCTTAAAATAATCAAGACTTACTCAACATACTAATCTGAAAATTATTAATATTTTGCATGCCTAGAGGCAATTAGATGTAAGAAGCCAAAGCAGACTTTGAGAAGATTTACTTTTTATGGATTACTGATGTACAAAATACAGCTGTTTAGTAGTGAAGATAATGTTCACCAGCAGTCCCAGATAAAAACAAACAATGAGATAGTGATGCAATATTGAGAAAAGTTCTAATTTTCTTTTTAATAGAAAAAAAGAGCTACTCATATCCCTGAGTACAGATCTTACTAAAAATTCAAAGTATTAGTATTAGAACAAGTTCAAGCTGTGCATGAGAATTGTGTGAACTGCTCATAACATTTCAGTATTGTTCATTTTGAGCATCTTTGATGTAGCAATTATTGTTTGTATGACATCCTTGAATCAGTGTATTGAATTTTGGGAACTAAAAATTACAAATGTCACCAAAATCCTACATTTCAATTTGCAGTGCCCAGTTTATACATATAGGGCCAAACGCTTTATGAAGAATTGTATGTTTGATATGAATAAATATTTGGAAAAGACTTAAGAGGATTATGCAAACTGTACTGCCTTTTCCATTGTTTTCCACTCCTACATCAGCTCCTTGTCCAGATAAGCCCATGGTCGGTGGTGAGTATGGCAGCTTCTCTACCAATTTTTTATGTTGCATATGTCTCTTTGGGAATAAATTTAGAAACCAAGATTCCTTTTATCCAGAATAACTTTTAGAGGCATTTGTGGATAAATACATCTCCTTTAATTGAAATGGTGATTAAAAATAACCTTAAGCACCAGAAGCTGAGTTTCCAGAGATTTCCTTTATAGCTATTACAGGTCCCGTTGAATCACTTGTGCTATGAATTTGTTCTTAAAAACTGTGTGTTGCACAGGAATTTCTTCTCTATGAAGTGATGCTTTCTTCTGCCTGCCAGAGGCACCACTTAAAAAGGCACAACCACAGGGAGTTAAAATATTTTTGACTTAAACTGTCACGTCTGGCCGAGGAGTGACCTCAACCTTCTGCTTCGCCTGCTCTGAGTCACTGCCGAGATACTCACGTGCTCCAAATAGGCTGAGGTAACTCTGGTGCTAGAAATTGTTTGTCTTTTTGTGTGTCTTGGATGGCTAAATGAATACAACCTTGACATTGTTAGAAAGGGCACAGCTACACCCACTCACTGGAGGAGTAGTAGCAGATTAACCACTCTGACGACTTTCATGTGTGTAATCTTTCTAATCTTGAGCTGGTGGCCATGCTGCCTTTCTTCCTTGGCACGTAGGCAGAGCTTGATTGTGCTTTTAATTGTGAAGCTGTTTTTACAGTAATAGGTGCAGGCTGTATTGCAAGGAATTTGAGTATCACACAAAATGTTTTGGCGACAAGATTGGATTGGATTTATGTGAAACCCCCTAAACAATATATTTGGATTAAAAAGTTATTAAGTTGAGCCTTAGGAAACTTTTGAGAGCACTGCTTTTCATACTCACCCCAGCTTTGAAAACTAAAATTAGCAAAAAAAAAAAAAAAAAAAAAAAAAAAAGGGGGCCTGATGTAGGCAGCCCAACAAATCCAGCACACGGTTTTGGCACTAGTCAATTAATACTTCAGAGGGAGAATAGAGGCTGGAAGCAAAGAAGTTCTTTCCTGATTGTTGTTTCCTTGCATTTGTGGTCCAAACCATAACTTGCACAATTTCAAAACTCACTAATGAGAAAGCTGTTAACACCTATCCTTAATATTACTCCATTAATTTGTGCGTGTTAGTTGCCTTTCTTTTAAAGGCAGAACTGAAAGCTCTTCCCTCCATGATATGCTTGTGAATTGCATATCCCGCTGGGCCGTTTGGATGTTACACAGTGTTTGTGTTGGGGGACCTACTGGTTTTGATTTTTGTTTTGGCAGCAAGGGTAGAGAACGTGGTTCAGAGATTCATTGCCACCTTCTTAGTAGCTTTCAGCTTTTTATTTCCTTCTACCAGTTTGAGATATTGTATTTAAAGTTTTGATGGTACCTCTGAAGAGGGAAAAGTGTGGTTACTTACACAGCTCTGTCTTTCCTAGATTGCTTTTCCCAGCTTATAGCATCTTGTAATAGGACTTTCCTCTACTTTCCCCCTTCTATCCTTTATTGCCTCAATCTAAAACAGATCCAGAGCCGCTAAACGCTAGTCTAGCCAGCAGTGACAAGCTCTGCGGGAGGAATATGTTGTTGCGTGACTTGAATACACTGATCAAGTAGCTCAGTTAAGTTATGGCAATGCAAACTGTGGTTACATCCTGCCTATACTCTGGAAATATAAACAAAAAGCCTAAAATTTAGAAAACAACACTAGGGTTAAAAAAAACAGAGGCAGTCGCCATTAGAGCTACATCCATAAGCTTATTCGATCCTATAGAATTACCTTTACTTTGCTATTCCATTTTATATAGGTCTTTGTGCTGTTTGCAGGTATGTTTGACATATCTGTGCATTAAATAATGTTGAAGTTGGGTATTAAATAATGTTATTTATACCTATTTCATACAGTTTATTCTCTTTGTTATGTTTTTTCTCCCTCAGTTTATACTACAGATATGTTTCTATTAGACAAACTAGTGTTTGTACTAGATGATATCTAAAGATGCTTCACGTACGTGTTCAAGGATAAGATGTTCCTCAGCCTGAAACTGTAAGATGAATTTCCCTGAGAGTCGTGACCATATTGCTGCTTCCTTTTGTCTCACGTCCCTGTCATGTCTGCAATAAATAGTGAGGAGAAGGGAAGAACACTGGGGTGAAGTTGTCAGCGTACAAACATCCCTCTGGCTTGGCAGGGCCTGAGCGTGAGTCAGGCAGACGCTCACGGTGCACGCACGCCGGTGTGAGAGATCCCGGCCCGCTCTGACCCAGCCGGGTGGCCCGTGACACGTTTGCTGTGGGAAGTGGGCGTTCCTGGAGACGGAGTCTGCATTGAAGTGCAAGACTGAGTTACGAGAAGTTTTCGTTGCTTTTCCTGTAACCGAATCAAACACAGCAGTTGGTGTCAGAGGTAGTAAAGATAAAAGCATTATATGAATAAATGAAAGGTTAGGCATGAGCTTGTGATTTTAGGGAAGTAATTGTTGCAATTAACTTTTTAGGAACTTTAACACACTGAACGCATAGTACAAATAATAGAGTATTGGGAGTGGAGGGTCTAGAAGACGTAGGTGAAATTCTGGCAGTTTTGCCTCTCCAACAGCACATCTCTAATGCAGGCCATGTGTTCAGCCTTGCTTGGCACAAGGCAGAGTTTTCATGCTGGGATGGAAAATCACTTCCAGAGAACTATTATTTTGCAATTGAGTACTAAGACACATGCATAGAGCTAGCTGGAGAGGAATCTTAACCTTTGTATGTGGGGAATATAATCCTTGAGGTAGTTGTGAGGGTATTTTGATTCGAGTGCTCTTACTCGCTCAGGACGCAAACACCCTCATCACTATATACAATGCATGAATGAAAATCTGAACCAGACTGAAAGCAGGTGGTGTTGTTACAGAGGGGAATGGTAGAACAATATTTATTGGCTATTCCTTTCTGGCTTAAGTTATACGATGTTTGTGCAGATGGTGGGAGTTGAAGTAGACAACAAAGTCTACTTGAAGGAAACATACCTATAGGATCAGCTATACCTACAGGATCAACTTTGACCCTGCTGCAAACCTACCCATCAAAGTGGACATGCAAAAGAGATGAATTTCTTCTTCTTCACCACTAGGTTTTTTAGCTTGTTTTGGGTCTAATTCTGCTACTTCCATAGTGCTGCACACAAGTGGTAAAGCCAACAGTGACTGCTTTTCATGAGGAATCTTATTTGTACATACTGAACTATTCAACATGCCAACTACTATTCAGATTTGTGGAATGGTGTCCTTGGATGTTGTAGAAGAGGTAGGATACAGACCACACACTTTGCCTGTGTATTTTTCTTTCATTTCTGCCTCAGTCCATGTCATTGTCATTCACACTATTTTGTAAATATGACACATATGTGCCAGAGTTGAATGTCTTTAGTTAGGATTATGCTGATGATAAGCTGGGAAATAGATGAACAAATGTTTAACTGACACATCTGGGTAAAATGTGTGGCTAGGTACTTAACCAGAAACACTTAATAGTCATCTTTTCAAGTAGCAGGATTAACTTCTTTTTCTCTGGTAAGGATGGGTTTTAAGTCTTGCCTTGGTCAGAAAATTGACGAAAACTGGTCATAGTTCATATATTGTTTTGAAATCAGGTATCTTCCTTGTATTTACATAAGTACATTTTCTCATATATTGGTTGAGGGGTACTCATGCAGCTCTGCGACTGCATACAGCTAGACTGTGTGCTCTCTCATAATTAATCTTTAAATTCAAAGTGAAAAAATGTTTTGTTGCTGGTGGGATGGCAGACGCAGGACTGCCTGTAGAATTTATTGCTGATCATATTTGAAAAGGCTCCATGCTCACCCCCCCCCCCAAGTAAACAGAAAGTTTACACATTCTATAAACTGAATGTGTTAGCCTGGAATCACCAAATAAAATGACTGAGCTCTTCAGAGCAGTCTTGTTTGCTTTTCTGGTAGAAACCAGCAGCTTTAGGGTACAGCTCTCTTCAAGAAGAGAAGAATTTGCTATCTTTCCCAAGAAGTAGCTATAAATCTTAAGAACCTACTTTACTTAAAGATGTGATGCAAGGATATATTCTAATTTTATTCATTTAATAGCTGGCTAGTATAAAATTCCTTTTAAAGGTTTGCTTTGGAGTGCTAGTTAGCACTGCAGCTCTTTTCTTTCTCTTTTCTTTCTCTTTTCTTTCTCTTTTCTTTTCTCTTTTCTTTCTCTTTTCTTTCTCTTTTCTTTCTCTTTTCTTTCTCTTTTCTTTCTCTTTTCTTTCTCTTTTCTTTCTCTTTTCTTTCTCTTTTCTTTCTCTTTTCTTTCTCTTTTCTTTCTCTTTTCTTTCTCTTGTTCTGATTTCCCTCACTACCATTCTTTAGGGACAGCACATTTGTTATAGGAGGCTGAATTGTTTCCTTTTGCAAAGCTTTACAGTCTCTGAAACTCCCACTGGCTGCTGTCCACAAAGAAAGAAAGATTTGTTGTTTCTGCCCAGTGTCTGCAAATATGTGGTGATATTTATATCCAGTGAGTTGTTTTCTCTGTAGCTAGATCTGGTAAAACACTTGTGGCTGAGACCGAGAACTTTGAAACCAAATTCTGTCCTTCAAGACATGTTCTGACTTCCACTGCATCCCCGACTACAGGGCGCGAAGGAGGATTTTCAGCCTTCTCGAGTGGGGGGGAAACAACATGATTTTTATGAAAGGCAAAACTTCAGTTTTTGAAAGCATAATACTGTTTAATCATGGAGAAAAGCAGATTATTGGCAAGTTAAAGGCTAAAACTGGGACATAGGAGGTGATTCATGGCACTTTTTTTTTTTTTTTTTTTTTTTGATAGGAAAGCACAGTTCATTCTGTGTAGCGGTACAGTTGTGTTGAAGCAAAAGTTTTCATAGATTGGGACTTCTAAAACCAAATCTGCCAGGTTGTGCATATTTACATTGTAAACTGGTAACAGCAAAGAGATGGGTAGACATTTTGCTATGATGCAGATGTGTGCTTACTGTGCTTACTTTTAACTTACCTCTTCAAGAAGCTTCTGCTAAGGTAGAGAGGGGAAAGATGAGTGTCAAAAAATACTTTTTCTGAGAAGCATTTCTAAGTATGAAAACAGTACCAACACAAGTTTTTTTGTGGCCTATTTTTTACTTAAATAGACTATGATTCACCTGATCTTCATCTGGATTTCGTTTACCATGTCTGCAGATATGATTTAAGAGAATTGACATCATTTTCCTGTAAGGTGGTCCTTTTGTTAATATTAAAATAAACTTTTGGTTCCTACTTGATATATCATAAATAAAAGATGATTGTTGGTCTTTGAAACCTGTTTGCCCACACTTGGGCTTGAAAATCCATAATCTAATCAGCAGAATATGAAATTGTGCAAGTTTGGCCCTGTTCCTGCCTTTGCTCTGTTGTCTGTATAGCCGTAAGTAATGAAAATGCCCAGTGTACCTGCAAGTTTCCTGATCTCTGAAAAAAGACTAAAAGACATCATTAAATGGAATTCTGACAATATTTAAGTCAGTAAAATGCTAAGGAATTCCTTGGAAAGGTGAATATAAATTTTTCTTGAATATACATTCCCTTTTAACTTAGGTTTCAAATGGCATTATGGCATTAGATCTTGATATGATTTGTATTGGATGAAGCATACATAGCATAAAGCTTTTGGCTTAGTTCTGTACATGTGACCATAACTTGCTAAAGAGCCAAGTACCAGTGAAAGGATGTGGTAAATTTTCCTTGGAACTGGCAAGTGTTCCTATATTTGAAACTTGTAAGACTAGATAATATGCTGGAAAATATCTTGCAGAGATGAGTGCTTTATTAGTAGAAAAGTAGGCTGTGTATTCCTCTAGGCCCTTCTGTGTACAGTCAATGAAGCTACAAAAGACTGTTACTTTAGTTCACCTCCTTCCCAGGTTTTATTGGATGTGACCTACAGAACAACTGAAACCCCGCCTCTCATGCCAATGAAAATGGCAATCAACCTTTCCTTGTTTTGTTTCCCTTGCTAAGTGCAGCATGAGACTTCAAGGGTGTAGGTAAGAAAATAATGATTTTGTGTGTGTGTGTTTTTTCCCAGATGAAACTTACAGATGTTTGCCCAGTAGGGTGGAGTAGAAAAGTTATCTAGGTTGTGTAACTGCAGTCTCTGGCTCCGCAGCCTTGAGAACACTTGAGCAATACACGACTGCCGTTTGCCGTTGGCTAGATAATGTTGTTGTTTCTAGGTTGTGTATTGTAGACCAGCTTAAGCACAAGCCAATGGCATGGGGCTTTCTCATGCTTGCAACATCCCTGGATTCCCAACAGCGTGACATGTTCTGTGTACAGAAGTTAAATTTCAACTGCAACGCCTTTTACTTAGGTCAGTTGTGACTTGGGCAAAGCCGTGCTCGTTACCTAAGTCAGCAGAGTGTTTGTCCGTGCAAGCATACCGTATACAACAAAATCGTTTTGAAATACTACACTACAGGGTTAGGGCTGTTAAATTCCCAGCTTGTCTCCAATGGGAGTTTCTGGATCTGCCTGGAACAGTTACGGCCAAGAGGGCACCAAGGAGCTAAACGTCCTGAGAGCTGGACCTATAGTTTGCAGAAGGGAGATCGGTGGTCTTTGGGTCAGACCTGTGAAAATGGTTGAGCGTATGGTGTGGATGGATACAGTTGTGCCTACTTAGAGCAGCATAAGGCCTGTGATGTGGGAGTTTGCTGAAGGACCTCTTCCAGAGGCCTGTGTGTACACGTGCATAGTGGTTTCAGCAAGACTTCTTGTGCCTGTGTGCTTTTTCCGAGTCTGAATCTGAACCAATTTTTTTTTTTTCCTTTTCTTTTCTTTGGAAAGGGAGAGTCCCCCACCTTAGAAATGGCCAGTACAGGTCTACAAATTTTGAGAATGTAGAAATTGATTTAATCCAATTAAATCTCCTAGGATGCGTATCCTGTGGTTCAGGCCACTTTCTTTTGCTTAACAGCATGAATGTAAGTGTTGTGGAAGGAAAAGAATTTCGGGTCTGGACTGTTGACTGCTAGAATCAGTGGGAGACATAGACTGATTTCTGTTTTGCTGGCCTAGGCAATTTTTTCCAATACAATAGCTAAGACTTGAAGTCTGCAAGTAGTTTGGCATTTTTCAAAGTATAAATATCTGCTTAAGAAAGTGTTTTATCAAAGTCATATAGTACAGGACCAGATCAAATGACTAAAATTGTCCTTGTTTCTACCTGTCAGGAAGGTGGCAAGTAGAATGACTTAAGCCAGCATTCCTGGTCCAAGCTTAATTTTTTTTTTTATCACTCAGTAGTTGCATGTCCAGATGCCTCTTCCAACCTCACCTGTTTTGTGTTTTACTCAAAGTTGTTGAGAAACAGCAGGTCTCATTGCAGTGCATTTGTGCTGGATTGGAAGTAAGTAGATGATCTCTAAAGGTCCCTTCCAACCTTAAGGATTCTATGATTCCATGATTTGAACACCATTTTTGTTATTTGAGATAGCATGAGCTGAAATAAGATTAAGTAGACTAAATTTATCATGCATGTACCTGTGTAGATATGGTTATAAAGGCCGGGAAGATAAATTAATGAGTGTTGCAAGTTGAATTTTTCAGCTTAGAGATGAGGCCAGAGCTATGCCCCCATGGAGAGGGTGTCGGATCTTTGGTGCTACCCCTACTGCCTTAGTTGCAGTGCTGTCTCTCCAAATCCTGTCTCTCCAAACTTCATGGCAGGTAAATAAGGCCTCTTGGGCAGTGCTGAGGGTTTTGTATGCCCTTCTTGTCAAGGGATCCGAATTTCCCTGCAGGGTTTTTTTTTTTTTTTTGTTACCTGCAGCTTTGGGAAACAGCCTGGTGTTGCGAAGGAGGCCCTTTCATGTTCCTGCTGGCTGTTTCTCCTCTTTAATAGTGGGAGCGGGAGGAAGTGCGCTGAATTAGCTGCATGACAGAAGCAGAGGAATTCATTAAAGGAAGGAAAATGAGTGCTGCTTAAGTTTCAGGCTTTTGGGTAGGACTTGGAAAGTAGCAATCATCTTTAAGTTGTTTTTAATGATTTCTTTTGTGGCACTTCCCTTGTCCATGAAACTGATACTTAGTGGTAGTGTGGGCGAGCTTGAGAAAACGAGCAGTGCTGCTGAGGCTTTGAACAGCATAAATATTAACCAGCACCTTTCTGTTGTAATCTCTGATGTGTTTGTCAAGAGCAGGGGAAAGGCAGCCTGGCTGAATGGGGATATTATGTTGGTTCTGTGCAGTCTTCACTTGCGGGTTGCCATTTCAAATACAGCCCTGCTTGGCAGCGATGGCAGTTGTGTGTCCTAGATGAAGTTAATCATTAAATGTTTGACTTTATGCAAGGCTTTAGTTTGTGGCTGTTAACCTGTCACCGTGAGATCTCTGTGGCTCGTTCTCTTTTGTGTCAAACTATATTTTTTTCTCCTCTGGAAATAGTGGACATTTTTGTATGTACATCCATTTCTGCTTTTAGTAAATTGAGTACCAAATTCATGATACAGTAAGATGTAGAGGCTCCTCAGCAGCTACAGGGTTGACTTGTCCCTGATCAGCTTTTCTGGCTTTGCTATATTCATCCATTTCTAAGAATTTCAGTCATTGCTTTAAATCTGATTTCAGTAGTTTCTATATCAGCCTACATACTTTGCTTCTATGTATAAGTCTTGGTTAAACTAAAGAATTGGACAAATGGTGTCCTGCTCAAGAATAGCTGGGCAATCTGTAAATACAGTAGAGGAAGACCCATATCACTGATGACTGAAGAGTCATCAACTGATTTTGTTAATTCTAAAAGCAGTGTCAGGAGAATTTTAAAATCAGATTTTTCTTTGCATTATTGAGAATGAAAGATGCCTGAGGAGAAGCCAGAAATCAGGTGGTGCAAAATCGATTAGGCAAATTCATGAGCAACATTCCCATAAACAGATTCTGCAGTGAGTAGCAGGAGGCATTCTCTGTAACACCCCTAACTTAATGGTTGCAGTTGCTAGGGGAGCTCAAGGGGAATAGCTAAGCCATTTTCTGCAGTCCTACATGCTCACCTGTTGCCACTGTCAGAGACAGAGTGCTGGACTAGATGAACTCTTAGTCTGATCCAACAGGGCATTTTCCATATTCCTATGAAAGGTTCTTATTCCCTTAGTCCTGTATAAGGATGTGCTATGAGAGGTGTGGAAATCCACAGATGAATGATGCACAGTAAAAAGAGACAATTTCTGTAACCACTGATTCGCAGTAGGCACAGCTGTTTTGGAAGGAATTACCCAGTTGTTCACTGCAGGTGTTTTGGAACAGGAGAGGCAGGTTAAGTGTGGTCTCAGTGTGGCTGTCTGGGATTGTGCATTACGTGATGTGTAGTACACATCTGTGAATGGAGTTTATGGAAGCTAATGCAATGTAAAGGATAATGGCCCTCTACAGATTTATATACTGCTCTCTTATGGACCAGTGTTGCACGAGCAGGATCTGCTGTAGGCCCAAAACTCGATTTGGGGCATCTAGGAGAGAACAATGAAGGGTCAGATTTTAATCCATTGGAGGGCTGTGTTGAAGTACCAGTCCTAGATCCTGCTCTGTGTGCTATTCTGTGTAAGTGGAAATTTTTGCATTTGACATCTTTATGTAAGTTGATACTTGGGCAAAAGGAGTCCTGTCCTTGGTGTGCTGCAAAATGAGACTATTTCTTTGGAAGTTTCACACAGTTTGGTCACTGATTTGGTGTGTTACTGAATTTCACTTTTCTATCTGTCCTTGCTATACATTTGATGGATAAACAGCTGGCCAACATGGATGCTCTTGGTAAGTAACTTTCTTTTGGCTCCAGGTGTGACTGCACTTCAAAGACAGACAAGAACTTATGTTTACCTACAGGATTTGTCCTATAGTATCCAGATGTTAAAAATGGCTGTTTATTTTGAACACTTCCTTTGAGGCTGTAATTCCATAGTTTATTTGTGGACAGTGTTACTGAACAATTTGTGCTATCCTCTTTCCACAAACTGTTCATGTACCATACCATCTTTGGGTATGTGTCTGCGTGTACGCGCGCTAACATAAGTGATTGTGTGAACATAAGGGGAACAGCACTGGGGATCAAATACAGATTAAAATTGAAGTCTTCCTTTTGGCATTAGTGCCACCTTACACTAGTATAAAATATTAGCAGAAATATATATATATTTTTTTAACCTTCCTTTTATCTTTCTTACTTTCCTATACCTTTCTTTCTGAGTGTTGCTAGACATTTATGTTAGCAACAGGTTCAACAGCTTGCTCTCGTGGTTTTGTTTTTGTTGTTTTTTCTCTTTTTATCAAAACCTGATCAAGTTCTGTGATAATTCTACTGTTCTTCCTTCTCCTGCTTCATCCACTTACTAAAAATTCTATACCTACTTCATCTGATGACTTCAAAAAGGCTGCATAAAAAAACCCCTCACTGGTTCATAGTAGGCTAGTCCGCCATGGAATATTCTAATCCTTCCCAAAGATCTGGAGAAACTGTTTTTGTTAGTAATGGGAAAAAATGCCTTCAGACATGAATGCTGTTTTTTCCTTTATAGAAATCAGATATGTTATCTTTTAAGGGTTTAGTAATCCGCTTTTTGCTGACGACTTAATTTTACCTCTTCTTTAGTATTAGCTTCAAAGGAAAAACTACAGCTTTTGAAATCCATGACGGTAATAGGTTTCCTGATCAGTGCGTTGCGGTCTGTGCGCAGGCCGGGTGCGGGCCTGCGCGCCGCCGGCGCGGGCCTACCTGAGCCAGCAAGCCCAGCGAGCGGCCTGGGCTCCCCATGACACGAGCAAGGAGCCCTCAAGCCTCTGCTCCTCCAGCCTCTTTGCTGATGGTAGATTAAAGCTAGCACGAATATGGTTGGTTTAATGATGTCTTCCTCTTGTGTTTGATACTGCTTGTATTCCCTTGGGAAGGTCATTTCTCAAAGGGGACTGGTCTGGGGGCAAAGTGAGGAAGGTAGATTCTCCTTGCTACTGACTTAAATCCGCTTTGCCAAGGGTTCTACTGTCTGCTGCCGTGAGACTAACATAGACTAGGTAGATAAATTGTTTAAACATCTGCCTATTTTAAGCACCTTGGACATGGCATGTCCTCTGCGAAGCCTTGTCATTGATGCATAGATAGGTTGAAGAGATTTCCTGTTGAGTCAAGGCTGTAGGCTGCCATGTCCGAGCCGAAGCAAGTGCGGGGTAGCGCATCACGGCCTCCTTACCTTGGTGCGCCTGCTTTGCTGATCTGGCTTTAAAGGACACTGTCAAGTGTGGCTGATACAGTTCTGGGGAGATTGCTGTGCACTGTTCTGCTACTGACTTTTCCTTTCTTATACTACACCGAGATTTTAGTGTGCATTAACTGTGAGGATTCTAAATCTGTGGTTATGCGCTGAAAAATGATCACAAAGATCATGACCTCCCATATGCGTTTACAGTCTGACCTTTTATGTAAAATATGTGTAGTCAGCAAGTCTGAAAATGCCTTTTCTTTCTGCTGGTATTACAGGCTTCCCCTGGGATCCTGGGAAGCCAGGTGTGTTCTTGAGCAGTGGGGAAGTAGAGAGGAGCACAAACAAAACACCAACTTCGATTTGAAAATGTTTATTACACAGTAGTTACAAATAATATTTAAGATATCTAAGAAAGAAACAATATCTGTCTTTTATTAACCTTGTATGTTTAGTCCACTTTTTAATTTTTGTCTGGATAGTTAGACAGGGTTCCCACTTAAATATTGATCTGTAGGGGGAAAAAAAACACTGTTGAAAACAGAAACGGCCCCTTTTATTTCAGGATACCTTCTCTGATGCTGGAGACATTCCAGTCTGGCTTGCCTTTCAGGCTGTTTGAACAAACTGCAGTTAGGGTTTGCCTTTGTCATGAAACCACTGCTAAAGCATTATTTTTAAGGTACTTGGAAAGCTGGTGTATCAAACTAAACCTATCTCATGATGCCACTTCTTACTATAGTCTTTATAGTCACATGCTAAAAGCAGCATCTTTGAAATCAAAAGAATTCTCTACAGATCCCATCCTGAACCCTTTTTAATTTTAAGTCCAGAATGAAAGCATTCCCGGTCGTTAAGGAGGGAGAAAGTATGCCTTTGCCATATGGTTTTCTTTAAAGGTATTTGTGCTTGACAAGTCTGCATTGTATTAAATTTGAAACTGAACTTAAATGCTGTAGTATTTGGCTCCCTTTCAGAAGGATAACCTTTGAAACATAATTCTATAATGTAGAAAACCTGCTGTTAAGTATTGTTGTTCATCTATAAATAAAATTTTATAAAAGAGATTTCACTTTCCATGGCTTTTATTAAAACAAATTTAAGTCTGGCATCAGTGCCATAGCTTGTCCTACATGTGCCGTCTGTTGGTTGAGCCTGTTGTGCTAAGACAAGATTTCTAAGCTTTTACATATGATAATCTCACATAATGTCCCAGGAAGATTTTCAGTATCCCATCTACCAATTGAAATGGAGCAGAGCTCCAAGTATCACATGCCTTTCATGGCTCCAAAGTGGATAACTGCAGGCCACTGAAAGCGGTGTTGGAAGGTGCGTGTGATCAGTTGTCCTGAGGGCTGGAAGCTCCTTCATGGCCAGCAGGATGATAAGCAGTGCCGTTGCGAGCGTTACCACTCTCGTACTAGCTTGCTCAGGTCTGGAATTGTGAGGAGTGCAAAGTCAGGAGTCTTTAATCCTGTTCAGTCCTTGACCTGGTCAAAGTTGCTAGCAAGAGCAGTGATTGGTGCCAACTGCAATGTTTTGCTTTGGTTTGAGTTTTTTTTCTTTGGTATCCTGAGAAATGTCTAGTGTGAACTGGACCATGACCACCCACTCATTTCACATGAGCCACAGATCAGCTGCCAGATGGCAAACACTAAGGAACATGAGACTTACTCTACCAGCTCACTCCGTCTTCTGCATTTGCTTATCCTAGAATAGGCCACCACCTCCTCTCTTTTCTTCTTTGACATAGCCTGGTAACGAAGCGGCGAGTGGGGAAATGCTCCCATGATGACTCCGGCAACTGTTTGTGTTCGGAGGTATAAGATTTAATTGTCCTTATCTGAGTTTGCATAAATATGGTGTTGGTTTTGGTTACAGTTAGCCAGCTCTTTTTCTAAAGGAACATTGTGTTATCATGTTATCCTAAACTGAGTTCTAGAAAACAAAACACAAGTCCCTCTTCCCCAGCGTGTGCAGACAAGAGCCAACAGAAATATTCCTGTTGCTCCCAAAAAAAAAAAAAAAAAAAAAAAAAACCTCTTGCGCTTATCAAGTAATGCACATTGACAATTTGCCACACAAATGTTTCCTTATTAGTGTCACTGCAAGTTGAGCGACTAGAAACAAACACAAATTAACCAAAGTGCAGCTGTTTTCCAAGCTGAAGGGCCTAATGTAAGTCTGAAACCTAAGCTAAAATGGAAACAGTCGTAGATTTTTTTTTTTTAATTTTGTTTTATTTCAAGGATATAAAACTCGGAGAAGCAGAGCTAACAAAAAGCTGGGACAGTGTAAACTCTACCTTTCAAACAGCCCAGTGCTGCAGTTTACATTTGCAGGGAAGATTTGAGCAGATTTCTAATTTTTTTATACTTGGAAAACAAAAAGAAACAAAGCAGAAAACTTTACATTATTTCAAAAGAATGTTATTTTATGCAGTTTGGTCCTAGCTGTAGTAGATAAAGGGTTTTATTTTGTTGGAAGCATTGAAGGAAGGAGCAAAGCCATCCCTGAGCTCCCTTTCTGACAAAGAAGGGTGGCCCTTGGGCTGTATGTGCACAGGGGGTCGCAGGCTCACGCTGACCCGAGCTCTGTGTGCAGCGGCCCTCTGTAAGGGATGCTCTGTCCTTCCTCCTTGCCCGAATTCCAGCTTTTCCATTTGTAGTATTATGCGGATGCCTTGGTCTTAGTCATCATGTAGTAGTAGTATAGATTTGAAAGCAAAGCTCTGTAGTGCTCTACAGAGGAGCGTGTGGCACGCTTGTGTGGTAAATTTTTGCTAGAGTTTCTTACCTTATAAACAGGTTATTTGATAATTATATTTATGAGTTAAACCTTCATGTCTAAATGGAATGAACTTCAGTGGTGCCCTCTGGAGCTTTGCCTGAATATCTGGAATATCTTTGCCTGAACAATTAAACTAAAAATTGCCTTTAATCAGCCAAGAGCACTTTTGCAATTGATAAACCTGGGGCTGGTGTTGAAATTAGTCAAGCTTGGAAGCAATATATTATATTGATTTCTCGAGGGAAGAAAACCGCAATAAAAAATTTGCTTTTTGGCTAGCTATTTCCTCCTGTAAGTGTTGTCTTTAAGATTATCTATCTCGCTCTAAGACTGGCTTTCATTTGTGTCTAGGAGTATTAAATAATACTAAACAGAAGATACAAGGCATCCAGGACACCTGGCAACCTCTCCACTTCTGCGAACTTTTCATGTATTGATAGAGAATAAGTCTGGAAGGGATTGAGTGGAGTTCAGTAACCCAACTCTCCCATATATAAGGGAGATACGGATATATATAAGGATAGAAGTCATATGTCTATGGACTTGCATACAGGCAGTACTGGGGAAAAGAGGTAGCTTTGTGCCTTGGGGGACTTCTGGTCATCTTGGGAGAGGAGGATTTGATCATTGTGAGCAAATTCTGATTTTATGTGATTCTGTGGGAGTTAGTTATACAGTTCAGAATTCACAGATTCCAGCTCCTCAGTAGTAATGGAAAGCACTTCATAATTTGAGGTGAGGAAAACTGCAAGGAGCTCTGGTGTTACAAATTCAGCCTTCCCTAAAATCTCTAAGGGGACCCCTTTTGTCTAGGTGGTTGTTGAAGAGGAGGAGGTAGGCCTAGGATAAGGAAAATCATCACCACTGGTTTTTAGCACTTTTTTTTATCCTGTGGAATGGCTGAATAAAAGTCATGATCATGGAGTATAACTAAAGGACTGACCGCTTTGCCCAGAGCTGCGGACAGTAGGTTGCATTCTCTAAAAAGCATGGTGATATTCCCAATCTACCTCTGACTATCGCTTCTCCAGCTCTCGCCAGGTGAAAGCACAGCCAGCAATGCCTATAGGAGGCCCTGTTTGAATCTCTCGAAGATGATGATGTTTGCTGGCACTTTCAAATGTCACTGCAAAGAGATTTCCTGAGTAAACAAAACTACTGCAACTCAATTTAGCTAATGTGAAGGACACAAAGAAGAGACAAAGAAAAAGATGGCAAGGAAAATATTTTGTTTTCCTAAGTTAATTTAAATCAAGAGTCTAATCTCATCAGTGACTGTTTACTTCCCCCAGCCAAAACACCATGAACTATACTGCCCTAAATCAGTGCTTCCTGCCAGGATTCTGGTACCCAGAAATTACTGTCATCTAGTTCTTGTGAAACGTGTTGGCCATCTCGGACCTTATTAGCCCGGCAAAAGATACAAACCCCATCGCTTATGCAGGACTCGAAGACTTTGTGTTTATGACGGACAAGCTCGGACAGAGGTCGCTCAGCTGCTCGCTGATAACGCAGCATGCAGAAAGATGGCTTTGCTGTGCCCTGGCTTGTAATTAAGCAGCTCTGTAGTGAAGCTTTTATCAGGTAAAGTTGTAGCGGTGGCAACATGCGGAAGAAATGCATTCACTTAAAACCCAGGAAGGAGTGCCATATATAATGTATGTATGCGTTCATACATGAATAAATGGGTTTTAACATGCATGTGCATATTATAAAACAAAACAAGTAAATGAGAGGGATTGTAAGCCAGAGTTCTCAGCACTCTAGACATATTGTGGCAAAGGAAAGTTTCTTTTTTTTTTTTTCCCCCAATTGAGGGACAGCAAATAATTTCCAGCTGTATTTACTTATGCCTAAGTATTTTGCTTTCTATTTTATCCATGTTTTCCTGGTAAAGTGAGTAGTTGAATGCCAGTCCTCAGACTCATTGACTTTTGTTTGCCTCTCTTTTTTTGCCTCTAAAAATGCAATACTCCATAACACCTCTACTTTTTAAGACAGAGAAACTAACTGTAAAACCTACCACCATTTCAGTGCCATGCCTCTTTCAAAGCATTAATGCTAATACTGCCACTTTGTGATGTGCAGCAATGACTGTTAAATTGGGTCTGGCATTCTTGTTTTCTGTTATTTCTAAGTCTCTGCTTCCATTTGGGCTTTCAGGGGGGCTGAGTATCAACCCTTTGCCTATGTTGTTGCATTTCCTCCAAGCTGGTCAATGGAGGATGATGCAAAGACCTCCTTGTTGCCACGAGAGTGAATCTGTCCCATTTACTGCCTGTTCCCACTCTTTTGCTCCATACCAGGTCTGCATTAACGGTCCTTTGCAGGCACGTGTGAGCTTACCGTCCGCTCTGAACCCCGACAAGATGTCCTGTGCTTTTGGCACTGTGCTAACGTGGTTTCCATTCAGCTTGGGCCACGGGCGCAGCCAGGCTGTGTTTGCTTTCAAAAGGGCACATAGCTGTACTCAGATATCTCAGACTGAATGTAGTATCAAAGACAAATAACCATGGTCTGTCTACTCCTACTATCACAGTGTTGAGAGATAAATAACAAAGCATCCCAGCACTCCTGGCTTGTGGAAAGCCCCAATTTTCCAAATGTTGCAATCCTGGTTTTACAAAGGTTTTACTCCGAGCAGTTTTCTTGCAGCTTAACCTCTTTATGTTGATTAATCATTTACATGCCCTGACTCATTCAGTGTTAAGGAAATAGCTTCAGGTTCTGGCTGCATTGCGCTATAGATCAGGCAACCTGGATAATAAATAGACTTGTTGTTGATGTATAGCGAAGTGGAAGCATTGCCAGAAGTGTCTCGGCATGCTGTGCCGAGATGCCGGCAGGCTGCTGCCAGGGGCTGCTGTGGATCAGTCATGTATTCAAAACAGGATGTTAATTGAAAAGCCTTTTTATATGTATTATGAAATATTTGTTTTCACATTTCTCAGGCCCTGCAAGATGCATTCATTAATAGGTGGCTCCATCTACACTTTCTATAATGACTCCACTTAAAGAAAGGAGCATCATGTACAAGTTGCACAGCCATGCCACCTCAGGCTGTGATTTTTGTCACAGCTCGCAGGTTGAATAAGGCTGGGCCTGGCCAGTACATGTCCGGACGACCCTGCTAAGGGGCAGCGGGAGGCAGCGGGTAACAACCGCGCGCTGCAGGAGCTCTGGGCAGTTTGCTCAGTGGCATTCTTCCCTCTGAGTCAGGTCTGAGCCCGTGTCCCACAGCAACACATGGCTGTCATGCTGGAAGGGGTATGTGATCAATGAGCTGCAAAAGCATGGTTCTGATATCTTGTGCTCACTAAAATATTCCTTTTTTTTTTGTGTAGAGATCTAGGTGTTCCAGATAAATTCAAGAAGAATTATTTTCTTCCACTAAAGTAGTCTTCAAATTTGGCTTGCCTGCAGAATTTCTCCCTTCCCTTTCATAATGGTTGCACTGTATGTTTGTTTCTGTTTAAAAACTGTGATTCTCAGTCACAGTGGTGGTAGGAGCAATCTCTTCAGTATGTAACATTTTAAATAATATACTGCAGTTTGTCATTATATAATAATTTATAAAGTACTTTTGATATTATCTTTTAGATGCATGGCCATTATTAGTACTTTGGATATTTCATTAAGATCTCTTGGTGTGTATATATATGCAAAAATGAATAACTAACTGGGTAACATATCTTAACTGAGTTTTTTTTCTGGATTTGGAAGCATGACCAAATCATGGGGAGATTGGTGGTGGGAAGAGAGAGAAGAGAATCTTAATTTTCTTCCTCATGTTGCAGTTTATTTTACTGGATGCTGGAATTGAGAATGGGACAAATTGATCAAATCACAGGGTGTTGGCCAGGCTGTATATTTTTTTGGTAACACATTAGCCTCACCAGTAGATGACCTGTCTTTAGAGGAAAACTGTCCAATTATCTGTCTTGTTGAAAGGAGCAAGAATTACAGGAACAGGATACTGCAAGAAAGTAAGATTCCTTATGGGAGTTCCTATGGGAAACTACCTTATGGAAGGAAAAAAAGCAAAGTCATCACATTAGAAATCAACAGGATAGACTGAAAGAAAAGCTAGTTGGCTTCTATCTATCTCAGAGGCAAAGAAATAATTTTATTTTAAAACCAGAACATCTGTTGAAATTCTTAGAGAAAAAACTGCATATATGTATATAGCAAATTCAGAAACAGAGGAACTGATGATTTGTACCAGATGACTTCCATTTTAGTACAGAAAACTCTGAAAGCTCTATCTTCCTTCAAAACTGATTTTACTATTTTTACTATTTTTACTATTGGTAAGAAAGGAAAGGCAACCTGAGAAAATCTGAATTAGGATTTGGCTTGGCTAGAGATTTTTTTTTCTGTTCTTTTAATGATTTTTGATATTCTACCTCAAAATATAGGGATAATAACCATACCACACAGACATATGAAAAACTTATTATTTGTTCAAGGTGGTGGAGGGAGAGGTTGGTGGGCACACAGAAATGCCTCAAGGCCTAATACAGCTCTTGTTGCCCTGGTATGCAGATTGCCAATAATTTAGCCTTGTGAACCACAAAGTAGTAATTAACACTGCAGGTCTGGTCACTGGGCTCCATAATGAGGCAAAGCTCCTCTAAATCAAGGAAGGAGAAGGCAGTAACGCTTTGGAGCTCGCTGAAGTTGGCCAGCAAGACTTTCCTCCCGTTGCCACTGAGCAGCGAGAGCTGCCTGGTGTTCTCTGGAGCTGCTGAGCTCCTCCTGGGCCCTTCCCATCCTCGCTCTCTGCCCATACTTCTCTTCACATAGAGTGTGAAGCTGCTATATGTGTGCTGCTTGGGTAGAAGAAAAGGAAGAAGAAAAAGGAGTGTTAGCCCGTGTGCTGTGTAATTGGCAATGGGATATCAAAGGCCTGAAGAGCTGCAAGGAACGAGTGAATATTTATCATAGACAGCAGTGGATCGCTGCCAAAGCTAACAAGGTGTAACAAGCCTTTAGTAGCATTTTAAGTGAAGGGTAGGCCAGATATGTCTGTTTAATATAAAAAAAAGTGGTTAATCATACTGTCTCAGGCTGTGAACCCCTCAGGTCACATGAGCTAAGCAGGTTTAGTCCCGTGCTGTTCGGATGAGAGGCCACCCATGACTCCCCTGGCCCATTAATGGGAAGAAGTGCTGGTAGGCAATGATAGGGAAAGGAGCGGGTTGCTGCATAGGCATTTTTTTTTTAATGGAATCAGTATTTCCTTCTCCTGGACAGGCTTTTTTTTTGTACTGTCTTTTGTGGAACATTTTGGATGGGATTTCTAGTGAGTTACCGTAATTAAAAAGCGGGTAACATTTTTCATGCGAATATACAGTCATCCACCTAATCCTGGTGTGTCCCCAACTTCCCTCTGCAGTTCGCAGCAAGAGTCACATTCTTCTTCAGTCTCTTCTCTAAGCTATTATCACTACTGTTACTTGCCCATACTAGAGATGAACCTTAAAAAGCATGCCAAGCAATGAAGAACCTAGGGATACCGTATCACATAGCCACACTGGCTGTAGTCTTAATAAGCCTCTTCTGGGGTGTTGCACTTGAGGAGTCAAGACGTAGAAAAAGATTTTTACTGTATTAGAAGTTTATAGTTGATAAGCATAATTTTTTCCAAGAAGAAATAAAAGCTCCTTTAATTTTGTTTTAATTAGGATTTCTTAAAATGAGAAAGATTTACATTAAAATCCAATATATCCATAAAAGCAACAGTAGGTGGCAGAATAACTTCATTGGAAATCCATTCCTCAGTACGCGCGCTCAGCTTTTTTCAATGAACTTAGAAAACCAGATGCTAGGTCTAGATGGGCCAATTGTTACTCTAGACAGATGTCTAAACAGAGAATGTATCAGGCAATTCCAACACACATGCTACAAGCTTTTCTTTAGGTTTTCAAAATAATGGTTTACTTGCTAGTTCTTTAAAAAGAAAAAAAAAGTGTTTATTGAGAATGTTTTTGAAGGGAGTTTGTGTTTGGGGCTTACTACTGCAGAACATGCACATTTGTTAGGCCCCAGCTGAAGTATAGTAAATGCTGTTTTGAGGGAATCTGTGTCTACATTGTAAATACTACATACATTGTCTGTGTAAATAGTACATACATATAATCCTTTCCTTTTAGAGGGTAAGTATTTATATAAACATGTTGTCATGAAATATATAGCTCTGCAGAGCAGTTTTGCTGTAATCTTTGATGAAGAAATAAGCTCCCTGGGAAACTCGCTTGTAAATCGTGCGCCGAGCTCTTTAGCAACCAAGGGGTAAAGATGTGGGAAAGAGGTACGGTACACATGGGAGGAGGGCAGCCATGGGATGTGCTTGCTGGATCACGTGCTGTTTACCAGCTTTTTGCCTTTGCCCGGGAATAGTTCTGACACTGCAACCCCCCGAGCACCTCCAAACAGCACCACTGAAACAACGGGAGCAAATAGGCAACCGTTTAGGTAACCGCTCCACTCGCCTCTCTCCAAGTGTGATAGGGGTGTGCGTTGGGTGGCTTCCAGCTCTTCAGTCACGACTGGCTGAGAACTGCTGAGACTAGAAAGAAGGGATGTAATTTAATTGTATTTTCCATCATTGCTGCAATGGAAAAGTGCCTAAAGTAAGTGCAACTAGAATTTCAGTTCTCCCTTAAAGGTCCAAGATCCTGCTGGTGGGATATTTTGCTATTAATTTTGGTTTTGACAGAACCTGCACATGAGGCCACGCTTGTTTATCCTCTAATTTTGCAACATTTAACACTGGCAATAACATGGCATGGCTCCTAAAGGACTCATTCCACCCTCCTTCCATTCAGATTGCAGATCCAACCTGGACTCGGATTAAACCAGGACATGGCTGGATCCTTAGTCCAGCTCGCTTGGTGACCATGCCAAGATGCCCCAGCGTGGTTCACAAGACAGTTCAGCTATGAGAGGGCAGGAAGGCTTCCTGTCATTGCAGTGTTGGATTACAGGATTTTAAACACGTGTGAACACTACTGCATCATGTAGTGATTGTTCTGTATTGGAAAGTTATTAAAAATCATTTTAAAGATTGCCTGTATTTGTTTTTTCCACATTGGATTCCTACAAAGGTGTGGCCCCACGGGAGCATATAAACAGTAGAACTAATAGTAGGTTTTCTGATTTCTGGACCATGTCTAAGACACCTTTTTTGAAAACTGCCTTACCATTCTGAGGACACATGCATTACCTGCTCTGGCTGCCAAGGGCCTACATAACCTTGGAGATGTTTGGCCATTTGTATAAGACAGTTATTTTGAAGATACACAGATGATCTTTATAATACAATGCAAGTTACATACAATGTAATGTAGTGCATGTATAAGATGAGCACTTAGAACAAAACATTATGCACATCAACCAACTGAAGGAGAAGGAAACCAATTCCCAGCTGTCTGAGAAGGACACAGGCAGGAAGTAGAGGTGCTTGGCACGTTCTCTGGTGCTTCCCTGTGGCTTGCGTTCCCTTGGCGGGACAGCCACATTTTTTATTGTACTCTGTGAAAAACAGTAATGTTGGAGAATAATCCTACATGTGGGCAAAAAATACGGTCTCTAAATCAACTGAGCAAAGGACCCTGGGTATGATTTTTTTTTTTTGATGATGTTGTAATGCAGCTATTTACAGAGGTTTATTTTTAATTGTTTAGGAGTTCAGCCATTTGCTGCAAAGTAAGCTTTGCCAGATGCCCAGGTGTGGGCCATCCAGCAGAGCTGCCAGTTCTGCTGACAGATTTCTCTTTAACTTGCCACTTCAGTATCTTTTTAATGCCTTAGCTCCTGGCGCTGCCTCATCTTTTATTATTTGAGAATAACAGTGGGATCAGGACAAGCGTTTGTCTAATGTTTTCTCAGTGAGGCCTTACATAACACAGTCGTACTGTTTCTCTAAGTGGTCCTTACCCCTTTCTCCTTTCTTCCCAGCAGACTCCTTGTTGACTGGTTTAGACTGGCTTCAGGAATTCCTCCTTTGGTTTTGTGTCTTGTTTGTTCGCTCTTCCAATTCCATCACAGTTCTCTAGAGTTCATTCTTATGTATAGACCGCTGTAGTTTGCCTTCCTCTCTCTCACTGCATTAGTTTGTCATTTTCTAAAATGTACTTGCCTATTGAAGTTATGTTTTAACCTTATTCTTTTAAAATACCCTAACTAGGATTTAGCTGAAACCTGGTCATTCTTCTTTCTGTTGCTAGATTCTGATTTTTGCTCTGTAGCCTTTTTTAGTATATCAAGTTTTCCTAGATCCTTTTTTACGACTATGTCCTCTACTTTGACCTTTTTTTATTCTTTTAAGCCCTTACTATTGGTATAAAATGCGTATATTTATTTTTGAAAATATGCATGTCAAAATATATATTTCCTGAAACTTCAGCTGATAATGAATGCATTGTTTCTGTGATCTCAACCTGCCCATATTCTGGCTCAGCTATAATATTTGTCTCTTGAGGTACTAATCGAGTGTGTGCAACTGAGTAGAGCTGTTGCAGTGTTCCTTGCAACTTACATTTATGAGAATATGCAGTCTCTGCCCCATAGAGCAGCTTGTCTTTTAATAATCCCTTTTGTATTACAATATTAAGCAGAACTCTATGAATACTGCCAAAAAGTTTCCATTAGCATCTGATTGAATTCTTTGGCCTTAATTCAGGAAAGCACTTAAATATATTTTAATTAGAATTTTAAGCATACACTTAAAATCCAGTATGTGCTTAAGTGCTGCCTTGAGTAAGAAAGACTACTTTTTCAGATTGTTCTTTGGTTTTGTCTCTCTTCCTTCTCTTGTTTTCTACAAATATGTTCAAGCATCATCATTCTAGGCCTGGCATTTTTGACTATGAAACGTAAAGAAATTTTAAAGATTTAGATATTAAATACTTTCCTTTCAGTGTTCTGCTGCTTTGGGGGAACAGCATGACTTGCTTATTACTTAAAATGGAAAGATTCTGCTTGGGGTTTCTCACGGGAGGTAGAGTGGGTCAGGTCTTCGCTTTCAGTGATACATGAATAATTCAGTGGCTTGCCAGCTGTAATTAAACCTACAGTAAAAGAATGTTTTGAGTCCTGCTAGTGTATGCTGCAGTATTTTCTATTTCTTTCAGTAATGTGCCTGAAAAGTAGAGGGAGTCAGAAGAATGACTGTTTAGAAGCAACCTTCGTAAGTTTACGGGCCAAACCGACAGTGACAGCAATTGTGTATTTGGAACTGTGATGTTTAATGGGAGGAGGAGAAGGAAAGGACGGAAGGAAGGAAAATATTCCCACTTTGGAATAGGCTCCTTGGAGTATCCCTGATGAATGGTTGTCCTCTCAGTGTTTAGCTTGATTGGATCCAACGCCACCTAACTGCTTCTGAAAGTTAGAATAAATTTCTAGGTGCCTGCTAGCTTGCTCAGGTGCCTTCAATTTTGAGTTCAAGGCAGATGAAATGCAACTGGGAGTACAGTTGTATTTCTGCAGTGAGATGATTTATCTGTTATATATGAGTTGTCTCTCAGTGTTCCTTAACCAGCAGTAATTACGAACAAAGCAAGCTGATTCCATCTACGTGCAAAATCTGTGGAAGTCTGTACTAGTAAAACCTTGTTAGTTTTTGCCAGCCTGCAATTGCTGTTGAAAAGCTGTTTGACACTGAGCATTGCCACATGGTCTGTAATAAAGAATTATTTTGGAGATTACTCAGTTACAAAAATTCTCTATAATCCATCATCTTTGAGTGATGTATGAATGAAATAGGGAAAAAAGCAAACATCATTCTTTAGTCATTTTTCTTCTTATTTTGTTATATTAAAACACTACTTGAAAAAGGTGGGTTGTTTTTTTTCAACGTTTAAAATAAGATGCGATTCTTCTGCCTACTTCTCATTCTCCCTGTCATTTCAGTAAAGGAAAGCACTCCCCTCCAGAAACACTTCGTTTGCAGCATAGCCACCTAGTCCAGAATTCAACGCTGTTAGACAATGAACAATATAGGTCAGTCTGGCTCTGCATGCATTTCTCATAAAAATATCTTCCCTTGATTTCAAGGGATCAGCCTAAACGCTCCCCTTCAGCTCACTGTCCACTTTCTTACAGACTGTCTTGCAGTGTCTTCCTTTCTCTGTGGAAAAGAGAGAAGGTGACAGCGTATCTGCGATCTGTTTTATAAACCCCAGGTATTCTGGATCAGTGGAAAGTTTATACAAACTTTTGTTTCAATCCCTGCTGCTTTGTATCCTCTGGATTTTGAGTTCCACGTTCAAATAAAACTAGAAAGCTTAGTGGAAAGCTTAGTGGAAAGCCTAGCCAAAGCTAAGAGATTTTGCCTTGCTGTATGCTGAGAGTGATTTTTTTTGGTTTTAGAACAGAATATTCTTGTATGTAGTATCTCCAGATTTTTCACCACTTTGCTTTGCTCCACCTTTTGGGGATGATGTGCTGCAGTCTTTTACTTCTAAGGTCTGGAGAAGTCAAGAAAAGATCTGTTAGTATGTTTTTCAATGCCTGGTAATGTTATAGCTAGTCCTCCTAAGCTCTTGTGTCCTGTAAAATGGATAGAATAGTTTGTCTGCTTTTTTTGAGATTCAGGATCTGAGGGTTTGTAGCCTTTCTTCTGAAAGGCCTGGGAGAGGGGCACTGGGTCCTAGTGTGTCTGGACAAGCCTTCTGATGTGATCCCTGTCTCCGGCAAAGACTCTTGCGCCCATCCAGCCTGCAGACCCCTTCATTGAATTTTTGCAGCACTCCTTACAGGCTCTTGAGTTGAAGCTGAAGTCCTTTTCTGGAAGCTAGGAAGACTTCCTTGCCTCAGATTTGTAGTGCAAATGACCCCATCATTGTTGTTTAACTTACTCCTACTTTGTGTTATAAGCTATGAAGATTTTATTACGAATCTCACAGTATTGACTGCTGGAGGCTTTTATTGTATTTCTGCCCCTGGAAATGTTTTCATGTTAGACTATCTCAAGCTTTTATTAAAAAAAGAAAACTCTAATATCTGGTTTTCTGGTTCCCAAAATGAAAATTCACAACTGCATAGATTAGTAGATATCTGGATCTAGATTAACTTTTTATCTCCTGAATCCAAATGACCTGCTCACAAAAGCTCAGAAATGTGTCACAAGAAAGCTTGTAATTTAATAATATCTGTGGAATTTGGGCCACTGTGCCTCTTCAGATATTGTTGAGTAGACAGGGTTGAACCTTAAAGTTTAGATCCAAACTCTTCTGAAAATCAGCAGCATTTAGATGACTTGGAGTGGGTTTGCATCTGTTCTGGGGCTGGCTTTTGCTGTGTGTAATCAGAGTAGAAGTTACTGCAAAATGAATGCTGGCATTTGTCATGAACTAAGTAACTAAGAAGTTACTGCAAAATGAAGTTTCTGGCGGTTGTCATTGCAGGTAGGTTTTCATCAAATTTAACACCTTGTACTCCTGGCAGGCATGACTCCTTGCACAGGGAGAACGACTCTTTGGTTCTACTTGAATTATGTAGTGAGATTAGAAAGTCTTTGAAACTTCGCCCCCCCCCCCCCCTTTTTTTTATTTTCTATTTTCTGCTAGTTGCTCAGAAAACGCACCTTCTCCCCAGTTAGTGTGCCCGTTCCAGGGCAGGATCATCTTTCAGTGAAGTCATTACAAGCCTCAATTTCCTCAGGAATAATTTCTTTGTTGCTCATAATTCTAGAGAGCTGATGACATGGAATTTGGACTGAAATCTAGACATTTTCTGATGTTTGGTCCAGCTTGTCCAAAAGGTCAGCTTTTACATCTGAGACTGAGTTTCTGGTTTCAGTTTGCACTCACCTGCTTTATTTATTTATTTATGTATTTATATTTGTCTCACACCCCGTCCTTCTGTGGAGGGGAGTATTTTCCCATGTAAGAGGCTCCTTACCGACATTTTAATTTAAAAACTGGGTGAGCTCTGAATCTGCTGGTTTTGCAACACCCTGAAGGACAGCTAGCAACAACTGCCCTTTATCAACTCAAGAAAAGATCTGTTTTGTCCAGTTCATGAAGCAAATTAATACACCCTGCGTGGAAAGAGTTCAAAGCATTAGGAAAGCAAAATACTGATCCTCACAGCACTCTTCTGGGGAAAGGCATTGTTGCTTCTTTGGAAAACGGGACACAAAAAAGTATATTACTTCAATAACAAGTTACTGCTACTTAGTGTTAGAACTGGGACTGGAGAGCATAGGTCTGGACCTCCACACCTCCCTATTCTCTCTTGAGGAAAAATTAGAGGAAGAGCCAGAGGTAAAAGAACTTTGAACCACTCACATATTTAGGGTTAAAATTTTGGAGGTAGAAAGAGACAAGGTGTGATGGCATTTTGCTTGGGTAGAACTCCTTTTGGGTCAATAAAATCCGACCTGCTTTAAATCTAACTTCCTCTGGAACAGAAACTGAGTAATTTCAGTACAATTTCAAATGTGAACTTATGTTGTCAAGTTAAATTCTACGTTGGTTTGGATATTTAACGTTCTGTGACATGCCTAAGAAGGAGCTGCAGTACACGAAGTCCTTTGCATGATACACATTTCATGCACAGGTTTGCTATAGCAGATCAAGCTAGTTCAAAGCTTTAACAATTTGGAGAAGAAAGTTGCTGTAAAACAAACCTTAGTCAATTATCCTTGGTAGACCCAGGAGTAGTCAATGGCAAAAGAATTTTGTTGAATTAATAGCAGCACTACTGAAGGCACTTCTCGAGCTGGTACATGTTTTGATGGTTCCAAGAATCAGACTGCATAGCTGGAGGCGTTTACCGTAACTGCTGTTGTGCCTGCAGAAGCGGTGCAGTTCCTTACCACACGAGGCATTTTGCATATTAGCATATGCCTAAACATGAAAGAGTTCTCCTTGGATTCGGATGTAATTGGGCTCTTCAACCTGTCACAAGCACGGCTCTGCTACTACACTTTGCTTTGACTCCCAAGCTTCTTGCTCTGAACTGCTTTTGTCTTTGTCCCAGGAAATCTACAATTAACATCCAAGTCCTTCCCAGGGAAATCCACTGTTGCCTCTGTTCTGTTGCAGTCCCAGCACGTAGCAATGGATGGCTCCTAGCCTTCTGCTCCATGCCTAGATGTGAAAATGCACTCACAGCCTCTTGCTTTTTCACTTCTGATTTCCCACAGTGTTTGCTAATAGGCCCCCATCGTGCCCTGGAGCACACTTTCTTGTTGCAAGCTTGGGTTCCCACACCTTTGCCCATCTATTTTACTCCTCAGGGAAAGAGCAAAGAGCTATTCCAGTCATGGGACTGTAGAAATCCTATGGGTGCACATTTGTTCTCTTGAGTAAAGCATAATTTACTCTTCTGTTTTTCTATTTTTTTTTTCAAAATTAAATCAATGAAATTGCTTCCTAATGCTATTATTTTTGCAGTCTGACATTGAACACCACAATGGAGACTGCAGTGTGGTGTCTTGAGAAAGACTCTGGAATAAGCAGTCATGGTGGAGACCAAGGAAAATACACGGTCCAGGGCATTCTATTAGCAAGTGTAGGAGACAGTGCAACAAGCTGCTAGTTGCAGCAAACAATCTAGAATTTCTGCAAAATTCCAGCTGGTTCTCCAGAAGACATCAGGTTTTTTTCCACTGCTGCCTGATATGCAGTTTGTTAGATGGAAGAATCTCAAAATATCAGTTTTCTCAGTTGTGTTCACTTGAATCAAAAATGATTTAGCTCTGTAAGTTAATTCATAAAGAGAGCAGATTCTCTGAAATTGTGAAGCACCTGAAATCCTGTACCATTACAAAGATTTTCCTAAGGTTTAGTATCCCTGAGGGTGCCACAAACTCATTTTCTTCACCTGCAATTATAGTTAAAATAGTGAATCCAAATGGTTGAATAAAACTCTTGAAATTTTTGATCTTTTCAAAAACTAATGTAAAAACTAAGGTACCAGCAAAAGAGAGCAGTAATGCACGTAGACCCAAACTTATTTCTAGTGGAACCAGTGGAGCACTCTTTCTCTGACCACCAACTTCCCAATTAAGTAAAAAAAATAAATAAATAAAGCATTGCTGGGTTTGAACAGACTTTCCTATTTGAGGAATTTCACTCTTTAGAGTGCCTTAGTTTGATTTACTCTAGTGTTGGCACAAGATTTGCCAAACGCCCTGTAACACAGAAGATAACAGGCTTCTACAGCGGTGGCTTGTGCACATATTTGCACTCCTTGTGCACTGTGCCAGGAGTGAGGTGTTATCCCTAAAGGTGAGAAATTAGCTGAAGTGTAGCTTTGCGGGTTGGTGATTTATTTGGACAGTCTCAAATGCTGTAATTTCTGTACTAGGCAAAGAAAAAGCCAAAGGCGGATGTGTCACGCTGTTTTCTCAGCACAAAAATGACTCCTTGCATTTTTCTCAGTTCATTTTCCATCCTGAGTCCTAACTTTCAGAGAGGTTTGTAATGATTTATATTTCCAAAGAAAGTACACTCCAATTTAAGTGAGTTGGGTAAGTAAATAGAAATTTGTCATTTTAAAATGTGACCTAAGTTCCAGTTTTATTAGGGAAATACTGACTAACTATATTTCCTAGTGAAAGGAGTGGAAATAAGACAGTGCCACAGAAATTCCAGAATACCTTGAGCCACAATATTTTTTTCACCAACAGCAAAGAAACTTGGCTGATTTATATCACCTCCCTTCCTCTTCTCTCTGATCAGTATCAGATCAGACAAGTTTGGAAAACAATCAAGTACACTAATCTAATTTTCTGCTTTACTATGGACTATTTACCTATAACTCATGGGCTATATGTGTATGCGTTTCTTCTGATATGTTTTTGAGGCAGAAGCATACAGTAAAACTGTTTACTGACTAGTAGCTTATTTTGTAAGGTTGTGTGTTTGAATAGACACTGAGGCCCCTGGTAATTTTGGAGTATTGGAAATGTTTCTGGAAGAAACAGATTAATGACCAAAGTGCAGGTTAGGCTAACACAGGTGCACAACAAATGCAATTCAATGTGTGAAAATCCCTGCAATACATAGTTAGTGTATTCTTACAGCATGTAATACATTTAATTGACAACTGTTCGTTCTCCTCTACTCTTGTATACATTTCTGAATGTGAAGCCATGGAGAAAAAAAAACTGCCGGGGACTTGGAGGGAATGTTTGTTTCAACAGCTGGGTGTTTTGTTTGGGGATGATTTACGTTCTCCTCTTTTCCAGCTACTACTGCTATAGGGGATGAACGTCACTTAACTGTCACTGGGCACATGTTATATTCCCTAAACGGGCCTTAGTTCCACCTAATAATGCTGCCTGGGTCTGGTTAATTTGTGCTTTCTTAATAGTTTTCTCCTCATTTTGTAAAAATTATTGGCTTGGGCTGCCGGACTTGTGTGCGATACTAGTTGCTACTCCAAGCACTGTAGTAATTACAGTTACTGTAATTGTACTGCATGATTATTACAGACCTGTTAATTTGTTTTGAGCAAAGAGATATATATCCAAAATCCCTCTTACCCCAAATTCAAACTGTGTTGAGCATTATATGCACTGAGATAAAGCTATCTGGTTACCTAAGGATAGCCAATACAGAGAAATAGAGAAATGCATGTCTGACATAAGTACGGAGAAAGGCAGCAGCTACTGTAACAGGAAGGACAGGAAACTTCTGTTAAGAATAGTGTATAAAGCATGCTACGATCTCTAAAATCATGCTGTAGTTCAGCAAAGAATTACTCTGCTCCTGTGAAGCTGATAGAATTTGTTAAGTATTAAACAATGTAAACATGTGATGGGCAGTCTCGTGATGCTGTTAGTAGCTCTCTGCCTCTTAAATTGGAAACACTCCTGTAGTTCTCTCTTTCCAACTGTAAATGTGTTCAGAAAAGCTCCACTGCTGTAGGACAAAGGGATATGATTTGTAGAGGAATTAAACAGGGAAGGGTCAATGGGAATTCTGGCATATCCTAGACCTGCTTTGTGTGACTTCTGCAAGACGCTCAGGAGCAGGCGGAGCTAAGGCTGTTTTTGTCACAAGTGTTGGCACAGGGTCACAATGTGCAATAAGATGGAGTGAGGGAGTGGTTTAAAAACAATTCAGAAAACCTTCAAGTACAGGTGCCCATTTTGCTGTTTCAGTTTATGTTCAAAACCCAGTGAATTTCTTGTGACCCACTGTCTTGAAGGAATTAATCGGGAGGAATTAAAGGAATTAATGGCATTTCAATTGCAGTTGCACCCTTTGTGCTACGTTCCTGCAGACGTGCATGTGCATGGTACTATGAACAGTCTTCCTGATCAGCTCATCAAAAAAGAACATCAAATAAAAGTCTTGGTACCCTAATTATCTGCTTGAAATAGGCCATGCATGTAGAATTGGACTTTGTCGGAATATTTAACTAGTTTAGTTCACATTTCCTTGTAGATGTTGGGGTGAAAAATAGATAGTGTTTGGTGAAATTTACTCTAGGTTATTCTGCGGTGTCCCTCAGTGTTCAGTTTAGGACTGAGTATGAGCCCTTCTAATCACAGAATCGTTGAGGTTGTAAGGGACCTTTAGCGATCATCTAGTTCAACCTCCCCCCCACCAATCCAATTGGTGAAGAAGGCATTTAGGAGTGGTAGTAATGATCTGGGATGACTTCAATAATTCACCTAGTTTGAACATCTGTCTCTTCATCAGCAAATTTGGGTGTTACTACATCTGTGAGCATGTAATACGTTTTAATGTCATCAAATTTGTGTAGGATTCAGTAAATTAATTTTATGAAATGAACAGGATAGGTTTAAATAGCATAAATGCCTGGCAGAAGATCTGAATTTGGTTGACGAGTGAAAGGAAGGTATCTTCACTCAACATTTTTGTTCTACTGATGAAAGTTAACAGGTCTGAGTAAGGGGAAGTGTATTTTTCATTGGAGAAAAACAAAGTTTAAAACTTGACTTTATTAAAATGTGGGAAATGAATCTGTGAACCTGAAGCATACTGCGGCTGGTGTAGTACAGAACCTCTCCACTCTACACTCCTGTTGATGTCCTTGACAACCCAGTTATGTCAAAAATAAACAAGATAAGCCAAGCAAAGGTCTGGCTGCTGAGAATGGATGGCGATCTAAGAGTGAACTGTGAATTCAAAATTTATTAGTTTTTTTTTTACATGGTAATTTGGCATTCACTAGAAAATTCCCTTGTCAGCCATGATCCTTGATGCTCTGAGAGCGAGGCGGGCCTTGGCTGTGGACTCCAATGCTGTGAGCGAGCTGCTCCGCTGTGGCTCAGCATGCGCCAGGCCAGAATCTTCCCCCCGGTACGTTTTTAATCATGTGAAGCAGTCGGCTCCAGTCGGAAAGCTGTCATTATGTGAAGGCTTCAGGGAAGGGTGGAGAAAAGAGAAGACCTGCTAAAAGCAACTCGGAGCTCGGGCAAGATTTGGAGGAGGGAGGCAGTCCCAGTAGGGGAGGTCTTGTGCTTGTCTCTGCAAGTAGGTCTGCGCAGGCCGCGGAGGCCCTTGCGCTACTGGATGTGAAGACCTTCCAGGCACACAAATTGCTGTCATTGAGAGGTGCAGTGCGAGGGTGCTGCTGTCTAGATTTTGAAGGCTACATTTGTGTTGGCTGCGTTCCTTGTTCGCAGAGGAGGAAGGGATAAAGACCTCAGGCTATCTCTGGGTGGTAGCTATTCCAGCTTGTAGACATGTAGCTGCCTGAGAACAACATGCTTTTGTTTTCTTTTTATTTTTTTTTCCTTCTGGTGGAAGTTTTATTCATTTATTGTGATTATTTTTAAGCACTTGGCAGAGATGTGAATGCAGTCTTTGCTTCTCCTGAAGGCTTATGGAATAGAATTGCATAACTTTGTACTTTTCCTAGGCAAAGCAGAATAAATTGGATGTAAGTAGTGTCCAGTTTCTGAAAGATTTCTTGGTCTCTTCCGACTCCTATTTATAGCCAGTGAAATGCAGTGACTACAAAATGACCCTTGCTGCCATGAATCGTCTTACTGAGTGAGAAAAGAGGAGGAGCTTGGGTGCAGATATGGTGGCAAAGGAAGAGTTGCAACTGCTGCCCTCCATGACCAACAGGTCTTTAATATAGCAGTACTATTTCAGCTCCTTTAAAGAGAGCTTGTCAACCTTCTGGAGAATCATTAATTCTTGTTTTCATGCTCTTAGCCTTTTCTTCCTGGATGTGAGAGAGCTGAAAACAAGTATTAATGAAAATTCCACTGAAAACAGATGTAATGAAATTCCACTGAGACAAGACCAACACTTGTTGCTAGATTGCTTATTGAGGTACAAAGTCTTTCTGAATAAGCTTGCAGTGTTTGGTGTGCGTAAGTGTCTCTTATTCAGGGAATTGTGCCAAAATCTGGTAAGGTTAGTTCAGAAGTTGAATCTTAACAACTCTTAAGCACAGGAGTTTCTTCTTTGTCTTTGGTCAGGAGAGCTGCTATATTTCTGTAGCTGAACCTAACCACCTACTTCTCTAACATGAGCATCACCATTACAGCCCTTGCCAGCTTCATGCATAAACAAGATGGCTGCAGCATTTGCCTTTCCTTCCCACTGATTTGGATTTAGCGACAACTGCTAAATGTGGGCATTTGTATAATGCTTATGCCTGGAGCAAAGGAGTTTTATGCTTTCTTTCTGTTAAACTGTGATCATTTCAGAGCAGCAAATTACTTTTGAATAACTATCTTAAGCTTTGATTAAGTAAACGAGGTGGTGTTTGAATTTGAACATACGAATTCCATTTACTGGGAGGCTCTTTCTTTGAGATGAGTGGACTCAGTAGGGTGCTTGACATTATTTTTGTTTTTCCCCTCAAAGAAACCTGAAATGTTGCTGGGCTGAGGCTGGTGAGCTCAGCCTGGGAGTAGAGAGCACCTACTGAGTTGTGGGTTGGTGTGGTGACTGGATTGCAGAAGATAAACTCTTGGGCCTTTTTCTTTTGCACTTGGTCTGTACGAGTCAAAAGAGTTTATATTTTCTAATAATGAAGGATGAAGACGTGTGTATATTTGATCTTGTATTACAGTAATAGTTTTGATATAAACATGTTTCGTTTGTTCCTGGACTTGAGCAATGTCTCTGTAGTGCAGAGGCTACTTATCGGAGAATTCTGTGGTCCTGCATGATTAGCCCTTGCTTTACATCCTTGCTGCGGTCGAGTTACAGAGCATGGTCATGATGGGCACTGGAAATTCTCTCTTTAAAATTCCCACTTTGTTCAGAAACTCTTAGCAGAACTGAACAGAAACTGAACTGCTTCTGCCTGTAATTCCCTGATTCTCTGGAAAATGCCCAGTATTTTGAAACTTTCCTGTCCTTGAATGAATCCTGCCGACATAATTGACAACTTCTAACAGCTTCTGTGGCAAGTGGCTACTAATTTTGAAGAAAATCCCACTGAAGAAACAGCTGAAGTAAAAGCGCCTCCCGCGTGGAGCCCCGTTACCCTTATTGCTCCGGCAGCCTGCGATAGCTGCTGTTTTTCCCTCTGCGGCCAGGCGGGTGCCAGGCTCGAGGAGCTGTAACAGGAGAAGAGCTTCCCGAGGAGGAGGCTGCGGTTCGCACAGCTGTTGGGAGCGTGCTGCTTCGCCCCAGTTTTGTCACCGTTCCCTTTTCCGTTTCTCGGATTACGGCCTGCCCCATCTGGCTTGGTGGGACTGCTTGGCCTGTTTTCCCTGTGCCCACACAATGGTGGCCATTGTTCCAACCCCTTCCTGCCCGCTCCGGAGCTGCTCATTAAAAGCTTCAGGGAAAGGGAGAGAGGGCCTGCCTAGGGCCTGGACTGAAGAATTACTAGGGATCAGTAAAATTCACTTTTTTTTCCCCCCCTTTTCTCTCTAGGATGCTGAATCAGCATCCCAGTGCTACAGGCTGCCCTTCCTTGTGCTCTCCAGTGCCACCGCTTGAGCGCAGTGAAAACCGTGGAAAACATGCCCTAGTAAGGGCAGGGTGATGCTGGATTACTGCGAGTATTTTTGTGCTCGCTCTCCCAGCTCAATAGGAAACCTTTAATAGGAGTTTTCCTAAATAGTGCTGCATGTGAAACGGGGAATTCTGCTCTGTTCTCCTAACAAACAGCCATTTCATAAGAGAGTTTTTTTCTTCCCGTCTTGGTATGTTCCAGAAGACTTTATACCTATCCTGGTCACTGATTGATGGGTCAGTGCTGAACTCCCTTTAATTTTGCAATAAACCAACAAGGAGGCTGAGACCACAAGTTTACAGAAAATGACTTATTTACACAACTGGATTTACAAGAATGACAAAACCAGATTTAGTAATTTCAGTGTGGTCTTAGGAAGGGCAAGAAGAGTGCTAGAAAAACTGTACTGTATAAATAACCAAACAAAAAATAGTTTGCTTATTCTTCTGCATAAAGCAGTCATATTTCAGTTCCAAGCTCTCCCCCAGGAGCTGCAGAAGCTTTTGGCATGTGTAGAAACTATTCCCAACAAATCTGTGTGCCAGGATTTAGGTACCTTAGTAAGTATTTTCTAAATGTGCTTCCATAAAATTGGCATCTGCTGAAATCAGATCAATTGAATGAGATTCTATTGGCATGACAAGGTATGAAGAGAATATAAAAAATGATGCTATTTTCTGCATAAATCTCAGAAGTTGCAACAACATGCCCAGAATGGGACCCCTTTGCGTTTGTGAATATCTTGTTTACGTGTATCAGCACCTGTAAAAATGAAATGGTTGGAAGGTTGGACATTATTTTAAGGTGCCTAAAATTAAATACTGGAACATATTGTTCCCAATATCTTCTGTTTCTTTCCAGGTTTTCTAAGAGTAATAAAAGGATGATTCTTGCTACTCTGATGCCTCTAATACAAAGCATTGTTTTACAGTTTAAGTGTTAGGACAGTAAGAATCTTCATAAGATTGGGAAATTTTATGCTTAGTCTGTTGTAAGGTATTTTAAGTACTAGACTTTTTTCCCAGCAATGGTTTTGAAATTTGAATCTGAGTAAGCTTTTATAGTTATTTGTAATTCAGTTGAATTTATAGACGGAGGAGTAAATTTTTACTCATTAAATAGTTAGGTCTACTAGTTACAGGTGAGTAGGCTGGAAGGTTAAAGTCAGGGCTTCACTGAACTCCATAGCGTGGAGCAAGGCGAGTTTCCAGCATTGCTGAGCTAGCTGCCCTTTCCATCTTTGTTTTTCAGCCGGAGAGGGAGTTTTCCATTGGTGCCCAGCCACTGGCTGCAGAAGCCCTACAGCCTGTGTTTACTGCAGGTAGAACAGAAAGCAGCATCAAAAGCTCCTTGTCTACACACAGTTGTATGTAGAGAGGGGTAATATTTTTCTGTGATTCTCAGCACCATAGTGATGCCTCTGGTAATGGATTTTTTTTTAATGAGTTGATGTTGGAAATAGCAGCTGCTGTTAAAATACTGCATATTTTAATATGATAACATTAAAATACCATGTAGCAAAATTCTCAGTGTTACCTGTTCTGCTGGAAAATAATAAACTCGTGGTTTGCTCATCTTAAACGGAAGCTACACTTGGCTCATACTGATGTCCTGTATCTGTCAAAAGTGATCACAGTAGAGACAACTCCTCCTTACCTGCTTAGTGTGTGAACTTGGCACGTCGCATGCTCTAGACAGGATAAATCTGATCTGCACTTTAATGGCAAATCTCCAAGGAAAAGTTGAGGAAGTGCTGTTGCTGATTCAGTGCAAGGCAATCTTTCTATTAAATTTGCTTGGACTTGTGACCTTTGCCTGTTTCCAGGCAGCATGTAGCAGTGAGAGGTATTTTCTTTCAAGGGTGGTATCTACCTGGGGAATACCCCAACCCACTTTATGACCCTGGTGATTTGTAAGCTGTGACTGTTAAGATCAGAACTAGCATCAGGTTCTGTGTTCACATGTCTGAAGCAAAGCGCGAGACTCCACTGCTTCTCTCCATGCACAGATGTGATTACTTGTCAGGAAGCCACACAGCTGTTTCACTCCGTATCTCCTTTGTCTACCTGCATATTGTTTCCCTGGCACCCTAGGCTTAACAATTCTCTCACACATCTATTTACAGCTCTTCTGAACATGCTGAACCTTTTCAAAGGGTAAAGGAATGAAGCTGAGTATGCCTTTTGGTTTGGAGAAAGAGACTTTAGGGAGAAGTTAATACATTTTGTAACTGTGACACTGAAATCCGTGGGATCAGCATTCAGGTCATCAAAATGTATGTGTGTTTTATGGGGGACTAAATAAAAATATAGGGCCTTTGTTGGGATGCTATTCTTCACCATCAAAATCATATTGTCCAAAGTTTTAGTCTTAAAAAATAGAAGAAATCTTAGCTATTTCCAGTAAAGGTACATGATTGGAGTTTTGAGCCTTTATTTGAAGATATATGTATTTTCTATATATGTATTTTCTAAAAATGTATGCTTTGGCTTCTTTTCTTTGGAGCAGCAATGGAGGAAGTGCTTTTTTCCCCTCTTTGTTAGCAACACCCAGCTTCAGTTTGATCCATGAGAGTACAGAGTATTGTCCACACTTTCAGACTGAGATTCAAACTGCCTTATGGTGGTGCCCAACAGAATGAGTGTTGACTGATGACAGGAGGAGTGCCCAGCTCTACCTGATGGAAGAATTCGGCTGTAACTGAGTCTGCAGAAGTGTCTGAGGGATTTTGACACCACATTTAGTTCTTAGCTAACCGCCTCTTGATTTCTACTTAAGGAAGGACTAAATCTCTTTGGCTCTGCAGGCTTGCAGAAATAAAGAATAATTTTAAGTTTATTCCAAAATAGGCACTCTGTACGTACATGTGGCCTCTTTTCAGGGGAAGAGTACTGATTGAAGATAGTATTTAAACATGTATTTAAGCAAGTGTTTAACTACCACTGAAGTCATGGAACTAAGGACACACTTAATTCCCTTCCTTAGAAAGAGCCAGAGGGGAGGATTTGCTGGGCAAGACTGTGCCTTTTTACAGTCACTTTTTAAACAGTATAACAAGGTGTCTAGGATATTGTTAATACTGAATGATTCCTGAAGGGCTCATCAGAAACTGAAATCTAAATTCAGAGCCATTGCTTAAGTTTAATGTCAAGGTTAAAGAACATTTACAGTCCTACAGCTAACAGTGCTGTGGAGTTCCTGGTTAAAGAAGAGGCCAAAATTGTGGAAGATAAAAACTTAACTGTCACGATCTTGTTATTCCTTTTTCTTTGCATTTTTTAAGCTTGTAGAATTAGTTTGTTTTGAATGGTGAGCAGTAGGAAGTACAGTGAGCTTAAGTCTTTTTTCTTTTTCAGAAAAAGATACTTAAATACGGTAGCTTTTCTTTAAAATATAGGGCATGAACAAAATACATGATGGCACAGTACACAGCTTACGTTGGCGCAGCTTTGGGATGACTGCATTGCTTACAGAGCTTTTGACACTTGTGAATAATGTGATCATTGCAGATTTGTGCCAATGAAAACGCCATACCCCACCGGAGGGGCTGTTTGTGTGCAAGTGTGTGTGTGCGTGCGCACGCTTCAGTTTTGCAAGTTTCTTTTGTTTCAGCACATTTTTAGTACCTGATGGACGGAGAGTTTCAGTGTTGTGGCCAGTTTGCTGTTGTATCTTATGCCTGCCTGCCAGAATAGCCTCTAAGGAAAAATGAGACAAACTGGCCAGCAGCTAGAAGCTGCTGAAAAGGAAAGAACTTGCTTCCCTTTTCTTAGCCCTCCTCATCCTTGCCCATTTCATTCACTTGCCTTGACCTAGTTCTGATATTAATCCTAGCACATCCTACCTAGCACAAGGTAAGACAGCTCAATCCAGTAAAATGGAAGATAACCTGGCAAGAAGGAGGGCGGGGGAAAAAAAAGTTGACTTTTTTTTTTTTTTCCCATTGCTGGTAAATGATTTTTCTTACCTTGCAGTTTGATGAACTAGAGAGCCAGCAGTGGCTTTTAAGGATAGTGGGTGCCAAGCCTTTCCCTGTGTGCTTCTGGGTGCATATAGGTACATCCAGTGGCTCTGGAGGAAGAAGCAGTAGCGTGTGATACGTATCCTCTGTATTTGCTGTCAGTAGTATTGCAAGTTGTACTTCAAGCACCTTAGCCTAGGTGTAAGGCTAACCAAGGTTGTTACCTGCCATGTCTGTGTTGGTTGTGGTGGTCATAAATGCCCAGTCCCAAAGGTACCAACCCTGTGATTAACCTGGACAAGCTGATGTTAAAACCAGCTGAAGTTTGCCTAGTGCTTGCAGTCTGTAACAGAAGAGCACCCTGGACATCGTTACGGGACTCTGAGGGACTTGAACTTGTATCGAGGAGATGAAGATTTGACTTAAGAGATTTTCAAATTAGTTGTGGTTGATGGTCCATAGAGCCATCAGAGACAACTCTGAACCCTAGTGGACCACCATGCAGTTTACAAACAGAGATGTGTAGGCTCACATGAGTGGGGAGAAAGAGCTGAGGCCTTGGTGAAGGCTGCAGACTCGAAACGGCATCACATTCTTGGTAGCTGATGCCATGCTGCCTCGAGAAGACCTAATGGCCCTGAAATGGCACAGCTGCGTTGTGCTTGCATGATCTGATAAAGCTATGTGGGATCTGCAATTAGAAAAACTAATTAGAAAGTAGGTCATATCGTGCAACTTAGTGTTAGAAAGCAAGAAGAAGCCATCGTCAGAGGGAGGGAGGAGCAGGGCATGAAAGAGGAGGGGATTCCGCTTCCTTCCAGCAGTGGTGAGTTGTAAATTTGTCTCACTAGTATCATGAAACAACAACCATGGAGTGACATATAAGATTCCCTTTTCTCTTCCTCTGCTGCATAAGATACAGCTGAAAACAGGCCATTAATTTCAAAGATAATATTTACGGGGTAGAGTCACTTCTCAGCACTTTGCTTCTTAAGGATCACTTTGTTTCTTGAAAAAAAAAAGAAACCTGAAACTCTTTTCAGTCTCTTTAAGTAGAGAGAATAGTAGTTGCATAAAGGGCAACTGCTTACAGAACCAAAGCCTTCTGAGGTAATTGTATTTATGCCTACTCTTATCCCTATGGAGTTAACAGTATTTGCTGTAATGTTTTTGATTATTAAGAAAAAAAGTATATATTCAAAGGTGCAGGAGACTGCTAATAGTTCATGCCATCAGAGGAGACATACATGTTTTCATAGCTCTTTTTGGTTCTACATTCTTGTTGTTCATCAGAATGTCATGATTCTGAAAAACACAGAAAAAGCCTCTTGTGTACAGATAGTGCCATGAAATTTTAATACGCCGTGCTGCAGATCAGTGGGGAAATACCAGCATGGCACTCTGTTGGAGCTAAAGGTCAGAAGAATATAAGCTGCATGGAAATAACTAGAACAGATTTCCGATGCGCCTGGAAAAGTATGAAATTTTCATTTTACTTAAAATTGGCTCCTTGTCTGATGAAGTAATGAGGAAATTACCAAAATATTATTCTCTTGCTGTGAAGAAAATGATGCTTTTTAAAGAGCATCAAATCGGTCATCTAAGAAAAAAGTTCTTTGAAAGGGTAGTTTTGTTGTAGGCAACTGCATATTTCTTTAGATTTCATCTTTCTAACAAGGTCCCTTTTCTGTGCTGTTTGCAATATTCCTTGTATTTACTGTGGGTATTTCAGAATTTTCTGTGTTCATAATTTGCTAGGAGTTGGAGTGGGTGCTTGCCTGTGTAACAGTCCCCATGTGAACTGCCCCCTACCTCCTGGTAGCTGTAAAAAATAATTTCCTCATCCCTTCTCCCTGTCTCTTTGCAGGTTATCTTGACAAATCAAATTACCACACGGCTAAACAACGGCCTCACGATCCAGGCAGACCTGGTGTCTCCAGCTGATGATTTGTCCCTGTGTGACGGTAAGAGATCCCTTCTGGCAGAGCTGAAACTCTATTCTGACACAAATGCACATTGTAACTTGTGGTCTCCTGTTGATGTACGGGGGCCTGCAAGAGTGGGGTTATCAAGCCGAACATAAAACATAGAGAACAAAGCGATTTATCAATTTATTCGAAAATTAATAGAGAGAGAGATGAAGTGCATTATATGAAAGGCACTGAGGGCTAAGGGCTGGGAATGAATTTTCAAGCCAAGTTTAGTGGTGTAATATGTCCCTCAACATTGTTCATTCATTCACATACATTGGGACCGTATTTTTTATCCATCTCCTGGACCTACTGCTAGAGTTATTAGATAAGCGACCTGATCTGATAATTATCAGTAAGGTCACAGAGAAGAAACTGGCTACAAATGAAACAGAGCAAACGTTCGCTCCTGTCCCTTGTAGTATGCCACTCAGTTGGCACATACAGTGCCTCAAACTGAAGCTTTCAATACTGCGTGAATGTAACAGGAGCTGCTGTGTGATGCTGTGCCCTACATTACATCTTCAGGCTTCTTTCTCTGTTTCTATACTTGTCTCAGAGCAATGAACTTTGTATAGAATTAGAGACAACCATTACATGTTTTGGCAGGAAAATGAGGATTAACATTGCCAAGAAAAAAGGTTAATTCTGAATCAAGTTTTGCACTGTAATATAGTAATTTCAGCTATCCCAAATGCAAAGAACAGAGTACCCTCAGTCAGGTGTAGATACAGAGAAACTTGTTATATAGAGTTCAACTCCTGTGTAGGCCCAAAGAAGCACAAGGATCTGAAGTAGTAACGTGTGCCAGAACAAAACCTGTACAAAATGGATGCCTTTGTTTAGCTTCAGAACAAGAACAGCACAAACAAATTCTTGCCTAATCTAACACATAACCTCAGAAATTTCCCTGAAAAGCACAATCAGAAACAAGAATGAAAGCCACCGTAACGTTCTGTTTCTTTCTAATAACATGTACAATCTGCAAATACCATTTTTGTGTCTGGCCAATAAAAGATTATCCTCAAGGTGCCCTGCCAGTGCAAAGTTGTTCACCTCTGACAAAAAGAGGACTTTCACGCCCATTCAACATTTGATTTCCTTGTTTATGTTGCTATCAAAAAATAGACATATAGCCACTGTTTTTCTACATGAGGATTATTGACCTCTCATGAGAAAATTCCCCCTAATTGATTTCATATTAGGTATTCAGTCTGAATGTAGTAATCTTTTCAGTTTGGGGTGCCTTTAAGAGTCCTTCATGAAACAGTCTTCGAGTGTTATTGTGATACTCAACATATATACTCCTATTTTGCAAACGTGGAGTTTTTATGTATGTTCTGGAGTCGGGAATAGAAGACAAATTCATGGCTGGGTTCTTACCTCGCTCTTCCTTTTCACTCGTCACCAACTTAAGTTGAATTTGAACCAGTGACCTGAATGTGAAAGGACCCATAACACATTATTAGTTCTATAAGCAACTGAGATCTCTTAGTTTGTATATGTCTAAGATGTTATTTTAATCATATGTGAAATCATAGTCTTGTCACTGTAAATGGTGCGCTAAAAAGTTAATCTTTTCTTGGGCAGAGACAGAAATGATATTCGCAGACTGGACGTGTTATTAGAAAGAAGCAGAACGTTACGGTGGCTTTCATTCTTGTTTCTGATTGTGCTTTTCAGGGAGATTTCTGAGGTTATGTGTTAGATTAGGCCAGAAACCAAGGAAGCTGTTCATTTGGTGTGTGTCAGTGAGTTCATCTTATGAACGAGGTGAATGGACATTGTCAAGCTGTTTCAGGCTTGAATTTTGCAAAATTATAGTGTAGTACACAACAGCTTGCATCCTATAAACATGTTCTCTTTTATTTTGAAAATATAAAAGGCTTCAGAAAAGCAACACTGACACCCCACTGCCAATGCAGTGATAGAAGAACTGCTAATTTGTGCTTTTTGTAACAAAAGTTACACTAAATTCCCAGATCTGTGCAGATTTTTGCTTCAAGACAGAAAAATATCAATGTATAGTTTGCTGCAAATAAAGCATTAACAGTTTCTGTTGCTATGGGTTGAGGTCCTTGCTTTAACTTCTTGCTAGTACTGTCCTCGGAAAGAGTTGATTAAGACTGTTGTTTTTTGCAAGTCTAAAACTCACAGACACACTTCCTCACATGGAACTGGACTCAGTTCGATTTTTACCTGCTCTGTTGATTTGCACCAGCTATACAAGAGTTTGTACTGGGTCTTGATGGAGAGCTCCTCTAGTTATAAATATCAATGAGCCAGTTCTTGCACCAGATATGCAAAGCAGACTGGATAAAACTAGTCCTCTATATTAGCTAGCTTAAAATGCCATTTGTACAGGAAATCCATCTATGATGTGAGATCGTTATAAGAGACTGTGCTATTCCTACATAGCCTTCTTGCAAGCCATGTCATCAGAGAGGACAGATTGAAGCATGATGCAAGTGCCACAGTTTCACTTCGCACTCATGCTTGTTGCACAAGAACTTCTCTGTAAAACTTCTCCTACTCCTCCATCTGTAATAATTAAACAATTTTAAACTACTTAGATTAAGCAAAAAGTAGAAATAGAGTGGAAGCCTCTGCAAAAAAGTATTTTGTGTGATTGTTAATTGATGTTTTTAAGTGTTATCGATGGTTGTAGCTATTATTTTTGTTGTATTTGCAAAGTTCACCTTTGGGTTGTGCCTAATGGAAAGGATCTAGAAGTGAATTCTAAGGTGGCGTGGCTGAGTGTTAGCTGGAAGGTGAAACATGTTTCGTTAGTGTTAGTCTTGGAAACTGCATGTTAATCAAAATTAAGCAAATTGTGTTATGATGCAAAGAGTTGGGACAGCATGATCGACTTGAGATCCCTTTTAGTTCACCAGCATCTATCATATTAATGTATCTCCCAGCTGCAAGCTCAAACTTGCTCTTGTGGACATCAAAGACAAACCCAATCTTTCTTGGGAAAAGGTCAGGAGCGTGATGGTATGAACAAGACCGGAATCTTCCTCCCAGCATGTGCGAAGTATGAGACAAGGAAAGAAATTGTCTCAGGTTTCTTCAGTCTGAGCTAACACTTTCAGATATTTGTTTGGAGAAGTCAGAATTATTTTGTTTAATGTTGTCTGTAAACCTCTGCCAGCTCCGGGGAGTGCGGCATTCAATCTTCTGCCATTTGTGTTTGTCAAGCTTTGCCATAGCATTGTATATTTTTAATGCATGTTGTGAGCAATGAGCTTGGTCTGACCTTTTCATCTTTGTTGCTGTGATCTTAAGGTCTTTTAAGCTGCTGAGCCAAACTAGGCTTTTGTGCTGTGGAAACTGAAGAAAACTAAGCTTCCCTAATGTCTCCCACAATCAAATGTTTCTGCTTTTAGTCTAGAGGCTTTAGTCTATGGAATAAAGTGGAATGTTTGGAGCTGGGATCCTTGGCATCTATTTTTTGCTTTGACTTTGGTTTTCTGTCAGACTGTGATCAAGTCACTTTACTCTTCCAGCCTGTCTCCGTTTCCCTGTTTTTAATGTGAGGATTTGTTTGTTCTTCACAACTACTGTTTTATATTTGAAGAGGTTCCTATGGGGAGAATAATGTCTTGACCTGCTGTTGGCCCCAGAGTAAAGTCGTTCTGTAGATAATTCCCTTTCCCCACTCAAATTCTTCCTCCCCCAGTCCTGGTGCTGTGTTCAGAGAAACGACTGAAGGGAATTAATAAAAACAGTCAGGGACCCTGAAAAATTAGGAATTGTTCGTTGTTTTGATTGATTGATTTATATGCCCATGTTTAATGTTGGCCCTGCAGATGACTTAAAAATCAAAAAGAATATTCTCTAAGAATACATACCTGAATGTATGTAGATCTAAATATATCTGTTTTGCAGGAACTGTGAACTTATGAACAGAACAGCCATTAAGCAAGTTTCTAAAACACCTCCTACTTGCAGTTTTAGAGTCACTACAAAGTAATGCTTGTCCTGATAAAGTACTCCAGCATGTTAAGAATTTAAATGTATAAGAAAGAATCATAACATTTTGACAGGCTCTAGGCCTTTGGTATTTTAGCTGCATGCTCTGTGAAACCTTTTACTGGCTAGCTTGCACAGTTTTTCGTGATAGAAAAGGTAGTTTGTCCAGGATCAGGGGAACACTAATGTTATTTGATTATAGTAGTTTTTTAAATGGTACAATTAATAAAATAATATCCTATTTTTTAACAGGAATCTGATTTTCTGTGACCCAAATATTTGGAAATAGTAAATGGAAATTATTTTATCATCATCATATGGAAACGAGTAGGACTATTTATAAAACTAGGATCATCTCCTCCATTTGGTGTAGCATAAAAAAGGTCATTGCACTGTGTCCCCTTGCGAGACCTGCTAAGAGCTAGTGAATTTTAATTGTGGGCAAAGGGAATGTGTACAAATAACGCTTTTGCCAAATTATTTGGGAGATGAGTTCCAACAACTAAGCTGTGCATACAGAAGAGTAAATTACTGAACTGTAATGGAGGTGCATGTGTGAAGAGTGAAAATTCAAGCAGTTGCCTGAAAAGGTAATGGAGTTGTATGTTTGTATTAGAGATTAACTTGGTAGTGAAATGTTCAAATATATCTTTTGCTCTTGCCTCTTGTGATGATATGAGGGATCGCTGTGAGACTCCTCTAATTTTCCTCTGCAGTGTGAATCGCTACTTCCCACCTCATGGACCACTCAGGTCCAAGCCCAGTAGGCCTCTGATGCTGGGGTAGCAGAGCTCCGTGTGTCCATGAGTCACGAGGGTTATACCTCCACGCTGAGCCCCTGGAATATACGCCTTTTGTGTAGGAGGAGTTGGCAGAGTTGCTCAGCTCATTACCTTAGCTTCAGCTGTCGTGACTTGTATGGAGCATCTCGAGGAGCTTCTTTCTAGTCTTTTTTTTTTGTGCTGCTGGACATGCTGTCTCAACAATCTTTGAGACTCCATGATCACCATGCACGCTGTGATCCCCTATGCCAGTCATCTGAGAGGTGCTGTGGGAAGCCTCTTGTTTCTTCAGTCTCTTCTCTGTCTTTCTGAGTTATTTCTCCAGCTTCACCCCCTTCATGGGAAAGATTCAGAGCCCACATAACACTTCAAAGTGAGGAAAGAAGCTAATCTTCCTCAACCCTGTAGGAATCAGGATAATATGTAGCACATACACTTCAAGGCAGGTAACTAGTAGACGCTGAAAACAGAAGAGACCTTGATAAATCTCTTGAATTTATGTTGGAGAGAAAAATGAGTCTGCTAAAAGTAACAAGATTACTTGCTGTGCTTGGGCCGTGCTTGTGTAACTCCGTGCTCCTAGCAATGGTGCAGTCTACAACTGAATGTTTAAGTTGCTGATGAGAATGCAGCAAGGAAGTGCACCATCATGAGAGGGCCTGGGGCAGATGATATAACCATTAGGGAAAACGATATTGTGGTTGTGTCAACCAGATGCAGGGCTGCGGTGGTGTATGGAGCTGTTAGATTTCATGATAATAGAGGTCGTGTCATCCTGTACTAATTTTGATGCTATATTTCAACAAGTGGGAAGTAGTGACATAAAACATTCAGCCAAATTTTAACGGCTTTTTAATCAAAAGATGGATCTCAGTGTAGCAGTTTTATAGAAACTGTACATGTATACAGTAGTTTCAAGCTGAATGACATATGCTTGATCGTTTGATCTAGACTATGGAAGGGTACAAAACTGTCAGCAGGAGCACTCTATGGCCTCTGTATATCAGTTTAAGAGAATCTCCGTTCCTCATTTCCTAACTGCTATGTTGATAGAATACCAAGTTTTAGTGCTTTGTTGTGGTTTCTTTTTGAAGATGTGACATGACTTATAATCATTAATCAACAATTTGTAATCCAAAAGCCCTTCAGGTACATGTGCTAGGAATCACTCATCTATATAATCAGGCATGATAACAGGAATGCTTGCAGTCATAGCTGGGTGCTCAGGAGTTACCACCTTCCTGCTGCTAAATAACTTAACCTCTGCTGAGACAGTGTGAGACTCAGTACGTGTGTTGCCCTTCCCAGTACAAAATAAAATGGGTTTGCATAGATCACCGCTGCCCACACTAATTTATTCCTCTTTTTCTTTGTACTGCGATAAATTGAGAGCGTGCAAGGGTCAGTCGCCGTGTTTCCGTGGATGGGCATAGCTGTAGAGCACTGTAACAAGATTGCATTTGGTCATCTCTTCATACCCTAAAAATGTTTTAAAATAAAATAAACTAACTCATATTTCACTGTGGCTGAATATAGAAACTGTGTTCTAATATAGATTGGAATTTAGCCTTTTGTTTATGCCATAAAAGTACCATTAAGTGACCTAGTTATTTAATGGCAGTAATTCTTTTCCTGCCCACCCTCCATCCTGTGCAGAATAAAAACGATTTAACTACATTTTAACTGTAGTCCTGCAGATCAATGGCTTACATCAGAAACACAAGACACGATCTGGCTCGAGTTACATGGTGCAGCTCTATTCTGTACTCCAGTTGTTGCTAGATATGCTCTATACTAACTTGATCTTTCAGATTACATTGTGAAAATGAATTCAAGGGTCAGATACAGCATTTGTCCCTGGGCACCATAACCAGGCAAATTCTGTTTGATGCTGTTCTTAACATACTGGCTTTTCCTTAAATCAAGGACAAACAGAGGCTGAGAAAAAAATAAAATGAAATCCTCATTACTCAGCCACATTCAGTCTCACGTCTTGTGAAGTTTTATAATACCAGCTGGGGACCTCTCTTGTGGTGGGACTCGGAGGGGTTGGAATGATTCAGGTGGATGGGACCACATCATCATGGAGGAACTCTGGTTTGCAGCATTGTGTGAAACCCAGGGCTCCAGTTCGTAGCTTGAACCATTTAAGAGTGGCCCTAGATGGAGGTGTTACACAGAAGGAGAGGCCCGGAAAAGAGAGTGGAGAATGATTTCTGAGTCTGATGCAGAAGTTTTAGTTTCAGTTCCAGCTGGATTTCCTCTGGATTTACGGCAGGATGTTTGAAAAAGTGGCTCCTTGTTAATCTCAGGCAGCCTCTGTGATTGATGACTCCCCTTAATCGTAAAAAGAGCATAGTGTGTTTCTGCTTAATTTGTGTGTATATCCTGCTTTATTATTGTAATAATGATTTATTGTCTTAAATGATGCAAGTTTTATAATCCATTAGCTTTTTTGAAGGTTGAAGCTGGGTGCTCTTGCATGTGAATGAACTTCTTCCCACTGACAGTCTGCTCCTAAATGGTTAGATTCAAACCCAAACATAACATGATAATAAAAACACAGTGTGTGGCATATGGTATCTTAAGTTAGTGAAAAAGGCAAGCTTGAGTTTGAGCAGATTTTGTATTGCCTGGGCGAAATTAATGTGGTTTGGATTCTGCTTGTCTTCTCATAAATAGCAATATACAATAAATAAATAAAGGAGTGCTCAGAGAAGGACAACATGAGTGGTCATAATGCTCTACAGAAAGGTGGGTGAAGGAAAGGAGAAATGCCCAGAGCTTCCCTAGAGGAAGGTCTTGTTTGTACTAATTTCTCCTCTCCTCAAATTTCCTACTGCAGCACTAGTCTCACAGGCAAGCTGTAGTCTACAAAAGACTCCTGCAAGAGCTGGTACTTAAGCAGGTAAGCATCATCTCTTCAAAGGAAGGATAGAAGAGCCTCAAGTATGGCTATCCCACTATTAATATTGCAGAACTTTGTTAGGAAAAAGCCCCAAGCAGACACTAAGCAGCCATGATTCCCTGGGAGTAATCTGAGCTGTTTTGATACCTGGCAGGGGAGCTGTTGTTGCAGCCTCACGCGCGGGTATGTAATGGAATAGTATGAGCTCATGTAAGCCCAACAGCACGAAGAAGTTCCAGAGCGTGAAATCTCCAGCCAGCTGTTCCCAAATCGTTCCTGCTGGTGCCTGTTTCCGCTGGTGGACACTCCGCAGCCGAGCGCGGCATCCCGAACACCAGCACAAACAATCGAGCCCCTGTCGGGCCCGCGACCCTGCCCGAGGTTGTGACCCCGGGCTTGGGGGCCGCCGGGTTAGCCTGTCAGATAGCCCTGCGCGGGAAGTGCTGATCTGCCCCATCCCGGCCAGCGCCACCACAACAAATGCCTTTATATCCTAGGGTAATTTGTAGGCCCCTGCCGCCACTGCTTGGAAAGTGGAGCCTATTAGATCTGACATGTCGCTTTGGTGCATCAGGGACATCTCGGGGAGCAAAAGGTCATGGTCCTCCCACGCTGCTTCAGCCTTTCTTCACGGAGTCGCCTCTTTGTCTGTCCACGCCGCCCGTTGGCTGCCATCGACGCGGTGCCCGTGCGGCGCCGCCACCGTGCTGAGGGCACCCCCGCTGCCACCGGCACCTCTGCCCTCTGCTTCGCGGCCTCTCCTAAGCCCCCCTTCCCAAAACCGCTCGCCCTGAACGCTCCTTGCCTCCATTCAGGGATGGAGGACCATGGCTTGCTCTGCTCGAGCGATTGAAAGTTCTGTTTGAAGCAGTTAGAATCATATAGGGCAGTGTTTGTGGAGGTGGGCTAGATCTGTTCCTCAGTTTTATAAAGTTGTAATTCTGTACATATAGATGTGAACACGACGTTAACAGATATGCAGTGCTGATGGAGAAGTAAATACAAAGGGGCATCGTGGCTGTTGCTGCAGTCGGTGAAACTATAGTCTTTGAAGCCAGATAGAACCGTGCAAGTGGCCTTTATCATGTAAAATGCAACGTTGTAATGTCATAATTAAACATGTTTTTTGTGCTTTGTCTTACAGCAATGTTAAATTGAATTTGGAAATCAAAATATCCAAAACAGAAGCAGTTTTCAAAATCTGTTTTTGAAAAGTGCTTGCTACTAGCAAGATATTTAAATATCAAATAATAACATATTTTAATGGCTAACTTGATAGTCTAAGGCCAGTGAGTTCGTAGTTTACAGTCATGACTGGTGAACGTAGGACTGTAGCATCACGGTGCAAATCTGGCAACGGGAGGAGCCTAACTGAAGAGGATCATTCATTTTACTTTTTTTTTTTTTTTTTTTTTTTTTTTTTTTGTGAATGCATCCTGGAAAATGTCAATAAAGGCAGGAAGGAGATATAGCGCAGAAAAAAAGTGACAATTACTTATTGTTTGGATAAAATGCATTAAAATTAACTTGCAAACAAATGTGATTTTAAGAGCCCTTTATTAGAGTCCTTTGCTTAGAGACGTTGCTGGATTTGTATTTTTCAGGAAAAAAAGGAAACAAGTTTTGGTGGGTGTAATCCCTCATGCTGCCCAAGGAAATGATCCGAAAGTCTTATAGGGTGGTTACTGCACTCACTCCTCCTGAGTGATTTTTTTTTAATCTTTTATATGTCATAAAATGGAGCACAGAGTCACCGGCATCTATCCAGGTTGGATAATGTGCACAATAGAGCCATATCCCAATCATAGCATCTCTCAGGTAATCAGGTTAACATCTCTCAAACTCAATTTATCCTTTTGATACTATGTCTTTTGCATGCCGTATTTCGCATATCACATTCTGTTGCAGCTTTGTGGCCTTTTAGTAATTTCCCTGAAATCTATATGTAGTATGTCTGCCCTTTTTGGAGCAGTTCTTGGGACATGCATCAATTAAATTTTTTTCTGGCGCTCTCCTAATGGCATAGTTTCCCTGGAGTCAAAAAGTGCTCCAAAAGCTGAGATCATTTGTTTAATTTAAAAGCAAAAGGTTATGGAACAACAATTTCAAGCTTCCACAGCCAAGCCCCTGTAGCTTTGAAGAAAAAAATAATAAATTTAATGTTGTGAATGCAAAATAAATTCTTGTGTTCCTGTTAAAATAATATTTGATTTCAATTTTTTTGCTTTGTTAATTATCTTTTAATTTCTTTTTTACATACTAGGTTTCCAACTTTTTACCAGATCTTTTGGTTACTGGTTTTGCTTAGCAGATTGATTTTGTGAGCTGGGTCTGAAGAACTGCAAATGCTGCAGGGTGGTTCTTGATTAAAGTTCTTGATAATCACTATGAATTCAGAATTATATTTTAAATGGTTGAAGGTTCTGTCTGTAGGATACTCTGGAAGTATATACTGGGAACATATATAAAGGAGCTTGCTGTTTTCTCAAGTACAGGGGGAATAGAGATAGGTAAGTTTCCATGCTCTACAAGATCTCTCCAGTTAGACTTGTTCAGTAACTAAGTTATCCTTTAGACTGAGTCTACGTTAGTGTTTTCATTCAGATCAGTAATGTGGTTTTGGAGAAAATCCTCAGTTGTCTTCACTTACAGATTGCTTGTTCATTGCATTATATAGAGTGTTTTCAGTGTGTACCACTAGCAGTCTTTTATATGAAGGTAAACAGAAGCTCCTCTCAGCTCTAGTCGTGGTGGGGATGTTATTGCCAGGGAACCAGACCGATTCTGCTCTGAAGCAGAACAGCACGCGCACGTACAGTGCAGCACAGGGGGGTGTTCCCACCAACTGCCTTGGGCTGCTGATCCTTCCTGTTGTGCCACATACTCGCTCATGCAGGCTTGCTTATTAAACAAACGTGAAACACTTTTCCAAGGGCAGTGGTGTGTACGATAAGTAAGGCACTGCAGACCACTTTGAGAGATGGGAAGGAAGGATTCGCAGTAAGCTGAAACATGCACTGCCTGCCTGGGAGCTTGCAGCTACCAAGCTCAGGTAGTGCTTGAAGAGGTGAAATGACGAGATGAATCCTAAGCTGCCGTGTCTTTCGCTTTACTATTGCTTATGTTATTAAATATGACATTGTGCCTGCCCTTGGCCTATAGTCACATCTCTCAGCTGCAGTGAACACGTGCCCTGAGTATTGAATTTTCGGGCCCAATCCTCAACATCTATTGCTGAATGATCTTTCAGAAAGCCCACCCAGTTTCCTTTTATCTCTCTGTTCCCTCTGGCTTCTAAACTTTAAACTGATAAGGTAGATGTTTTGTTTTATGAGCTGAAACAGTGGCTGTCATGTTTAAGAGTTAATTAACATTTTTAATTTGCTGTTAGAAAACTGCTACCTGTTGAAAGATAAATGACTAAAAAGACAGGTCTGCAAAATTTTTGATCTAAATTAGAAGTCAGTAAACCTGCTCCTGTTAGAGATCAGTGAGAATGAAAACAAGGGGAAATTTAGGATAAAAGTCAGTGCTTTCAAACTATGCAGGGCCCTTCAGTGGCCTGATCTGAATCTCAGGAGGAAGAGGTCTCAGTGGATTCAGGACCTCATGATCTTCAGAGTCCCTAGTTTGCTTTATTGACTGTTCAACTGAGATAACAAACTAGCTCTGTCTTTGCTCAAGTCCTTTTCCTCTGGGTTAGCATGAGGCAACTGCAAACAGCATGAGGCCAGTGTTGCAAGTGCCGTATATTTCTGGAGGTTGCACTGTATATTTCTGGAGATTGCTGTCTCGGCTCAAGGTCAACAGCCGCCCAGCTCTCGCTTTCCTGAGGGTGCATCCTCTTGTTAGTCACAACTGTGACAACTGGTGTTACGGACCTGTGTGCTGGCATGAAATGAGGTAGCTGGATCCAGAGGGCTCCAGCAGCAGTTGGGTCCCAAAGGCAGAGATGTCAGCGCAGGCTAATGATGCTACAATTTACGATCCTGTCTGCTATTTATAAGGAGATGTCTTCTGTCTAGATGGGAAAATCCTATGGGTGAGAGGAGGAACTATTACTTCTTTGCCATTCTGTCAGCATAAAGGGGTTAGAAAGCTTACTTTGATAAGCTAATTGTGGCCTATCCCACTGGCCTATCTTGGGGATGTCTTTCCTAAATGTTAAAAGAGGTATTTGGGTCTGGGGGGTGAATAGTCATCTTGAGCAAGGCCAATGGCAAACAGCAGGGCAGCCCATGCGACTTTTAGAACAACTGTGAGACTGCTACAACTTCAGCCTAGGATTTTGTTGTTGTTGCTTTGTATCATATCTGAGGTGGCAGAAATTCACCTATATTTTGATGTTGCAGAGTATGAAATCAGATGAATTTTAAACAAATACACACATGCAACTGACAGCTATACAGCTCTTGATTTTCAGCAGACTTTAACATGATAAAATATTTCCTCCTTGCTTGGGCTGGATTTTTTTAATTGCAGTTTCAAAGAAAATAAGTTTTTCATCAAAAGTGACATGTTTTGTAGAGATGTGTTTGGTCTGATAAAATAAATATCTTCAAGATGAGAGAGGAAACTGGGCTGAGGCACTTGATTGGAAAGACAATCCAGGAAAAATAACTTCAGGATTATTTTCTGAATGTTTCTTTTTCTCTCCCTTTCTTCCCTCCCACCCAAAAGCATCCCTCCCACGCAAGGTCATGCTTTTGCTGCAACCTTGAAGAACCACAATGAAAATAAAGTTGTTTTCCAGCCAGCTCTACTTTTTAGCTCTGCATGAAATTGTGGTGCTTGTCTTGTAGTTTATATGGCTACCTGTGGTAGTAGGGAACAATATTCTATTTTTTGATTAGCAATTGCCTGCCTGTGGTAAGTAATCACCAAACTTCAGCAATTTAATTGCTATTAATGTGTTACTGCTTCAAACTTAATAGCTCTTTCTAGTTATGATAAAGTTGGCTTGAACCTGCAAACTTTTTTAAACTGAATTTGTTGCTTCCACTTTGCTGTGTGGTTTCCTTCTTTGGCACCTTCATAATGTTGTGGTCCTGACTACTGATAAGATCGCATGTCCTATTTACACTTTGTTGGAAAAGATTGCGTCACTCTGTGGGGCTTTCTCTGTTCTTGCCCACAGGGTTGGCTTCCTGTGATCACCGTGATCACCCGGCTGCTTATTTTGAATGCTAAAAAGAGCTTGCTGCTTTGATACTCTTCTTTGTCTTAAACTTTAAATCTGTACCTTCTGTCTTTTTAATGCTCCTCCTGATTGCTGCCTGTTGTGGAATGAGCACAATGGCGCTCAAAGGATTTAGATGGTTCCCTCATTGCTGTTGTAGGTGGTTAAATTCAGAAGAAAGCCACTTGTTTGCCTCCTTTGCTGCTCCTGTTGCCTTTCCAGTCTTCAAGGTCACAATTTCATACTGATTGATTTACTGAGGCAACTGTGCATTTGTTGACATTCCGATGTAAATGATGCAAATACAAGGCCTAGAGATGCTAACACAAGTCAGTAAAAAGAGACAGCAGGTCCCAAAGGAGAAATCCTTTTACCTCTTAGTTTTCTGGAGTCCTGTAGTGCCCTGATCTGTTGTGTTCCCTAGGAACTCCTCAGGCCTGGGGCATTTACCTTTCCTTTCTTAGCTTTTATACAGGCTTGAGCTTCTAGTTACTGTTCAGCTAATAAACCAAACGATGATAGCCATGGTCATCTAGCATGTTTGTCTTTTTTTGAGTCACTTGACCGTCTAATGGGAACAAAGTAAACATTAATGCAACATTCTTCCTCTGCTCTATTTCCGATTATATTCTTAGAGGTGTCTTACAGTGGCAGATTTGGGAATCCAAATGGTTATACCAGAACAAATCCAGCAAACAAAGCTTAAAATGTTTATCTGAATCTTTAATACATTGGTCACTAGGCCTATTGATTGCTGAAACTGCCTATGCCGTGCTTTCCTGCTATCTGCCATCTCCAAAGTCCTTGCAAAAGAAAGAAGTAAAACAGTTGTATCAGATGTTTACTTGGAGGACTCTCAGTCGGCTTCCTGTTTGATGGAACTACAGAGCTGATCATTATACAAAGTAGTGTGGTTCACTGTTTATCCTCAAAATTTGAGCAGAGAGATATTAAACACTGCTCAGCTGCTCTGGACCCAGACCGTGTGTTTGAAAGAAACTGATGATTTTGGTTTCTTCAGGTTCTGGAGCCTTGAGATGGCTTGAAAGCATAAGCTTTATGGTTTGTTTCAGTTTTGGATTGTATTTTCTTTTACAAAATAAGGCCTTTAAAAATCAGACCCTTCACTGTAGGCTACTTGATAAAATTGATGAACTGAAGAATGCTTTCCTGTACCACTCTTATTCTTTTGAGGAGAACTTTACATTCTTTTCCTCTTTGTTCTGGGACAACCGTTATATCACTTTCAAGTTCTTCTGCATTTACTTCTGCATTTGTCCATCTTCCTGTTTTTTTCTTCTCCATCAGGGCAACCACAGATTTCCCAGATAGGTTGTGCAGTCTCCTCCTTGGGAAGTGTTCAAAGTCTGACTAGAACCTTAAGCAACTGGTTTGACCCTAGTTGTCCCTGCTTTCAGCAGAAGGTTGAATTAGAGACCTCCTGACATCACTCTCAGCTTGAATTTATCCTCTGATACTACTTCCTTTTTCTGTATTTTGTCCTTTCTTACCATCTTTTTCTAGGTATTTTGTTCTGTGTTATGCACACATTTATTACACCTAGCTGTTAACCTACACACGAGGTTGTACATTTTGATGAATCTCTCATACAAATGTTTTATATTAACAGTGGGCTGTTATGAAAGACAGATTTTATTCTCTTAATCTGCAATTCCTTAATTATAACTTCACCTTCCTTATTGCTGTTAAATGTACAGATGGTTTGGGGAAGATTATCTTTTCTGTCAACTCAGATTAGTAAATGCTTGATACATTTTAAGAAGGAACAATCTTATTTGAAGGCTGAAGGAGAATAATATTTTTCTTCTGGAGCCTTCTGGCTGCTATGAGATTGTTGTGAACAGACTTGAAGCTCAGCTTTTTCCCAAAATTCAAACTCCATAGATACTAATAACACTGTTCCTCTTGAAATGAGCAATTGCTTTTTAATAGAAAAAATACTTATATTGGTATGCCTCAGTTGGCAATTAATGGCACACATACAGTTCTAAGACTTCCCAAAGTTTTGGCCTAATAGGAGCACCAGACTGCCAGATGTCTTGCAGTATTCATCCCTTCATAACTCACAGCCCAGTTTTCTCCTCTCATATTAATCCCAGGATAACATTAAACTACCAGGAAGTCATAGCCCTCAAATGTTGACATTTCTTGCAAAAGTAACTGGGTGTGATGTCAATTACGATTTTACTGTAACTAACCAGATGTAATCAAGGTGTATATCAATAAAAGTGTTTTAAATTCCACCTCATGGTCAACATTAGCATTTTGCTAACACCTAATATAGGCTAGATGAAAAGTATTTGATGGTTTCAAAGTATTGGCACAAACAAGTATGCCTCCTACTTGCATCTGGAGTTAAGAAAATATTTGTTTAAAAAAATAAAGGCAGTGCTTCATAGATTTTAGCATTACTGTAAGGTGCCAAGCTGCGAGCTATGCAAACTGTAGTCTTTTTGCTCTTGTTCATGGACCATCCAACACAAGTGGTAGTAGCACAAGCTGCTCTACTGGCTTATCATTTGTTTTGGAGATTCCACTTCCAAAACCAACTGGAATGTACCTTCAGGCTGCCATTTAGTCTTTTACTGAATTCCTAAAGCTGTTGTGAAGGTCATTAGTGATGTAAACTTGTAAATACCTCTTACATACTGCGCTGAGTTGGCAAATCTGTTTTGCGTCGGACATTAAACAACTGTCTGATGGGAGTGACAATTTGGCTACTACCGGCCTGTACTGGATCCAAAGCAATGACCTAAAGGTGAAACATGCTTTCTCCAAGAACCAGTCTCTTGACTTGGACCAGAGTCCAACTAGAGATCCAGCAGTGAGAATTCTGTATCTTATTGCATGTTTTATGAGCCAAAGACTGAGTCAGACTCTTAAGTAATGTCAGTCTAAAGACTTGTTTTTTTTTTTTTCTCATCTTTTAATGCATGTGCACAAAACATGCCTGAAAAGTAGCAGCCTAAAAATGGCAGATAGGTCTAATTTTCTCTCTGCCTTTGCAGGAATTTGCAGGTTTGCTGTGGTTCTAGACTTAAGACCCTGCATGAAATATATGTTTGTGTGGGGGTTTATACTAAGCTTTTTTGTTACTTACTTTTAGTTACATTTGGCTTTTGGCTTTTGCGGACAGATGACTGATGGCTCATAGGTGTATGTAGTAAGACTTTAAATTGCGTTACACTTCCCAAGACTGTGGTTTAGTTTCCAAAATATGCTCCTTTCCCCCACAAAAACTAATCCAAATCTATACTGAAAATGACTGCAAATGCTTTTATTTTTTTTAAAAAAAAGGCTTATGAAATGGTGTGTATATTGCCTGAAGTATTAGAATTATTTTAAGTATTTAAAAAATAATTTTTAGGAGTCTGCCAATCAGATAGAAGAAAGATAGGATGTTAGAATGAAAGGGTACCTTCTAAATGTGAACAGCATTTAGTACCTTTTGGTTTTTTTTGAAGATTCATTTTCATTTGTGAATTTAATGCCACTGAATGGTGCCAGATCAACTCTGTTTATGTGATGGTTTCCCAGGCAATTCCCAATATGGACAGTGGTAGTGAAGGCTTCCTTCTGCTTGACTCGGCAGCATACTTGCACACAATTTTTATGGGACATATTCATGGCTTAAGAGGCTATTCCATTTATCTCCCGGTCTGTTTTTTAGCTCCCTTTTAAAGATTGCCATACTTCTGTGCAGCCCTACGACAGCCAAATAAAGGCAACGTAAGTGAGAAGCAGGAATGCAAGCTTGTGCGTACAACGTGTAAGACAGTGTCTTAAACAGCGATTCGGAGATTGTTCTGTAGTGGGAAGGCAGTTGGAACTTCCTCAGCAGAAGCTGTCATTGCTAATCAGCTCTGGTGGAGAGCCTCTTAATGTGACTGGATATGATTTAGCAGCGGATTGCCAAATGGAAATAAGGAATGCTGTTGATTATTGTACCCAAGACTGGTTAGCTTCTGTTGGAATTTGTGTTCATTGGATCCTCAGATTTATCAGACAAATATATGAAAATACGGGGAATAAGAGTTCAGAAGAGGTCCACAAGAAATGATGTGTGCTGTAGAAAGGCATCTCAGTGTGAGGCTTTAGGAGTTCAATGTATTCAATTTGCTGAGAATATGAAAACATACAGGAATTGGTACATGGCAAGTCAGTCCTTTTCAGTTGTGCAGGGAAAGGTATAAGAATGTTCAGTGAGTTGCAGAAGAAGTGTTAAGAATCAGCCTCAAGAGATGTAGTTTCTTAGCAGTATGGGTGATTGCTTGAAATGTTTAAGACCACTCAAAGTATTTGTATAGAAACAATCTGTAACCCAAATTCTTTGGGTGCCAGAGACAAGACAGGAGTAAAAGCTGTAGCTAAAGTTTGCTAGAGGCCAGGGCAGATGCTCACAGTAAATTCTTGCTGTATGTACTATGAAGCTGTGACAGTTTTGCAGTAAGGAAAACTGAAACTGGAAAATGAAAAACCAAGTAAAAGGAGAAAATAACCTTTCCTGGGGTCCTTCAGAAAGAAGCAGTTGTCTGTCCTGCAAATGGCACCATCTTGCTACCTCTGAATACAGGGCAAGAGACTCTGAAAACAGTGGCTGTCGCTTGTGCCTCCCCATAAGTTGGCATTTCATTTTTGGAATTTCTGTCATCTGTCAAAACTCACTTGTGCAACTCATTTCCTCTAGAAATAACTGTCTCTCCAAAGAAGAGCTCATGGTTGAGTCGTGGTTTAAACTTCCCTTTGACTGAGCTCCAACTTAAAGGATGATAGATCTCTCTTCTCTTTTGGCTTACTGCTCTCCCGCCTCATCTTTGTGGTCTTTTGTTGTGCTGTCGGAGAGAGAGTCTATTTAGAGACCAACAGAAATAGACACTTGGGAGAGATAAGGGAGCCTGTGCCACGTGTTAGGAGGTGGAAGAAGTCTCAAGATACATTGTATGATTGGCTGTCGGATGAGCAGATTATACTAGCAGTCATGTGCTGAGGTGGGATGCAAGGAAAAGGTGGATTAATGGAAAAAGCAAAGTTATGCAGAATTTGAAACTTGGCGTGAAGGAGCTTGCGCTGGATTCAGTAGTGAAAGATGCTGAATTGCAAGGGGGTGGTGTGAGCAATGAGCAAGGAAATTTGTTTCAGCAGTGAAATATTACATTAGCAGGAGAGTGCAATGGTGGTACTTTGGAGAACAGAAGGGAGAACATTTTATTGTAAAAACAAATTAAATCACTTTTTTTTTGCACCTTAGACATTGAGAACCAGAATCCTGGATCTAGAGAAATAAGGGTGATGATAGTATTTAGCTCTTGTGGCCCTTCTTAGGATGCTTCCTCCACACCTGTCTTTACTGATCCTTTGCCAGATGATATTCCAGCAGATAAATGTGTGATTTTCAGTGGACAAATTTGGACCAGGCAGACATTTATTATGGCCAAAGGTTGAGTTGATATTAAAAAGAAATAGAAACTCTCTCTTGATACAGCAACCTTCTGATAACAGTTGGAAAACAACTAGTTCTTCCTTCCACTTGATCTGCTCCCTTCAGACTATGTCTGAGGGAAGGACTTGCTTTGCTGTTGTTAGTGGGTGAATCTGCCCAGGTGGCAGATTCAGATACAAAATCCTTTGCAATCGTTTTTTCTGATACAAGTTCAGAAAACACCTGCCAGGACATTCCATGATTCAGGGTTTCCTCTTTTTTCCCTCTGCATTTTGGTCGTGCTAGATGCGTTCCTTCAAACAGAAGAGTAACTCCAGGTAGTAGTTTCATCATCAACAAGAAATTAAAAAGGAAGTGAACAACTGCGTGTCCACTGTGGCAAATTTCTGTCTGCTCCTGAATGATTAGTGAAAAAAAATTACGGAAATTGTCTAGAAAATTAAAGCAACCTCCCCACTAGCATTTGTAAACTTAGCTGTTTTACTTGGTTGCTTTGGCTGGTCTAGGAATGAGTGTTTTGAATTTCATTTCCGTACTTGCCTGAGTCAGGTTCCTTCAAAAGACAGAGAGTATCAAATTGTAACCCACAGTTTCCTTTCAAAAGACTTGCTCTCCTGGAGAGGAATATCTGAAACAGCTGGAACTTCCATATTCCACATATCTCTTATACATAAACGAGGGAGGATTCAGTGTATAATAAAAGATGTATGTGTCTGTGTATGTGTATATGTCTAGCTGGATTTATTGATAACCACAAAAGCCTTTTAAAATTGGTGTATCAGGGCAGCTCAGATGACTGTATGATCGTTCCCTCTTTTATTTTTTCTGGAGTTGTTTTGATTTTCAGATCCTTTTTCATCTACTAGTGAAATACTTATTTTTGAGAAATCACAGACTAGACTTGGGATAACTGTTTTTGAATATTTTTGTTTTAAAATAATGCTAGTCTTTAGAGCAAAAAGGTGAATACCTGTAATTTTAGGGTGTTTGTTTAGGGTAGGATTTGAAGCTGAAGGCATTAATCCTAGTCACAACAGAATAAGAGTACAAGAATTTGGGACATGTAAACATTAGCAGTGTGGAAATTTTGAGAGTTCCCAATTGGTTGCATATTCTTCAGTTAAACATTGAGGCCAGTTCATGTCTTGTCTGTTGCAGTATTTGCAATGCTAGCGTTGAATTATGAACTTTCTTTTAATACGATGATAACAGTTAAATCTTTGTTGAATGAATTTTGTTCCTTTGCTCTATGCTTTCTGTGTGAGACTACTACAGAGCAAATCTTCACACAAGCCATCACCTATAATACTTTCTGAAGTACCTCTAACTAACTCTCACAGGAAGGCAGTTAAAGTGCTCCCCCACACACCTGAATGAAAAATGGTACAATTTTCTTTCCTTTAAAATTGTTCTGTTTTTTTTTTATTATCTTTAGTATTTTATTTTATTTGAAGTAGCTATCTACTTCATCTGCATCCTGTTTCCCCTGTTCTGACCTACCTTTCATGATGATATTTCTGAAAAGCGAGTACTTACGGATTGTTGTAAACTTTTCAGTATTTGTAGAATATGAATCATTGAACATGATGGTAAGACTCCCCATTAATAAAATGGTCTAAATGGCAACATTCTTCCAAAACACAACACAGTGAGCCCCAGTGAGAAGGGGTAAATCATTTTCAATAGGTGGCTCTTCCCGAAGGAGTCACTTGCATTTGCTGATGACTATGAGAATGAGGGATGATCCTCTTTAGTGCGTGAGGCCTGGTAAAAGAGGAATGATGATAGAGGAAAGACCGATCGAAATAAGGCCCCGAAAGAAATTTTCTAATATGATTGAAATTTATGAGTTGTGCTATCAGGATCAGTAACAAAGATGATGTAATACCAGTGCACAGCTTTTAGAGCAGCATGCATAAAAATGCATAATATATAAAAAGTCACGGTTATAGCAGAATTAATCTTTCATGCATACAGACCGTTGCTTTGGTTTGTTGGTCTGTAAATGTTGCTAACGATAGCCCCTCTACCAGTTTACACTGTCTTAATATTTATATACAAAAGTTTGCTTGTATACTTGCATCCCCATTCTCTTCAGGATTTATGGTTGTTTCTGTTTAAACACAAGATCTGACATTGTTTTCCTGAATAGCACAGACATTTTTTTCTATGCTAGTATGAAAAGCTCAATGCACCTCTTTACAATCTGCATGGTATCATCTTCAGCTGGGTAATTTGTCAGTTCTCTTCGGGCCCTGATTCGACACGGAATGTTAGCGATGTTGAAAAATACCTTCTGTGCTAAAAACAGACAAACAAACCAAAAACCCCAGAAGTGACTAAGCTTTAGAGAACTAAACTTCAAATTTGAAATAAATGTCAATGTATTGTGTAATATTGCTGAGAGTTTGTGCTTCTTTGAGAATGGATGAAGCCAAACCTTTAAATAGTAATTGTTGCAAAATAATGTCTAGATATATTTTTCAGCATATCAGGAAGTCAGGCAGTACTAAAATATTAGAATTTATAAATGCAGGTTTTTCTAACAGGAGCATCAAATTTCTTTCTGTAAAACACTTATCTTGCTGGCTGTGCTTGGCATCTTGTCAAATAAAAATCAGGCTTGAGTTTACATTAATCCTGGGAAAGGAAAAAAGTAAAAACTTCATACTGGGATGGTTATACATTTATAGTATCTTCTTCTTTTTTTCCTCACAGTTAAGATTTTCAGATTAGATAATAAAGTAGTTAAAATCATAAAACAAAACGTGTCTGCCTTCTGAAAACTTAAAGGATGATTTTCAATGCCAACAGCCAGATGCTGGCTGTGGTGCTGCTTGTGATTAACCCATAATGACTGTAGTTTGGGCATCCTAGCCAAAGTTGTTGTGCGAGGGGAAAAATGAGATGAAGCCCATAAAATTCATAAAAAGATAGAAAGTAACTACTGAAATATGCATGAAGGACAGAAAAGTCAGCAGAAAGGAATATATACTGTGAATTGGAAAGAAATAGGTGGCTTTGAAATTGTATCCCTTGCTTTGCCATTGGCATATCCATGCCCCAAATCTGACTGCAGCTTTTAGCTTCCACCGCATGTTTACATTGGAAATCTCTCTTTGCGCATATAGAGTTTGTTCTCTTATGAAATCATGTCTCGAGGGAAGGATAATTTAAAGCCATTTCCATTTGTTATGTCTGAGCTGAACTAGGCTATTAGGGGTTGCTAATGCTGGATAAACTCAAAACCTACAACTACCTTCATCTGTGGATTATAGAATCTGTCCAACAAATTGCCTGCTGATATTACCAGAGTAAGGAACTACGGGTGGTTTCGTGTTGTAGCCAACACTGTGGTCATTTTATATTCTAACCAATGTAGGATTATGCTGATAAATACAGATGTGCATCTGCCTTCACTTTAAGACAACTGATTTTTTTTAGAGGTTAAGTTTGATAATAGCCAAAGTAAGTTTGGGTTTCTAGGTTAGGACCCCCTGCTGGACAACCTCTAAGGAAATGCAGACTAGTTTTTTGTAATTCCAGACGTACTATAATCTTATTTGGTCTAAACGAGCTAGGTTATGAGTTCAAGCACAGGCTTGAGCAGAAGACAAGTTGTTAGCTGTGCTTCAGGAGAAGCCACAGATGGCATTGAAAGTTGGAGGCACATCACTAAGCTGCACTTCTTTCTTCTCTCGTGCTTGACAGGAGAATGATGATGTAACAGTGCAATGTTGGCTTATTTTAGCTATAAATTACCACTCCTTCACTGCTTCAGATAATACTTTAATGAATAGTACAGCTGGGAGCCAAGAATCAACGCATTCATCTTTACCTCCTTCTCAATCACCCTCTTACCAACAGCTTCTATTGGAGTGGAGAGTCTGACTGACCTCATTTATGCTGGGATCCAAGACCTAGGGCCCTGTTTGAAAACCATTCATTCCTACTTGTGAGTGCATATTCCTAGCTAGTTTTAGCAGTATTCTTATAAAAACTAAAAAAAAAAAAAATCAGATACCAGTTTCTCTTATTGATAATTAAAGGATACATTGAGAAGATTTATAGATTTTATTGCAGATGAATGGTTCTGTAAGTGGAAGCTCATTACAGTCACTTATTTAAAACATTGGGCTTGAGCATCACAATAGCTTGCTTTCTGGTGAAATTCTTCAGCATTTCTTTTTGCTTTCTTTGCTTGGGAGATGGAAAAACAAATCACTCCTTTGGTATGTCCCAGATGACTCCAACTGTGCAGAGGCATAAAGGTGAAAAAGAACAGAACAAAGTTATAATTCACAGAGGGCATAAAATCTGTCTTGCTTAAAGCTTCCTTATCATACTCATACCCTGATTTTCTTAATGATTTTGCATCATTGGATTTCTGACTGTCCTAAGATACTTCGGATGTTTTAACTCAGTATGAATAACCAAGACTAAAAGAAGTAAGGTAGCCCTCATTGTGATTGCTTTCTAAGATTTGGAAGTGTGCATTGTGGTTTTGAAGGACTTCTGATTCCAGCTTATCAAAAGAGAGGTCAGACATTGCTTGTCTTATTCCCAGATAAACTCCCTGGTTTTACCTTGACTTCCTGCAAATAAAGCGTGTCAAGTTTGGCCTTTGTTTTGGCAGTTCCAGAAATGTACTGAACATGAAGTACAGTGGAGAGGAAGAAGACAGAAGTATTTCCATCTGCATAACAGGCTTGTAAACAGAGAGGTGAGGAAAAATAAATATACAAATTTCCAAGCTGCAGAAACCAGAATGATTTCCAAGTTCTGCTTTCTGTGATTTTTGTAATCAAACTTCCATTGATTTCCTTTAGCCACAACATAATTAAATTTGTCTCAAATTTCTTTGTATTTCTGCCGTTTTTGAAGGTAAAGGCAATTTAGATATTCAGTTCAACCACCACGGCCCAGTTGGAAAGAACTGTCATACATTCCTCAAGTACATCAGTAGCACTAGCAACATTCAGTTATGCAGGAGACAGAGTTTTTAAGTTGTTTTGAAAATAGTATTTTAAACCTTTTCAAGTTGGAGTATGTAAAATAGAGAAATAAGTGTCAACTTGACATTTGCCTGTAAAAGAAATTTCAAAAATTCAGGAAAGGCAACTTTTTAAAACTTGGTGGAAATTTTCCATTATGTTGAGATGGAAAGGAATATTTAGTTTAGTTGTCTTGCTCATTACTGATTATTTGTGAGTTTGAAAACAATTGCATATCCAATTCCTGAAAGTGTGTCTTTTTAGGAATAAAAGTATTACAAATAGATAGGAATGTTCTGTTCTTAGATTCCTGCTTCATTTCTTGTTTTTCTAAGCTGATTTACAAAGATAGTGTGGTATGTCTGTATGAGCTTACACACGTAACTTTTGGCCTTCCTCTGTGTAAAAAACTGCATTTACCAAGGCAGGCTAACCTAGATTCTCAAGCTCAGGGATTGGGTTTTATATAAAAGCAGCTGTGTGGAATTTTAAACTGGCACTGCAAGGTGAAAGACTAAAGAATTTAATTAAAAGGGAGTTAGTCTTTCCTTATTCTCACTGGATAGATATTACAGACTTCAGGTTTTGAGGAAACAGAACAAAAAAGATCAGTGACCATACGGCCGGAATGCTTTCATCTTCTGGAGAGGCAGAACTCATCTGCGGCCTCCCCTGATTTAAACCCAGGACACTTCAGTTTCCTGTTTACTTTGCATCTGAGTGGATGCTCTTTTAGCTTGTAGATAGTTGTTTGTTTATTCTTTGCTAGGGATTATTATTTTTTCCCTTAGCTGCTGGCTTGGGAGTTGCCTGAACAGCATTGCTTTATTGAAAAGGATTATGTGCTGCCTTGGACAGGGATCCCAGCAGAAGCAGATACTGTATAAAATCAAAACACAGTATTTCTAGGTTGCCTCTGGCCGAGTGTTTCAGCAGTGATCTATTTGAAGTAACCTTGTGGGTAAACAAGTTTTTAGTGGTTCTTAATATCTGTAATACCACTCACATTGCCCAGACATGGGGAGTCTGAGTTCTTTTAAATGGGACAGTCATAATGACTCTTCGAGTCTGTCACCCAACTGGTGAGGGTGATACAGTTTTTCTTAGATGCCTGGATTGGTGCCCTCCATCAGCCTGTAGACCACTTCAGGTGAGTGTTTGCATTCCCTGCCTGGCTATCATCAGCTTTTTATTTTTTCCATCAAGCATCTGCAAGAGGAAACTCTTCTGATGTTGTAAGTCTTCAAATTTACCATAGAATTTCTGATGAAACCACAAAGACACCTTTGACAAAACAGACCAATGTTACTCTGCAAAAAAGGGATTGTACACATTTCTATTCACGCTGACATTTCCTATGCCTGCTGCTGGGCCACTTCTGGTGGATTTTTTGGTGTGTTAGCTCTTCTAAGCACTGGGTTTTTCTTTGCTAGAGAAGAAAAAAAAATCCTGCTAGAGTCCTCTTTTCACTGCTTCACATGGAATTTTGATGGACTCGAATGCCAAAAACTGCAAAGGATATTGTAAATGTTTCTTTCCAAAATGTTTGCAAAGAGATGGTGTCAAGTTCAGTATTTCCAAGTACAGCAGGCAAACCATTGCCATTAGTAGGCTGTGATCAGGAGGAGGAGGAAATAGGTGGTTGCTTTTCATTGAGATGCACCTTTTTGCGCTTTAAAGAGGCAAAACCCATTAAAGACAAGAGAGCAGCAGTGCATAAGCTCACCTACTCCTTGCCCTTTACTTGCCATGTACACCCTTCCGTTGTATCTCTCATGAGTCACACCACTGATATTTCAGTGTTTAATTAGCTTCAAGAGACATGAGCAACTGGGTTAATTTATTGTGGCCTTTTTTTTTTCCACAACTGCATGTTTGCCTGTGTTGTTATACCTCGTGCACCTTGCAATTGTCAGCAAGTGGGAACAGCAGGCCAGCAGTGGGAAAAGGTCTCTCCAGAGCCAGGCTGGAATATGGAGATGCTTACACAATCCGTTTGACTTCTAAGTGCTGTCATACGACTGCTCGTACATGCTCCTCTGTTCTTAAGTAAGGTGTTCTGTTTCTAGAAGGAAACTATCATTCTTCCTTGGATTGCCTTACTTCATTTTGTATTGAATCTGAATTAACATTTTATTCTTTTCTCTGCATAAGTACTGGGGAAAAAAAAAGAGGGCATAGGTGAGGAAAGCTGAAAGAGAGAGAGAAGGAGAAGAAAGAAAATTGACCCAGACCCTTTTTGAGATTTGTTACTGTATCTGGTATATTGGCCCAGGACAGAGAAGGCTACAGACTCTAAACCTGGTTTCTCAGAAAACATGCCTCTTTCTAATCCCCTCCATCCACTGAGGGCCTCTTGGCGTTGCTGTAAAAGGTCTGTTTTTCAGAGTGATTTGATTCCCATAGCCATGGGGCAAAGGCACCCAAGCAGCTCTTGTTTGATTAAAAAGCTGGATTGTTTGCTGGTGACTGTAAACACAAACAGCTGCTTTCCGAAACCACACAAAATGAGAGCCAGACTGGTACTTCTGCTGCAGTGCAAAGAAGTTTTAAACAACTCCTTATCTGGGAATATTTTATTTAAGAAAACCATTGTGGTGGATGTTAATAAAATGCAGAATAAAATGTGTGCATATTTAGCTCACCTTCATTCTGCCATGATTATTCTTGGTGCGGACTGATATCAAAACCGCTTAGCTTTTTTTCAGATAGTAATTTTTATAAAGACTTGAAAATGCAACCAAAAGAAAGATCTTACAGGGTCAGTCAACACTGCTTGTTTTCCATTTGGCAGTGATTTTTTTTTGTGCTTGGCCAGCAAAGGTACTATTGAAGACCTGATGCTGGTTTTAACTGCTCTGAAATAATCCTCTTTGGATGTGTTTTTCTGCTTTTATGATCATAATGTGCTGCCTATGGAACTAGAATGTACCAACAATACTCAGAGCATGCATTGCTGTTCTCAGGGATGTGGTCCTGTGGGTTTTGGTGTTCACACGAAATCTATTTTAGTGCTCTTTCTGACTAGCTGTTCTAAAAGCTACGGACTGCCTTTCCCATGCCACTGAGTACCTATGGTCATTAACAAATACTGTTCCATAGATTGTGCGCTCATTTGAAGCAACTTTATCAATGTGCAATTGCTTATTTGACTATCAGTGAGAGAAATAGAAAACATTGTACAGATTCCTATCTGAGATTAGGAAAACTAAAAGACTTGTTTTCTACTCTTGTTCATCTGGTTTGTTTTTCATTTCACTGTGAGTGGACAGTGAAAACCAGTTGTGTAATTACTGTTTGCAAAGAACAAGGAAGATGAAAAGCAGTATAGAAAGTTAAGTTTTATAATAAAAATGCAACTTTTCATTTCTCAGATGCTAGTTTAAACCTTTTTGCTATGTTTGCATTCCCAATGTTGCAGATGTACTTGATGGATGTAATCACAGTTATGCATTTATTATGGACAGATATGGCTTACACATGCACACAAGCCTTTTCAGAAGTATTCTGAAATGGTAGTACTTGGCATCTGGAGATCTGGCTTCTTTATGTGGCTTTAACATAAACTTCCTGAAGGACTTATGCAAACCAGGAACCTGAGAAACTTTTTTACATGACTACCTAGGGCAGTAAGTAGTCTTGTTCTGGGGGATTGCAAATGCCTGTACAAGTTCCTGCTGCCTGTTGATTTTGCTCTCCTGTTATGGTGTGCAAGAGTTAAGATGAATGAAGGTTTTGCCAGCATTCCACCTTCCTTGTCACTTGACTCTGTGTCCTGGGAATAATTTCATTACTTTTCCTTCAAGTCTTATTGACTTCAATGTGCTTATCTCTTGACCAAGCTGTATGGTGACAGGAGTGCTTCTTTCCCCATCTGCATTTTACTTTACCATGTAACTTCTGGGTAGAAACTCCCCCAGAATGGTCTTTCTGGTGATTCTCCTTTTGTGTGCTCTGGGACTGATAACGTGTCTCTCAGAGACACCACAAGCCTTAATCTGTTGATGTTGCAGCAACTGCCAAATCTTGTGATAGAAGCAGAACATTTTCTCCACTTTGGAAAGAGAGGTAGTTAGAGCTGTAGTTTGAGTTCCAGCTGCTAGGAGTATTTTTATTAACTACAAAGGGATTCAGAACCTTATACCAAGATTTTTTATGAACTTAAAATAATTGGGAACAGTTTTTGTTTAGCTCTGAGTATTTCCTGAATTTGCTTGCAAGTCAAACAATGTAGCGCTGGGCCTAAAAGGCCTGGCTTCAGCTTGAGTCGTATTAAACAAAATAACCAAGAAAGCATTTACATTGGGAAAGTATATTAAATTCTGAAAATTCATGTCACTATTTGTGGTTCTATTAGTAACGTGGCTATATATTTTTAAATTAAAAATATTGTCATCAGCAAACATACTCTCTTCCTAATCAACCTGTAAAGAAGATGACTAGTTCAAAGGTTGTTTGCTGCCCGAAGTTTCTGGTATCATGACTGGAGGTTTTGAAGAAATTCAGGGAAGAGCTAAGCTGGGTGCTGACTTCAACTTTGAATGTGGTTAAACCCTTGCTCTTGTCTCCTGCTCCAGGAGAAAGGCCTGTAGCTTTGCCTCCAAAAAGCCTCTGCTTGCTGGTGTGGGGCACCCCTTTTCCTGTGGACGGCCTCCTTGTTTTGGTGCTCTGGTGGCCGCTGGAGGCACTGTGAGGAGAAAGGTTTGCTCTCAACGTGCCCAATGGTCTGCAGGAACCGAGGCAGAAACCTTGAGCTGTTTAGAAAGCAGAGTTTTGTGCTGGTGAGTCAAAAGAAGCTCATATTCCCACGCTGATGTACTTCGTGAAATTGCTAGAGTACACTTCTTGGTAGAACCAGTAATTTTGCCTGGAGGTCACAAATGCCAGTCTTGCTCTCCAGAGTATTGAGTACAGTACGGGATAGGTTCTTACTTAGGTGAAGAAGACTGAATAAAGAATGATCAAATGACAGAAAAGCAAGTTATGCGGAGCAAGCAAAGAAGATGAGAAGACTGGGAAGAATGTGTGTGTGTTTTGTATTCAGTTCAGCACGCTTTGGGGAGCACTGCTTGGGTTCATCTTAACCCCCTTTTGCTCCCCGCCGCATCCAGGACCAGGCTCTCACTGATGGGCCTAGGCTCGCGTCTGATGTCCTCCCCCCGGCCTGACACCGGGGTGGTGCTGCCGCTGCGGGGGTGCAGGGTGCAGGGGTGAGGCGTCTCCCCGCGGCGCGGGGCTGCCACAGCGGGGACAGCCAGGAGGGCGGCCCTCCCACAGAAGTGCCTCTCCTCCCCCTTCCTTTTCTTCTGCCCTTGCACCCGGCGCCGCGGCCCGGAGGTCGTTGGTTTCCCACAGCTTCAGAGCAGGCTGGAGCAGAAAGGGGCACAATGGTCTCTTACAAGGGGCGATGTGAGGGCCTCTTTCATCTCTAACAAGCCCCCTCGCTTGTGCTGGGCAGCCTGCTGCGTGTGTGTGTGAAACGCTCCGCAGCCTCGATGGCTGCAAAGCGTCTAGCTTCTCTGCCTTGGCTTTCACATGGGCAGATCTTAGCATATGCTGGCTTGAGATAGTTTCTCTGTTCAGCTCAAGTGTATCAGGAGGCATCTCTTCTCCTTTACATATAGCTACTAAAATATAGGACCCGCATCAATGTCAGCTAGTTAACATCAGCAGAAAGACTCAACTGCGAAAGCAGAGAGAGGAGGGGGCTGCTCCCTTTAGCTCCCCTCTGCCAAGCGCAGGCTCTTGTTGTTTCTCTTGCTGAGAGTGTTCGTAAGTGAACTCGTTTGGTGGGGGGTGACAGGTTGGGGAATTCACTATCCCAGCAGTTGCCTGAAACCTAGTGGGAAATAACAACTGTGTGTGAAATCAATAGAAAAAAGGCTAATGAAGGTGGCATCTACCCAGCCTCAGAATATGGAATTAAAATCTATGGCTGCGCTTTTAAGCCTGCAAATCAAATTGTTGAGCCTTTGACAGAGATGGAGAAGATTGTTTTTTTTTTTTAAAAAAAAGAAAAAAAGTAGAGATGTAGAATTCACATCAGGCTCTGTGCTTGCTGACCGGGGCAGTTAATTCCCCTTGGTATTAGTTGAGCATCAAGGTACAGATAGCTGTGGCATTCTTCTGAGAGTAACTCCTCGCCCTTTCATATTTGCTCCACATAACCAAACTTTTGTACCCTCACCCCCCTGCTTCAGTATTTTACTTGTCCACTGCTCCACTGCTCTCCAGCCACTCTCTCTTGCTGCTAACTTTCCTTTATCTTGCCTTCTTCCTCCCCAGGTGACTGGGGTGGGGGTACCAACTTTTAGAGCTCTGGGGAAACACTGACCTGCTGAAGCGACTGTCTGTCATGTCACAGGAGTTGTCAACAGAAGTGCTATTTCAAAAAGTATTTTTCTTTTCAAGTAGCAATGAATGTGTCCGTATGTTAACAGATTTTTTTTAGTTTAGTTTTTTTAGTTCTTTTTTTCAATGTTGACAAGTGGAGGGGTCAGGGAATACAGTATGATGAAACTTTTAGGTCCAAGAGCTTGGATTAGTGATCCTTCTAGTCTAGGACACTGCCTTTACCGATATTCTCTGCCTCGCCCTTTGCAATTCCACTCCTTGATCAACCCTGTAAATCTGGAGACCTTTGCTTTTGTGAAATGGGAAAAGTATCCTCTGTGCAGCAGTGAATTTATGCTCACAGATACAAAGCCTTCTCTCTCTTGTCTTGGTAGACTCAGAATAACAGCCTATGTAAATTTTGGTCATGAAATTATTCCTATTCTCCACTCCTTTCTAAAGCCCATGGTTAACTTGATTGCTGTGTTACAGGTGATTTTGATGGCTGGATATGGACACAGTGAGGGGACCTTCGAGCTCTGTGCATGCTTATCTTAGTGGAAGCTCGTGGTAGTGCAAGGCCACTAGTGCTTTGTGTTTTTCTCCCTCAATACTGTATTTAGTTCCCTTCATATTACTTCAGGAAGAGCAAGCAAATCCATCTTTTCACTTTCCTAGGTGGCTGTTGCTTCTCTTGGCTATTTAGTATTGTAAATGTCATTTTCCATTCAAGCATTTCTGGCAAATTGTAATGATCCTAAAATGAACATTCTGCTTAACCCTGAGGCCTGGCCCTGTGTTCCTTAGTTTGTACAAATTATCTTTTTAACATGCCACAGCCTGGAAAAGACATTACTAAACATTATGAAATGTTTACACAAAATTGACAGTTGACATTTTCATCTGGACTCCATTGTGTATTTTTTACCATACAGTTAATATTCTTTCACTTGTTTTACAATAAGGAAAATTCGTAGTGTTGTATTGCAATAGGCATTTTGCTGAAACTGTCTCTGTGTAATTTGGAAAAAATTAGGAAACCATTTTCTGTACAGCATGAAATTGTCAAATCAGATGTCAATCAGATGAATCCAGGCAGGCAGTGCAGCTCATCAGTGTGAACTTTCTTGGCATTTGTAAGCTGGCCTACAGAAGGTCCAGTATAAAAATCCGCTTTCTGGCATTATCCAGGTGTGAATGAGCCACTTTTCTGGAGCTTCAAAATGCGCAAGCATGGCATTGCATTGCCATTTGTTGCAAACCAATGCATGCATGGCGTTGTTAAATTGCCTTCAGAGCAATAATTCATTTTATTGGCCAGTGCACTGCTTTGGCCACTGGCAAGCATTCTGCAGTGATACACTTTTTGGTCCCTGAGAGACCGGGAATGTTAGGGAAAAAAACACAACTTAAATTTCCCTAAAGGACAAGAAATGGAGTGTTTTCCATCTCATAAAGTTGTCTCCTTCATTAGTTGCATTCTAACAGGTACAGGACACTGACTGGCTTGCAGAAGGTGGAATACGGAAGGATAAGTATGTTTGCATGTGCAGATCTTTGTTTTGGTGGGTGTGGGTAAGAGATGATGTCCGTGAACAGCTAAATGCTTCTGTTCTGGAGCAGGGGTATCTTTAAGACAAATTATTCTGAACTTCTTGAACATTTATTATTTCGGCTTTATTGGACTTAAAAGATGCTGCAAGAATTGGTATCAAGTTGGTCTAGTTTCACTATGGCTGTAAATATCTTCCTCTCTTCTGCTCAAAAGCTGCTGCATAACTTGCATCAAGTAGTGACTCACGGAATATATCGCGTCACCCTTTTGCTCGCCTGAATAGCAGAACATCAAACGCCCATTTTTTCCGACGATGCAAAAACAGTAGCTTCATTAAGTGATACTGTCACAGCAGGCCTCGAGTTATCTTCACAGTTAAACTACTTGTGAACTTGAGGTGTATACCTTTTAAATGAAAATAAAATAAAAAGGAATTAGAATTTATTGTCTTTTAAAGCTTTGATAACCTGGGTTGATGAGCTCAACTAATAGGATTTTTAGATTTTTAGGTTTTTTAGATCCTTTTTCCAGTGCAAAGACCCAGCAAATGTTTTGCAGGCTAAGCACGGACTGCTTCTACAGAGTTCATCAGTATGTTGGCAGGTCTTGTCTGTATTTTTGCAAAACATAGGGGACACATGACTTGGTTCAACATCACCTTTAAAATATGTAATAGTATTAAAAAAAAAATCCAGTAATCATGAGTTTTAGATTCAGCAAGTAAGTAGCTAATTTATTGCCTCGTATCTTGGCTGGACCTTCAGAAGTTCCTTACCTTGCCTCCATTAAGTGGGAATGTAAATGCATGTCCACTTGGTCTTGCAGATATTGACCTCTTCCTCAATCTTATTTGAATGATACAGAGTCACTGGAAGAACAGCATTTTATAGCTATGAACTTGTTTAAAAGGGCTATTCAAGTGGATTGGGCAATTAAATCATCATTGTATGTGTTCTGTGGCTTATTAAAAATGTATAACATAATGATTACTAAAATCAGTGTGTAAATGAACCTCAGTCAGCCTCCAACGGCCAATATTTTACTGACAGGAGCGCTGGGATAAAAAAATTGGTTTATTCTGAGTGTTGGAGTGCTTGTGCTTTATGGCACATGTGGGGACCTACACATTAAATTCATTAACGTTCTCCTGTGTCCACTTTGAAACCTCTACTGTAAGGCTGAACTCTGTATCGTCAGAGCGAGAGGTGCTTCTATGGGCTAGCAAGCCAGAACATAAAGAATTGAGGAAAGGTCAATTGTATTTTGTTTTCAAATTCCCTTGACTGCTTTATTGGGTGACAGATGAAGTGGGCTTGTGGAAAGGTCTTTAATTATTTTTACCAGAAGAATAAGCATTCCTTCTGACAAGACAGGTTATTGTTCACTTCATTAGGTGAAGCGAAGAACTAGTCTTGACACTGAAAAGACTAGTTCTCTCTTCTGTGAGAACACTTCTCTTTTTGCAGTGGTAGATAGGGATTAAATACTAAGGTTTCCAGTTGATCTCTGCAGCACAGTAAAGCACAAAAAGGTATGACTCCAGGAATCAGAACCCAAAGAGATTTTAAAGGAGGGCTACAGATAGATTGACTGAGGATTTTACAAGATACAATTAACACAGTATAAGAAAAAATAAGAGAAATGAATCAAAAAATAGTGTACTTGTGGAGAACAAGTACAGTAAGTAAACAGGTAACTCCGCTTTATAAAGTTTCGAGGAGTCATTAGTGGTTGTGCTCTTCAGTTGGCATATTGGCATCTTTTACGTAGGGAAAAAAACTTAAAAGCTGCTTAGTATAGTCTACAAATTAAGCAGTCTCATCTATGAGACTTTTAGAATTTTCTTTGAGCAATTGAGAAATAAGAGATGTGATGATTTGTGGACCAGTGCAAAGTTCATTTTTGCAGTCTTACTCCATCATAGCCTAATTTTCAAATATTTGCTATTGCAGCGATTGTTTTAATGGTGCTTTCAAGTCCATCCTGTGGCTTCCTCACCTGACCCAGGGTAGAGCGTGTGCAGCACTCTGGGCTGCCCTGTCACCTTCTCGTGCTGCTTTGCTAGCTCCAACCTGTTTGCTGTCCCCTTCTATCGTGTGTTGGGCTCTCCGGCTGCAGGCGTCAGGCAGAGATTCTCCACCCCATTCGCTTCCTGCCGCTGACCCTGTTTCGTTCTTGGCTCTCCTCTTTAATTGTAACATTTTCCACGCTCTTTCTCTCTCTTCCCCTCCCTTGCCACTGGCATATCTTCCTTTAATCCTTCCAAAAATAAAGCAAGTGGATGTTTGTGCAAATGCACATTTCTCAGTAGTTGCTGGCTATGAGATGCACCATGGAGAGCAGTGAGATGTTTACAGAGCAAAGATAAATGAAATCTGGATTCCGAAGGGGAGAAGCTGAACCTGTTGGTGAAATGGGTTGGGACACACTTAGGATGCAAACTTCCATGCAGAGCAACTGCAACTGCTTAGAGTCCTCTCTGTGTGTTGGGCTGGCATCTGTAGACAAATAAAAGCTTCTAGTTAGGGTGTTTTCCAGCTAATCCATCCAGCAATCCCCTTTACCCAGGACGTGTTTGTTCTAAGCAGGGTGCATGATTCATCACCCCTGGGAGATGAGGCAAGGTTTGGTGCTGATCTCAGACGATTCATCTTCTCCCTCCCTCTGCCCCCTGACTACACGAAGCAGTTTTGTACTAGGAAATTATCTCGCTGATAAAATCTTTTCAGGGCATCATCCACCATGTTACCCAAAGTAGCAGAGGAATTTTGCAGTTGGATAATGGTTAAGCAGAGCCCAGTTAGTTTATCAAACATTTAGCTCAAGGCATCAGGTAGAGCAGATGCTGGGAAGTGTTGGGATGGGACCTCGCTGAAGCTACCTCAAAGTTGATGTAGCCTTGACTGGTGTGTGGATAGGAGACCTTCAAAAGAAATGTCAAGATAGTACTTCAAATGTCTGAATGTTCAGAGCCATGTTTAAGTTCCCTTGAAGCAGCCATTCCTGTCACTCGGAAAACTAGTTACATAACTATCTCAGTTGTCCTATTTTTGAAAGAAACCTAGCTCTTCAGCTCGCTGAGAGAGCATGAGGTAGATTTACACAATAGAGAAGAACATGAGCAGCAGGTTTCACCATCGTACTGGAGCTGGTAGGACTTGCATGTCCCACACGTGTATGTGATATCACATGAATCAACCAAATGGAGCAAATAAAAAGAGTGAACAGTGTCCAGCGCTGTTCAGTATGAAAGGGAGATGATTATGGTTCAGTTGATAAATATTTCAGTAATATTTATCGAGTGGTTTGCTCAAGTGGAGAACATGTGGATCCCTGAGCAACCTTGTTCTTCTGAGCCAGTGCTGAAATTGTGCATGTCCTCCCACAAGAGCAATTGCTGCTAGATGGGCCAGTGTCAGCATGAAAGCGAGATACCAGCTCTTTCCAAATCATCTCAGAACTCATGATATTGAAAGAAAAGTAACCTGCTAAATCCACTAATGGGACAAAACTCCGGCATGAGTAATCACCGCGGCAGTGCACCACGTTTTCCAAAAAATTAAAAAAAAAAAAAAAACTCAAAAAGGCACGCAGGATATGTCTTAGAATTTATTGCAAACTTATCTAAGGGCTCCCGACAGTGTACTCAGAGCAAGTTCTGGTTTTATGGCTTTTATTTGGTTGTGATTCTGTTTGGATGAAACCCTGTGTTTTTCAGCTGAACTTTGGATAAGTTTTTGAGAGTGGTTTTGTATCTGTGACTTTGAAAGGTAAATCTAGCAGCAGTAGCAAAGTAGCACGAATGCTTGCATGGTAGTGAACTGCTGCTGTAACACATGCTAATAATCACACTGTGTTGCTGTGCCTCGCTATAACCAAGGCTTTGCTGGTTTTTAGGACGGATACTCTGTAACAAATGACCCTTGGGATGCAGTGCACTGGGTTGTTCTGTGTACTTACATTACGTTTCTTCCACTCGGTACAATATCATTTGTTTCATGTAGTATGCTCACTTGCCATCCCAAGCTGCTAAATAATGCATCTGTAGAACTGCTAAGCAAATACTGTGTTCTAGCCTAAAGGAACAGTAACCAAACTGAACTGCATGCTGTATAGGGAGTATAAGGGACTTCTATGGGTTTCAGTTTTGTATTATGCTCATCAGTCTTGCTTAACAAATAAACCCAAAACACTTATCTGCTTATGGTTGAGATTAAAGATAGAGCTATGAAACAGTGATCTGAAGAAAGTACTGTATTCCATAAAATGTAAACTGTTAAAGCATCAACTCAGTTATAAAAAATCGTAATGTTAGTTAATAATTACTAAGAACACTGCTTTGAATTGCACTGTTACGTTGTGGGAGAAAATCAGATTAAATTCTTACCATTGCTGTGTCTTGTTTATGTATATAGTGCTGAGGTAGTCACCAAAGTTAGGATGGGAAGGAACTAGTTTCATTCCGAAGTCATTATCTACATTAATGTAAATATTAACACTAATTATTTGGTATGTTTTAACTTGGATAACTTCCTAGAATTAGACCTCAAAGCACCCATTTTTACGAGAAAATGAGTAAGTTTATGTGTATATTTGATTATAGAATTCTGTGCTATAAATGAACTCGAGTTTCCCCTTGCTGATGAAGGTGCTGAGCTCAAAGTTATCGACACTGAAACAACGTGCCCAGGCTCACTCAGGCCCTGCTAGAACGGCTATGGCCTTTTCCTTTCCTATTTCCATGGATTTCTTCTCTCTGAGGAAAAAGCCATCAATGTAATGCCTAGAATAAAGGAAGTTAAGCTCTTTGGCAGCCTGCATATATCTTGATGTCAAATGCTATACTTCAAATTGATTATAATGCTACATGTATTTTGCTTTGTGTATGACAACACATCTGTGGTATAACAAAATCAATTAGTTTATCTTATTTACTTTTCCCTCACTGTTTGAACTGAAAGAATACCATACAGATATGTTAACCAAACTCAGCACTGCTGCTATGTATTGTCAAATAAAAGACAGTGGTGGTTGTATATTGAACTGACGACAATGTGCTAGTATAAGGCTGCATGAGTCTTTACACTGGGATGTATGAGATACAGATGAGTATTGCTTATGGCCTTGATAATTGCCTCCTTTTTTGTTAATAAGAATATAGCAGTGACTGTGCACTGAGTGAACTGTGAGCTGTTGTAGGTTAACTATGCAGTGATGCCCTTGGGCACCATACTAATACCATGACATGTTTTGCTGTCATCCAGAAGCCTTGTGTAGCATTTGCAATCTCATCAAAGTTGCAACTGTTCTTAGTTGCAACTGTTCTTAAATAATCTTAGTTAAATAATACATCTAAAGAGAGCATGCTAGGGAAGCCAGTGTAAAATGAATTAGGGCGATATTTCAGGAATTTGCTATGCTTAACTGTGGGTGTTAGCTGACAAGCAGCCGTAGTGCCTCTGGCTGTGATCTTGTGAATTGTATCTTGTGAATTACGTTGGCCTGGGCTGAAACGAGCCTGATAAACTTTTGTTGGATGCGGAATAATGGCAGTGATTCAGTAAGCATCTTATTTCCCACTAGGTTGCTATTGAGGCAGTGGCTGGGCATGATATAAAGAGGTAGTGTATTTGTTGAAATGCTGTCTTTCCCGTGAAGCACAGATCTGTTATTTTCACCGTTGAACTCATTGAAAGTCCTGTGGTGCTACTCACGAGAGAATAGGATGTAATACATGTCTTGGCTAAATTCAAGTTGGTGTCATTCTCTTAATTACTTCTTTAGCTTTCATTTGTCATAATATTTTTTCTGCCTTTTCTAATCTAACGCACCCCGTTTATCGTCATCCCTTTATCCCTAAAAGTGTTTGAAGTTGATTGGTCAGTGGAGTGATTTTTGTCAGTAAAGTTCTTTGTGATCCCTATAGACTAACACTAAACAGTGTCACATAAGGGATCTTTCCTGAGACCGATGTGAGGACATAGTAATTTATCAGAAATGTGAGTGCATTGCCACTCTGAGAATTGCTGCGAAATCCGTCTCCGGTTTTATTTTTGAGTTCTGGTTCACACTGGCTACACGTTTACTAGGATGCGTGCCTGGGCAGTATGTTCTGCCCTGCGTTTCCTAACATCAGTAACCCGCCCAGATCATCGGGGCCTGGCGAGCGTGTTGCTGCTGCTGGGGGCAGCCAGGACACAGGCTGGCTGCTTGCTGGCCACGTACAGCCCTCCGAGGTGGCCACGCTGCAGCGCACGGGCTTGGCAGTCAGCGCAGGAGCTGCTCAGCTGCCCAGCCAAACAGGTCGGTAGGCTTAGACGGTATTGAGATGTACCCTGCGTTCAGACCATGATCATACCCGCACTGCCTTTAGGTCAAGCAATTTATTTTTCCATTCTTTGGCAGTGCTTCCAGTTAAAATTAGGATTGTATTAACCTTGCCTGGCTGGATAGTAGGAAAGGTTTTAGATGGGATAACGTTTGTTCATGTCCCTACAGAATTTGGGCAGCGCTTTTAGACGTTGTCTTTCTCACTGTAACATTTGAATGGCAATTAATGTGTCTGAGCCAAAACTGTGCACATACCGTGTGTACAAAATACATCCACGTTCAGGGTCGGGTGCCATGAAAGTATCCCTGAGTGCCAGTTCTAAGGTACTTTAGAGGTAAGTTGTGTCTGTGTAATAGCTGGGCTGACAATCTGTCAGAGAGGTGATACTTCTGTTGCCCAACTTTTGTTGAACTTGTGGCAGTCTTATAAATTTGTCTGGGAAATTGTCTCTTCCTTTTTGAAAATAATTTGGATTTGGTTTTACATGCCTCGGTGCCAACCACAGATGGGCAGATTTTAGGGTAGGGAGACAGATCAGATGACCTGGAAGAGAGTTATCATAATTTCCCAAGCTAAAAGTTACAGCACAGTTCTAGATGAGAATAAGAATTTCATTGAGACAGCAGGGGAAACGCTGAGGGAAAAGGAAAGTGAAATAGAGAGGAGGCTGATCACCTTTCCAGTAAAGGATTAAGGCTGTGGCTGTGTGTAACAGGAGCGACTGATAAATTATATTTCTGTTGTGCAATAATTCCTGAGTTTTCAGAAGTTCTTTCTAATTGGAATGGAAAGGCAAAAATCTAAGTGTTTACAGAGAGCTGCAACACATTGTCTGAAAACATGCAAACTTGGACGTCCTGCTCTTGTTGTACACGTCCTAAGCTCCTACCTTGGAAGGCCTGGGCTCCTTACTCCAAAGCCAGCCTTGTTCAGGCTGCCAAGGACAGGCTGGAAAGCAGCAAGCTTCTTCTGGAAATTGGTTTGGCAGGTATGAATGTGGCCTGTGCTCTGTCAGGAGATTTATTTGCACGTACATATTTTCACCAAACATTTAGTCTTTAACAGATGGCTTATCAGGCGTACTTTTTGACTGGCTCTGGTTGGGAAATGCATCAGCAATAGCCAGTTTTGGAGTCAAGAATGTCCAAGTTACTCATTTGGTTCAATGAGTAGGACTGTAGGTTAGCCATGGCTGCAAGATGGTGGTAGTTTCAGTTCACCAGAAATGGCTAGAAACTGTGGATATTAAACTGAACAACGGGAAGCAAATCTGCCACCAAACATGTCCTTGCAAATCCACCTGCCTACTCTAACAGCTGGGCACACATATGTATCTGCAGCTGAAAATTTGAAGTTGTATTACAAATTTACAATGAATAGGATAGTTTTAATCCAAATATCCCACTTAAAAATTTAAAATACAAGAAAGTGGTTTTATTTTCCATCTTTTGGGGCATGAAGGTGTTACTTTTAACAACAAATTGAGTTTAACTGAGTTGTGAGGGTAAATTTCTTAAGCTCTTAACAAATTCTGCCATGCATTTCCATTGTCACTTGATATTATTATTATTTTGGCCTGTGCAACTTTGGAAGTGCAAGGTGATTACAGAGCCTCATTTTTGTGCCACTCATGTATTATGAGCATTATTTGGTCTTTATTATGCCATGGGGGCACTGCAAATACCATCCGTATTGAGGAACATGCCTTATAAACAGCAGGACTCGTTGCCTTCCAACTTCTGTTCCTGCTTCTCCAGAGTCAAGGGTATTTCTCAAAGGTCCCTGGTGCTGCCCTGTAGACATGGTCACTCTGAGTGAGCTATGAGAATGCCAGTGAAACTGTAGAGAGCACTGCCTAAGTCTATGCAGTATGATACAAAACATGGAGAACCATCCTTTTACTAGAAAAAGGCATTCTCTTTAGTGTTGTTTGGAATGATAGTGTGAAGACTTAGTTCTTTTATCAGTGTCTACAATGTCCTCTTTTAATGTGGGGTTGGAAAAATCAAAATAATTGCTACAGGTTTGGGCTTCTGTGACTCTCCTTTTCGAGTTCTTTTTTTAACAGGAGAGGCCTCTAGTGAAATGCAGGAGATTCTGAGCATTGCAGACCATCTAGCTCTTTATAAGTTGAAAGTCTAAATCCTCACTAAAACATCACATGCAGCTTGTCACATCATTTGTCACATCTGCCAGTGCCAGGAACTGACCTAAGCACGGAAACTCAATTCCATCACAGCTCCTGAATGTGTCTCAGGTCAGAAATAACAAAATCTTTGGCAGGATGAGCAGGAGGAAACCTGCCTCAGAACTGTCTGCCTAACATCTGCACTTGTGTGTAAAACGTACTTACTGTCTCAGCAGAGTCAATTATCTGGCACATGGGAGTGCACAAATTCACACACCTGATCATCACACTCCATCTTGACATGCCTCCCAAACTAAAAATAATGATAATAAAAAACTTTCCTAGCTATTCCCGGGGAAGGGGATAAATAGGAATACATAGTTGTTTCCCATGGTGAAACTGTGGACAGTGCATCAGGAGGACTGCTGAAGTAGAGCAGCATGTGTTTTCCTTCTGGGACTGTTAATTAAACCACACGAGCTGTCAGCTGAATCCACTAGTCATCTCCCCAGCCATCCTAAACACCCGAGGTTGAGGGTGTTCTCCATTATGGGGCGAACTTGTTCGTGGCAAGCTGTTATTTTACTTTTTGTCTATATCTTGCTGCTTTACTTACTTTACATCTTGCTGCACTTGAAAGACAGAGAAGACTTGACAAAATATGCTATTTATTTAGGTACCTATCAAACCTAGTAACATTTTAAACTGATATTAAGTTTATCTGGAGTATAGGTGGTTTTTTTATTTCATTCTGTGATAAGCCACCAAAGCCACAGATTTCTCTAAGGATTAATACTAGGATAAGTACTCTTATCTAAGGTTTCCATGAAGATAAGAGGGTGTTTAGAAGCAGTCAGCCTGGGTTTACCAAGGGCAAATGATGCCTGACCAGGCCTCTCTGATGAGATGAGTGGCCGGGTGGGTGAGGGGAGAGCAGTTAATACGGTTTATCTTCAGTTCAGCAAGTCCTTTGATCTGGCACCTTCGCATTCATAGCATCCTTATAGTGAAACTGGGAAAAGTAGACTGGCTGGGTGGACTGAAGGTAGTGGAAAAGTAAGTGGCCCACTGATGAATTTTAGGATTCTGTGGTTGCTGTGTCCTCTCCTACCTTCCTTGCTGCTGCAGGCGAGCTGGCTGCTCGCCTCTGTGGTGTCTGGCAGGGAAAATAAGACACAAATATGAAGGAAGGTTCTGGGGGAGGCCGCACTAGTGTTGAATCCGACTCTCCCGTTGCTGCCACTTCTCTTCCTCGAAAAGATTAATTTTAGCCTTTTCTATAGTACTGTTGATATGTAAGCAGAAATCAAGACTCAGTTGAAGTTACTGTAGACCCCAAATTGAATCATCTTGTGTGAATAACAGCTGCTCCTGTGCTGAATGAATTGGAGAATGATCCGCTTGCCTTTCTGAAGAGAGCGAGTGACAGGAGAGAACTTAGTAAAGCAGCTTCATTCGATGTCTTCTGCCTCCAGTGTTTACCAATTGTGTAGAAATGAAAATTCTGAGGGCTTTGGCAGCTGATCCAAGAGTTGCAGGAGGTTTAAAAATTGATAACTTGGTTATTTTTACAGTTGTTGATTATCTGTCTTCTCCAATAAAAAAATACATTAAAAATTCTGTGGGTGTCTGGCATGGAAAATAAGACATAAATATAAAGGAATGCTCTGCCGTGAGTTATTTGTTGCGTTATCTGTCTGAATTCTCTATGTATGCTGAGGCATACAGAAAAAAAAAAAAGGGATTTGCAGGAATTCATTGCAGATACTCAGAGTTTGTGCACAGTTATTGCACTGCAGCTAGGACAGTTTCAAAATGCATAGATGGCTAGTTGTAGTTTGTCAGATGAAGGTAGATATGAAGTTCATTAAGCATTTTAAACTGAAATAGCGCAAGTTTAACAAATCTAGTACTTAAAGTTGCTACAGCTACCTCAGTAATGTCAGTTCTAAGTATTAGGCCGTCCACATCAAGCCCAGAAATTTGAAACTTGAAGTACCTATATATTTGAAAGATCTTTTTATTTGCACTGGACTCCTAAACCTCTCGGTTGCAATGAGAACTGTGTTTTCAAGTCACTCTCAAACCTGCCATAGCAGAGAAAAGTACACACTGGCTGCCCAGGAGGATGAGAGCGCTGAATAGGAAATGATGGCTTTTTTTCAGAAGCACTCTATTTCAGAAATTGAAGTTTAGAAAACCTCACCAAATACTGCAAGATTTGCAGTTGAGTAAGAAGAGTGTGTAATATTTTGATCTGTGTTTGCGCTGCTTGGATATTTTCTAGCATACTCCTGGAGACTGCCCAGGACTGCAGAGCACATCTGCGAGGTGGACCTTGCCTGGGGTCTTCTCCATCTGTCCCCGCTGTTCAGATTCCAGTTCACACTCTTGATGTTGCTGTGGCTACTCTGAAGGCCTTCCTGAATATCTGAAAGCTTCATATTCATCTGGAGCTTTTCTGTTCATTTAGTCATTCATCGATACATTTATGTTGATGTGCAAAGGGGTTGTTATACAAGGCTTTCTGGATTCTGGAAAGAGCAAGAACCAATATGATCTTTTCTGTAATACTCTTTCTCTCCCTAATATTGAAGATATATTAACCTTTGCTTGATTTATTTTTCTTTAGAAGAATTCAGTATAGTTCAAAAGTTTAGAAAGTGTTTTAAATAAATGCAGTGTATTGCTAGTGGGAATTTCATTGAAAATCAGTGTACAAGCTCCTTTGAAGATATTAACTTTTCTTTTGAATATCCTGGTTGTTGAAATTCTTTTCAGAAGAAAATATGAAAAAGGAATCTTTATACGTAATTGCAAGAAACTTTTCAGTGACATTTTCGGCTTCATGTTTCGGAGTTGAGCTTGTTGACATCTATGCATCAGAATTATTTTTAGAAACTTAGTATTTGCAAGTCAAGTAATACTCACACAAATCTTGTCTCTGGTTCCTGTTCTTGCACTCACCGAAGAAGCTGAGCATGTTTGTCACAATTTCCTCTCTAGCCTTCCCAGTTCTCACTATGGTACTAGGGTCTCAGGAATTTCTGGTAAGAGGAACAAGTTTTTCTCTATTGAAAAGAAAGCTAAAAACCTTCTCTTTGTTGGTCTGTTATATCCGATTCTGGTTTCGGTGAAGATGTCCGCATGTGCCTTGATACCCAACCTCACGTTGTAGCATGTGCTGATGAGAGGCTGTACCTTGCAGTCTGCAAGCTCTCTTCCAAACGGAATTCAGCTGAGTTTCTTTCTGTCGGTCCCAGCCTTGTGGGAAGTGCCAAGAAATTTGCTGCCTGTTCTGGTCATGCTTTGTTCAAGCACAGTCGCACAGTAGCATCCTTTTCCCAGAGGCAAAGACTTGGGTCCGTCATGTACGGCTCAACATTTCTATGTAGCTCTTAGTAGGTTTCTCTTACATAGTTAAAAAAGAAAGGAAACAAAGAAGTGTGGTTGTTTGTATAGCACGGCTCTGGCGATCACGTCTGTAGCGCCTTTCTCCAGTGTGCCTTAGACGTCGGCTCACGTGCACGGTTGTGTGGGCTGCGCGCTCCAGGGAATGCCCTTCCGTTGCTGGGAATGACGTTGGCCATGCAGCAGGGGAGCGGCTCCTGTCACAGGGGGTGACCAGCGCTCGAGCCCCGCGGGCGTGCAGGCCCCGTAGGGAGGTGCCAGCCGAGCTGCCCACAGCTCCCGCCGCCTCGGAGGGCCCTGGACCGGGCCGGCCCGCGCGGCCTGCAGCCCTGCCAGCCTCGGGCTGCCTCCTGCTGCTAGCTTAGGAGCTGCGGTGCCCTTTGCGCCTTGGTTTCGTGGTCTCCAGTGCTGAACATGGGTCAGAAGAGTCACCTGTAGTCATATGTTTTTAAACTACACCTGGTTAGGTTCAATTTTCTAGGGCGCTCAGTGTTCCCCTAGCTGCTCTAGGCCAAAGCAGAGCACTTTTAAAAATTGCACAGACTGGTACATCTACGTTGGGGCTGTTTTTTTGATTTGATTGTTTGTTAACAATGATACGATGATTCCTCTGACTAGAAAATTGTGTAAATCACATTAATGTTTACATTTCTAAAATTTCCTGCAGATCGGCAGAGTCTGTTAAACAAAACAAAACAGAAAGCCTACGTAGGTTTATCATCTAGGCTATTGCAACTGTCTTAAGTTAATTCTCATGTTCTCTTCAAGAATTTTTAGTGACCATATAGTATAGCAGATATAAATATCTGTATAAATATATAGAGATATGTTTATCGTCTTGTTGAAATGACAGGGGACTCCTGTGTGGCAGAAGAGATCAATTATATAAGTTTTTGTTTTTGTCTCCTACTGTTCTTGCAGACAACTAAAACTGTTTTAGACAACAGATGTGGAACACTTAGAAATATTTGGAATGTGTGGGAATATCCTGGGGAACCACCTGTCCTGAAGTGCGAAAGACAGGATCAATTTGTGAGCACTGTTTGTTACATTGACAGCAACAGAGAACAGAGGGACATGTACAATAAAAGTAAAGCATAATGGAAACTACTGGGTAATTACACAAGGTTAACGTTATTCAAGGAAACATAGGGAGGCAAGGCGATGCAGCAAGCTAGATGCTCAGTAATACTTACCCAGTAATCTACATTTGAGAATCCCTTAATAAGCATAGCCTGAAGCAGATTTTCATTCTCAGGAAGCTCATGATAAAGAAGGAAAGAAATGGATTTTATCTGATTTAGCCTAAATAAGCTATTTCATTTATTGCTTGACTGCAGTAGTCGGATCATATCTATTTAGTTACAAATTAACCATTACAATTAATACTGGCTATGCCAGCTACTCTTTGCGAAGACAACAACAACAAAACCCACAATTCCCATGCTGTAGAAAATCAAGATTTTAATAATGATTTGGCTTCCCATGAAGGCTGAGGATTTCGAGGTGATTTGTTGCTGGTGTCTGGTTTCCTGCCTGTTTACTCCTTATCGACCCCGGTGTGAGGAGGGCTGCTTCCCGGCGGAGGGAACAAAGGCGCAGATAGGATCAGCAGGGAGCGCTGGCATTCCTGCACGCGCAGTTCTGGCATGTGAGGACCCACAGCTCCTCACTATCTTTTTCCTTCAATGATTTTTAAAATAAAGGTATTAAAAGTGGGGTGATAGCTACTTCCTTGCCTCCGGGAAGAAGTGTGAGGACGTTGGTTAATATTTATACCAGCTGCTCTCTCTTTCCCTCACTCCAACCAGTGCATGAAGCGACCATTGCTCTGGTCCAGGTTAAAATGCTACAGAAACCTGCCCAGTAGTTTTGCCCTTAGGCTGGGAAGTGCCGTCTCATACTCTACCCTAAAAACTGAAAATGTTATAGGAATTAGAAGGTAACTCACATTTGCCCTTCCCATTTTAGACTTTGGAAGCAGTGAAGCCTGGTTAAAACTGATGGCTTAGGTCTCTACATTTTGGGCATGGATGTGAAGCTGACCTTCAAAGCTCAAATTGCTGTTCCTGCATGCCCAGGAGCAGTGAATAAAACAACTGTTGGTGTATTTTCTTGGTGAAGAATGATAGAAGAAGTCAGGACCTACATTAGCTGTGTTTCCCACAGCGAGTACAATTCTCCTTGCCCTCATATATAATGGCTCACTGCTGCATATTATGCAAACAAATTACACATACGGTGGGAGCCACAACTTTAAGTTTTTCAATCTTTTTGCATGCAAAAATCTAGAATTAATTATGTTTTTTTTAACATTTAAAGTTCGTCTTAGCTAGAGGGAGGTCTTTGTGATTAAAGGAAACAGGTTTCATTGAGCTAGACAAGGTCTGATCTGTCCTCTTTTTCACCTCCCCTCAGGGCAAAGACCAACAGCTTGAGGGTGACCCCTTCAAGACGTTGCACTGAAAAGGAAGATGAGAAAGGCTGGACAGGCTCTTTCTAACGCTCTGCACTGGAGCCAGGAAAAGGCAGCTGTTTCTAGCCTTTCTGAGTTTTTTTTTTTCTTTTTTTTTCTTCTTTTTTTCCTTTCCTGGTGGCTGAGATCTGGGCTTGCTGCCATATCTGTTTGTCTGTCTGTCTCATGTTGTTTTTCTCAGAGAGCTTCAGGGGCCAGTTGCCCATAGTCAGTTGCTGGGAACAGAGGTTGTTCCTTGTATCGTCTTAACTCTCCATGCCAGAGTGTTCATGCTTGAATAGGAAACAGCAAGATCTGTCAAAATAGCCCTTTTCTTTAGAGCTTTGAGGCTGCATTCTCCACGGCCATCTGTTCCCTTTCACCCTTTTGGACAATGTTGCTATTTGAAACCAACCACTCTTTGCTCTCTCCCTGTTCCCTTGCCTTTCCTCCCCCCACTTTCTATCTGGGAAAATGGGGAGGGGAAAAAAAAGAAAAGAAAAAAAGAAAGAAAAAAGTTGTTTCTGGCCCTAACTAGCCTCTAGGGGATGCGACCATTTTGTAGTCCAAGGATTAAAAGTGATATTTTTCAATTTTTTATTTTTTGCTGACTTTTTAAAAATGTAATTCATCTCAGGAGGGAAAAGTCACTGCAGTCAGAAGATCATTTTGGATTTATGCATTATTCCCCAGAGAGCAGTTCTGTGTCCTCTTGGTGCCTGATGCAGACTCGCAAAAACTTGGCACATCTTGTAATATTTTACATTATAGAAGTAGCGGAAGGAACCTCTACAGTTAAGAATGTATAAATGTTTCCATTCTAAACCTCTGTGTTCAGGCAGCTTATCAGGATGAAATTTTCCAGTCTTGGTTGTTGTCCAAAATTGAATTTATTTAGTTAGTTTGAGATAAAGTGAGGCATGCCTTTTTGAGAATGAGATGAGAGAAAAAGAATATACCACCTTACATCCAGGATGGGGGAACTGCAACACGGAGGTTGATGGACTTGCTCAGAGGCTCCTGCGAAGTTTGTGTCTAAGTCGACGCTGAATCCAGACCCCTTTAATCCTTGTTCATTTTACCATCTTCCATGTTAGATGCCCTCCGTATGGGTTTGTACGTGTACATCCACGTAGGGGCAGTTGCAACTTTGTAACTGAGTTGGTTCTGGACGGTGAACCACTGTGGCCTGTGTGTGTATTAAAATATTATTTAATTTATCTTATATTCAATGAAGAGGCATTTTGTATATGGGTAAATCCGCAGTGCAATTAAGAAGTGTGTTGGGGCAGAGCAGCGCTAGCTCGTGTCCTGAAGGCACTCGAAGCATTGGCAGTACCTGCTGGGTTCGTGTGGGGGATGTCCCCTGGGCCAGCCCCAAAGGCCCTTTGCTGGGGATGGGGAGCTGGGCATGGGGACGGGCTCAGCTTGCTTTGCCGGCCCCACTGAGAGGCAGGCGCAGGAAGCAAGAGCTGTCCTGGCAAACACAGACCTGGGGTGAAATACTCACGAGTTAACGAATGCCACAGCTAACACTGAGGTTACTGCTTGGGAGCAATAACAGAAGTCCCTTGTTCAGCATTTGCCTCACAGAGTTTAAGTCACACGCGCCATTTTACATTTAATGTTTCTTAATTGTTAGGTTCCTAATCAGGCATCCAAAACATTCTTTCAGTTTAGTTTTTGTGATGGGTAGTGTTGAGAGTTTTGCCAAATCTGAACGCCAGATGTGAACAACTGTAATTTGCAAACAGTCATTTCTAGCCCCCAAATGCTTGGCTGACCTCTGTTTCCATGTCGCGGGCTGAAAGAGAATTGTTTCATCCTGGAATTTATTTTTGAAGACTTTGGCTTATGATCCAAACATTACAGCGCTCTGATTGTTGTTTTTATTTACACCTAGAGGGAATTGCTTTAACTGTTGGCTATGTGAGTGGCGTGAAGGGAGCACTGGAGGCCAGCTTTTCAGAGAAATGACGAAGGTCACCATGCACATTGAAGCAGTTTGTATAGTTTGCACTAAAAAATCTCAACTCGTAAGTGCAACTCAAGACTGCCTGCTAAACATGGCCCTGGCTGCCAACACCACCACCCAATTCTTAACATCTCTGTACCGGAAAGTAGCCACTTACTGAGATTTGAAAAAAGTTTTGAAAGAGGAGCAGTACTGAAACGCTCTGTAGTTAGGAATAGATGGGACAGATAATTCACCAGTTCGAATCCAGGAAACTAGACTGTGACCAAAAATAGTTGCTTGTTAATGATTTTTAGCCTATGCTGAATAAATGGAGGCAAGGCACAGGCTGGGAGGCAGTGCTGGCGTTAGGGCTTACTGAACTAGCACAAGCACTGGCTGCAGCAGCACAGAATTCTCCGGGGCTTCTTAGCAGGGTGTACTTGCTGCGGCAGAGTTTAGAGCTTGCTTAAAACTAACCTACAAGCACCTCGAGGCCCTTCCATGGGCCCTGCAGACACGCTGGGAGGCCTCCCCGGGCAGCGACAGCCGTGTCAGAAACACCCTCGGCATGTTCGCACTAATTGCTCCTTTTATTGGCCGCTTTGATGGAGAACTCAGTGTGCCAGAGAAACTTGACTCGCTCCTTTCCCCTCCTTTCGCCCTTCCCTGCCCCGGCTCCCCAGTGTAATTTAAGGTTCGCTGCAGACCGGCTCCTGCCTTGCCTGCGCCGCGGCTGCGTTTGTCTGCGCTCTGTCCCTTCTGTGGTGAAGAGAGCTGAGCTGCCAAGACGCTGCCTCCCTACCAGAATGTATTTCATGAAAAAATCTAGAATATGGCCATGCAGTCTGTCTCGGGCCGCAGCATCCAAACATGACCGTGGAGCAGTGAAACTCGCTGCAGTTTCAAAATCACGCGGCCCTCCCCTGTCCCAGAGGCATTAGTTTTGTTCTGCCTTTCTGGGCCGATAGCCATTTAGCCTTCCAGACTGCTCTGTTTTTTTGTCCTTGTCAGGGAGGAGTGTAACAGCTGGCTCCTTTGCTTCTAGCCTCGAAAGTTCGGAAGTGGCGAATCCAGATGACGGGTAAACACTAGCAGGGGCTGATGAGGTTTAGCAGCTGAGATTAGCCAGCCTGGGAAAATCAGATACTGCAGTGCCAGGGCCGTGCGGGTCAGAGGGCTGGGGCTCACGGCGGGCACGGCTGCGGTTGCTCTGACAGCGGGACGGAGTCTCACTTCTTTATTCAAGCCTTCAGGGACCGGCGCACGTGTAATTCTAGCCCTCTGCCTCCTCCCTCCTACATGCATTCTGATTAATATCATGATCTGTTTAATTCCCTCAGGGACCTTAACAAAAAAAAATACGGCAATAACTTGTACCATGATTGGTGAGGTGATAATTAAAAGCATTTTCTGGCTTACAGAGCCCTAGCAAAACCAGATGCCACGATCGGGCAAGCTTTGTTTTTCCACCTATGCATCCTTTAAATGTGCAGGCAAGGCAAAATTCCAGATCTGCTCTTTTTTTTTTTTTTCCCCTTAGGTTGATGCTTTGGAATTTTATTTCCTAGTCTTGGAGAGACAGGAAGAAGTGACTGCATAGCAGAGGTTAGAGAGAAGAAGTTGCTTTAAGTTTAGTGGTGAGCAGTGTGGGGCACAGCGGTGGATTCTGAGGAGAGAGTAAATTAGCACAATTTTAGATTTTAGAAAAAGGATCTCTCAAAATCTGTCATTAGAAAAGGGAGGGAGCTGCAGGGTGAAGAGTTTACCCTTGATTACAGGAAGGAGTTGCCTTACAACAACTGTTTTGTGCTAAGTCTTCCCCATCTCTCCCACCGAAGCACCGGTGATTGCAATCGTTTCCATTAAAAATGCTGCAACACTGGAGTGCTGCTGAGCAGTTGCTCAGTTTAGGGTTTATTGCCAGACCACAGGAGCAAAAGATTTACACCGGTAAAAAGAAAGTATCGGTTCCCAAGGATCTTGACTCCGCAGTTCCCTGATTTGGGCCCCGTTTCAGGTGCTGGAAACCTCCAGCTGTCTTCCCACCTCCACAAATCTCCTGAGACGTGACCATTTTGTTCATGGCTGGTAGATTGTCTGGCAAGAAACCAGACCAGCTGGATTTTCTCATTTCTTAATGTCTGTTTCTTTTTTAGGTCAGCAGACATGAGTCTCAGTACTAGGATGTGTGCGTGCTTCTCTCTCTGATAACTCTCAAAATAAACCAGAATCAACACAATTCCACCAGTGCTGGGGAAGCAGACTCTCTAGTGCCAAGCACACTGATAACAGTGGGTGATCTGATCAGTATGAGATTAAAAAGAAAACAAAGCATCTGTCCAGTCTTCAGAGGACCCTTCCTGTGTCTTGACCTGGATACAAGTCCCAGCTGATTTTTCAGGATAGGAATGGAATATGGGGAATGGGATGGGGAATATGCAGTAGTAAACTGTGATGTTGAAAACTGGAAGTGGGCTTGTTCTGTTGCATACACTACTGTCCCTGCACAACAACTTTGTAGCTGGAGTCTGAGTGGCAATTTTCTGTCACTTGATAAATGAACAGAGCGGTCTCTTCTGTGTAATTCCCATTAGGCATTTCATTCCAGAAGTAGCCTACCTATTAACTGTGCTTGCTCCAAAAGTTTGCACTGAAAGTAATTTTTAACTGAAAACATGGGATAACACTAAATGATGTCATTTGCTAAATATGCACTGGTGACTATACTGTAAAAGAAAGAGAAAGGAAAACTTAATTACACAACATTAGTAATTAAACAAATTCAGCAAATTTGTTTAATCCAGAATTAAGCAAATTCAACAAATTCAGATAAAGTACTTTTTTTAAAAAAAAATAAAGCTTAAAGCAGGCTGAATGAGGGGCTACTTGGGACTAAACTTGCCAGATTTCCACTCTTAATAAAGCTAGAGGAATAAGCATTTTGGAAGTTACAGCTTTTACATGGCTGCTTTCGTGGCCAAGCTTCATTTCTTACATTGGCTTTCCTGCCACATGGCCTAAGTAATAAAAGATTGTATGAAGGAAATATTGTACTCCAGCAAGCAAGTTTTGTTCTTTTTTTTCTCCTAAACTGAACTGGACTCTGCTGTTGACATGCTTACATAACGTGTTAATTGAAATAGAACTGTACATTTGGAATGGAGATCATTTGCTTTAGTGTCAGCTCATACGAATAAGCAGTTTGTGTTTGGTGATCACTGGGGTATGCAGAGATGCTTTATGATGATCTGTCCTGTGCTTTGTCCTAGGCAGGTGATATTAAATGGTGGCCTGAGTAGCTGTCTGTTTTCAGGGCCATGACTTTCTAACGAATCTGTGCCTTTCTGCTAAAGAACTTATCATCCTCACTCATCGTCTCTTAGTTTTCTCAGTGCAAAGATAGAGAGGACACAAGAAGAAGGGCCAAAAAAGGCAGAAAGGAGTGAGCAGGAGTTGAAGGGCACCGTGGTTAGTTACTTCATAGATGAGTGTCCTGTGGCTTGATTTGTACTGTGATGGGTTTTTCCACTATTAGTTATGTTTAGGCTTGTACTTTCTGAGTAGGTGACGATGGAAAAAATAGCTTGGGGGTGCTGGGTTTTTTTGTTTTGTTTTGTTTTAATTCCGGTGTCACTGTTAGAGCTGCGTGCCAAAAATGCACCGTGAGCGCGGCGCAGGTGAAGAGGGTGGTTTTTCTGTGCTCCGCCGGTGAACCAGAGCTCCTGTGCGAGAGCTGCGCAGCCCGCGAGCAGGGGGCAGAGGACTTTCCTCCCGACTGCAGGCTGTACTATTTTGGTTCAGGTCGCTAGGCTAATTCTGTATAAATATTTTGTCTGTACTTTTGGAGCTTTTTTCTCCTCGTTTTTGATAAATCTGCTGTTTTCAAGATGATTTGCTGTTGCGAAGATTTGAAAGATTTTGGGGCTGGTAGCCTCTCTTTCTTGCTGTTTCACTGTGATGTGCATCAATCCCTTTCATGTTTGAGAGAGAAGGATTTTTGGCTTGCTGAATTGATACAGACTGCAAAGGGGCCTAGTGGTGTGGATGAACCTGTCAGGCCAGGCTTCTCGTACCTGGAAAGACAAAATGCTATATGAAAAGGTAGAAAGGGAGGAACTCACTGCTCTGTGCAGTTGTAGCAACAAGGAACAGATTTCTTTTCTTTTTTTTTTTTTTTTTGAATCAAGAATATAATCCTGCCTGCAAGGACCTCTTACTTTTAAAGATGTTCCATGTTTCATTTGATTCAGAACACGGGGTCTAGTCTAGAACAGCTATGGCCCTCGGCCGGAGAACCACCCTTTCCTCCTTGGCTTGTTTTTCCCCTGGCTGCAGAGAGTCATTTGCTTGGAGTTTGGCCACAGGAAGCTTTATTCTCACTTGTGACAGCTGTTCAGTGAGAGTGGAGAGGCCAGTTCCTTCTTTCTGCCCGTGTTTCACAACAGCTACGAGCTCTGCTCGGGTCCCAGCTGGTGCTCCGTGGAGCCCAGGCTCAGGGGAGAAGCAGGTCCTCTGCCTGCCTGCTTAGCAGCAAGTGCCCCTTGATGGTACATTTTACTTGAGTGGAATCTGAATAAATAAAGCAGGGGGCTGTTAAAAGGTTTTCTCCATCCCCTTTGGCATGCACCTTCACCTCTCCACGTGAGGATCCCATTCCTGTGCCTGTTTCCCATGCCCATTTCCACATCCTCCATGCACAAACCACCATCTGGCACATTTTGCTCGTCTGTCTGTCAGGCCAGTTTCTTTCTCTCCCGATCCCCTGTGTTCCCCACCTTGCTCATGTCCAGAGAGACAGGAGCTGCTGCCTGGCAGTGGATGGCCCATAAGTGCTCACAGGTAAGCACCTCTGTATGGCAGCTGGGAGCTGTTACCTCATACTGCTCTGAAGCAGTTGTGGAGACAGTTTGGGGACCTCTTGTGTGAGAAGCCCATGTCCCTTATGAGCCTCTGTGGTGTTCCTTGTGGGCCAAGGTTGGGCCAATACTCCCATCTCTGAATATGAATACATGACGGTCAGTAAAAGGAGACAAAGTGTGCAGAAAAATATCACTCGCTTTTGAACAGTATTACTTATTTCCTTCCTTTGTCCAGTTCAGTAATGACTGGGTAGCATTTGAAATAACAGAAAATCTATTTTTTTTAAGAGTGTGTTTGAATAAAAATCCATTTTAACATAACCTCCCTTCTCTCTTCCTCTGTTCTTCCCCTGAGACATCTGCTATCTTTTTGTGTTTGCAGCAGGGAGAGGGAATGAAGCATGCACTGTCACTGTCCTTGAACTTCTCTGCAAAGCTGGCGCTCCCTCCCTCTCAGTGCAGTTCATTTCTTGTTGCTTTACTTCTCCGTCTGCCTAACATATCAGATTGCAGGAGGATCCTTTATAAAATGGAAACCTTTCCTGTAGGCATTCCTTTTTACCCTGTAAAAAGTCTTCACTGCAAATTTGCTCCAGACTTGCTAACCACTTTGCACTGGAGTCATAAATTTGAGTAACTTCATAGAAGAGGATTTGCCTGAAAGTGGGTCACACAAACAGCCCTCTTCCGACTGGGGCTGACACAGAATGGTACAGTAGGCTTTCTCCTTTATAATAAAATAAAATAAATCTACAGCAATTAGCTTGCTTGTTTTGCCACAAACCTTATGCCTCTAGTGCTTCTGTTCACTTGCGTAGAGATTTTAGGCCTGCAAGGAATGCAGAATTAGGAATTATATGGAGTGATATCTCATCTTTATTGCTAGGCTCTGGACATTTAACCACTTAACTGCCCCACTGAGTATTGCAATAGCACGATCTTAGTCTTTCTGTTAGTTAACAGCAGCGAAAAAGAATTTCAGGGAACTTTGGATATGAATTTTGCAACTATTGTAAGCCAGCACTGAGCCATCCCATTTCTGGGATGTCTGGGCTTTTGTCTGTAGCCAAAGGACCCCGAAATGGGGAGCAAATCACTTCCAAATGGTGTGGAGCGGTGCCTTCCCACTGCCAATACGAAACCAGTTACATAACCTGAGAGGTGGACACTTCTGCACACACCAGAACTCACATTCACCTGTCTCATTTGAATTTCATGACTCCTAACCATTTCTGGCAGGTGGAAAAAAAAAGGACAATATAGATTACAAAAGAAACTCTTGAGTTTATTCCACATGACGAAGACTGCAAAACTGTAAAGCTGCTTCTCTTTCTGTTTTTCTCTTTCAGCCTGTTTACTTTGTTTGGTGTAAGCTCTTTCCAGAATGCATGTCATGAAGTTACTTGATTAACTTGATTTAAGTCATTTGGAGATACGACAGAATGGAGAACGTAGTACAAGCTTCCCAGCACCCTGGTCGAACACTTGAAACACTTGAATTCAGTCCCTCCTGCATCTGGCAAGTTACATTGCCAAGACAGATGAAAAGAACTGTCATTGCCAGCACATCTGCATCCGCCATACAGGTTGGTTAGGCTCATTAACAGACTAGTATTCCTGATACTGAAACTTCCAGTTTGCTGCTTCTGGAGTTAGTTAACCAGGAGGAATTTATTTTTATTAATATATTAATCCCATCGTTATGAGCGACGGAAAGTAACTGTCCTTGCTATGTAGTACAGTTGTAGGCTATCTTCAAACTAGAACAGATTATGTTCTGGAAAAGTGGGTATTGTGCACATCACTGTGACTTGCCATGGTGTGGGAATTAATCCAGACAAGGGCTGAGACAAGACTCCTATCAGACTATTAGCTTGAACCAAATGCTTCATAAATTTCTTTTGTGGACCTTGAACAGCTAAAGACCTCATCCAAATCCAGTGGATGTCAAGAGAACATTAAATTATTGTGTTTTTTTTTCCCCAAGGTCTTGAGCTGAGTTCTTTAGTGCACTAGAACTATTTCCAGGCCCTTCTCTGAAATCTGTTGCCTCATGCCATCTCATGCAATATCCTTGTCACCGTCTCTCCTGGATAGCTATTTCAAAAAAAAAAAAAAAAGAAGTAAAAGAGAGAAAAACCCCACAAACTTGCCAAATGTGAAGGCAGTGAAGGGTTATAAATCTGAATCTCCCAGTAGCTGTGATGGGGCATGACATGAGTATATCATCTAAGTATGGTGTTACTTCCAAAGTTTGGTACTTACTATTTAAGTGTCAACATTAGCTGTTAACACTACTGACCATTTTGTCAGAAATGTAAGACTTAAATAAGCTTTGAATTTTGTGTTGCAGAGTAAGTGCAATTCCCTTTTATCTTCTCCAAGCTATGTTTGCAATTTGAAACGTCAGCTTTCTCGTCGCAAGGTGAAATAGTTCTTCCAGCTCTGTGACTGGCTGCACTTTTCCACTTTTCCAAAGGAGGTCTTGACTATTTGCTTATGAAGTGTAGAAGTTAAAGAATGAAAGAGCTATCATTCTATGTAATCTACTTTTTTCCACTTTAGTATTCTTTCCCACTGTGTTTTCTTAAGGTCTTGTCAAATCCAATTTTAATTGACTCAGTTGACAGGAATTTCATGACTGTTCTGGGGAAGCAATTCTGTTGCCTGATAGATGACAGGAAGTTTCCTGACTTTCAGTCCATTTTTCTCTCATTCAACTTCAGGCCAACTCTTGTAGCTTTTTAACATTTTGGACTGACTCTCAGACAGTTCAATTTTCAACTTACACATGATCAGTTTGGATATTTTTTCTTTTTTTCTTCCTTTTTTTTTTCTGTCTGACTTACTCTGTTCTTAAAGCATTCCTTGGAATAAAACACGTCAATTATCTATCTGTCCATTTCACACAAGACTTGTGGTATAAGCAAAGGTGAGGTCTTGCTTTCTACCTGTTTGTATGTATGTAAATGTGTGCATGTATATATTTATATATGCTGCTCCTAGAGAATTCAGATGAAATGGCAGTTTAGCAAGCTTGATCATGCTGTGTTACTGGAAACACCTCTTCTTATGATATCATTACTGATCATAGCAAAGTACATTTTCTGTCAGGGTTATATGATGAAAAGGCATTAACCGGACATTCATACATAAAAGGGTGTTTTCATCCCTTCTTCAGAAATTTTAGAAAAGATGAGAGGTCTGCTCGCATGAAACAGCATTCTCATTTGTAGATGGTGCCGTCATGGCACCATGCTCTGCTCCTGTAACTTCCGTTCTCATTGTTTCAGGCCTGCTTCCCTGTCCTTTGAACCCACAGAAAGCTAGTTTATATGGAAAGAAGTATGTTTGTAGAGGGCAGGAGAAGTGTCTCCTATGTATGCCTGCGTCTTCAGATATTTAGGAAAATATATTGATCTCTCTAAGAAGGTAGGCACTGCTCTGTAGCAGATCCTTATTCCTTGGCATTTTAACTGCAGATCAGCGTGAGACAGAGGAGGACTCAAATTGCAGTTATGCTGGTAGATTGGGAAGGTAGGAAATTCATGCAGTTTCATTGTCCATTAAATGCAAACTATGGTGACCTGTCTGAATGAATGATCTGGGATGACTGATCAGAGGCTCCCTGCTAAACTCATGTTTAGGTGCAGTCCTAACACAGATTCTTTCAATTCTACCCTCAGGAGCCTCTGGATGTGGGAAGAGGGATCTTGGTAGTGTGACAGCAGCACTTGGCAACACATGGAGTCACAGCGTCAACACCAGGCTCATACTCCAGTACCACGACTTACCAACAAGGCAGGTGAGAAGTTAAGAGCAGGCCAAGTTCAAGTTAAGCTGCACAGAGTGCCCTGCTCTGTGAGCTGGGCTTGGTGCATTTCATGTTGTGGAGACAGAGGGAATCTGTAAAGCGCTTTCCTGCTCAGTGATCTTGGGGCAGGAGGGGGAGGTTAGTCCTTTCTGTGCCATGGTTGTTTTGCTGTCATCTTTTCCACGCTCCTGTGCCAAATTTCTGCTGTGACTGTGAGGACAGGGAGCACTCTATCTTCCGCAGCTGCTGTTTGCAAGTGCTTAACTTTGAGCAGTGAATATGGCAACAATTTTACAGAAGCATGCCTGCAAAACGAAGAAAGCTTTCTCTTTGCACTGAGACACTCCATTAGTTTTAGATGAAATTAGTAGTAGCTTAGCCTGTGATCCTCACCTCTTAATTAAAAAGAAAAAGCGGGGGTGGGGGGGCGGAAACTAGGAGATAGGACATTTGGGTTTTTATTGAAAAGAAGAACTCTTTTTTTCTTTTTTTCTTTTTTTTTGTTTGTTTCTAAAAGCATCATAACCCATGATTTCATTTGTCCTTTGGGATGTCTGTGTTTGTAATCTCTTTTTGGCTTTGTTTACTGTTTTCGTATTGATGTAACTCTTTCCAAAGGCTCTGACCCTCAATATTAATGTTACTGATGTTCTGCCCCATCAAGTACAGTGCTGTCAGAAAAATGCAGAAAAATTACTTAGTAAAACTTCCACCATCTAACTCCTTGGCATTACTGCCCACTTGCCTTCACAACAGAGCTCCTGGCTTTTCTGACCCAGAACAAGGTTTCTCACAAGCTTGCAGAGGCCTTTGGGATGGAGAAGAGGAAGCCATTCCATTTTATTCTCCTCATTAGATGTAAAATTATACTCACAGTACTTCTCTCCCCAAAGCAGTGTATGTTGTGAGGCAGAAATAGTCCTCTGGCTTCCCAGATAACAGGTTAAACATGTTAAAGGTGGTTAGGAGAAGGGTTTTCTGGCTTGCATTTAGCAAGTGAGCCCACTCAACTCAACTCAGCAGACCTCGATGAAGAAAACGGCATTTACATCCGATATTGTACCCATGGAAGCCTCTTCAACCTAAGGCATCTGAAGGCCCACACGAAGATCCTAAATCACCTTGTCCGTGAGCTGCTTTTTGCTGACGATGCTGCCCTCGTTGCTCATACAGAAGCAGCACTGCAGTGCTTAACATCCTGCTTTGCAGAGGCTGCTGAGCTTTTTGGGCTGGAAGTCAGTTTGAAGAATACAGAAATTCTCTACCAACCTGCATCTCAGGAAGTCTTCCATCATCCCCACATCACCATAGGCAAATCAGAACTCAAGTCAGTCCAAAAGTTCAACTCTCTAGGAAGCATCATTTCCTCAGACAGTAAGATTGACAGATAGACAACAGGTTAGCAAAGTCATACAGAGCTTTCAGAAAACTTCATGAAAGAGTCTGGTGCAATAAACACCTGAAGAGAAGTACAAAGATTAGTGTCCATAGAGTCATTGTGCTGTCAGCTCTTTTATATGGGTCTGAATCGTGGGTCATCTACCGCTGCCACCTGCGACTTCTCGAACACTTCCATCAGCACTGTCTCCATACAATCCTAAACACCCACTGGACTGATTACGTGACTAACGTGGCTGTCCTTGAACAGGCTGGGGTCACCAGTATTGAGGCCATGCTGCTGAGAACGCTGCTGCGCTGGGCAGGGCACATCTCCAGGATGGAAGATCACTGCCTCCCTAAGGTTGTGTTCTATGGTGAACTCACCACCAGCTGCCGCAAGAGAGGAGCCCCAAAGAGGAGATACAAGGACTCCCTGAAACAAGACCTTAGCTTTGGCCTTATTGACTACCATCAATGGTCCACTCTGTTCTCGAATCGGGAGGCATGGAGACGCACCATCCATAACGCTGTTGCTTCCTTTGAGAGCACGTGCAGAATCAGTCTGGAAAAGAAAAGACAACGCAGAAAGGACCATGCCTCGCCAGTACTGCCTAAGGAGACCTTCTGCTGTGCCTTTTGCAACTGGACTTGCCTTTCCCGCATGGGTCTTTTTAGCCATCAGTGCGCTTGCAGCAAACGTGGGTAAAGCCCTTCCCGTATCTTCGTTGGCGAAGCCTAGCCATGATGATGGTGATGATGACACTCAACTAGAAGCACACTCTCACTGTTGTTGCTCTTTTAAGATCTCCTTATTCTGCTTCTTGATCTGGACTATAAGGAGTGCTGCCTTTTACATATATATGCATATAGCAAAGCTGTCCACAGATTTCCTGGATCACCCTGGAGGTGCGTGGGAGGTGGATTTGGCAAAAGGGAGGACAGAAACTGGACTGTATGTTACTCGTGATACACAAAGTCAACTAAAAAGAATTAACTGCATTCCTGCGTTGGTGGAAAGGGGGAGCAGTTTCCCTAAAGAATATCCAGATATCACGTCTAGTTTTCCCTGATTTTGTTTGAGAATTAGTAGGTCACAAGTGTATTAAGTGTTTTTTCAGCCTTTACATTCCTTAATAGTAACAATAATAAAAAGTTTAACACATCATGTGTTAATCATGTGTAAATCATGTGTGTAACAAAAACAGTTTTAATCAGCCTTCCAGCTCAGTTTATCAGGTACATCACTTGCATGTGATGCCATAGTCCAATTCTATATCAGTTAAATCGAAGAACCAAGTCAGGAAAAACAACCTTAAAATAAACTTTAACATACATTATGAAAAGCAAAGTAATTTGAAACAGAGGTGTGATATAGTGGTATTATCCATGATGTCCTTGAATGAATAGCATATGTTGATGATCTCCTGTAAATACTTTCCTTTCCTTTCTCCTTTTCCCCTTTTTGATAAAATCTCTTCTTAAACTCATACAAATCTTTCAGCTGGACATTTGGGTTCCAGTGCAGTAAGGTATCTAGAATTACCACGGCTGTAGAAGCACTTTATTGATTAATTTGCTGTAGCTTTATACAAATATGTTTTTATAATTATTTTTACCCACTTTCACAAGTGAATTATGATCAAAGGTACCTCAGTTCTTGAGATGCTATTTCGGTCATACTACAGTGGCTCTGTCAGGAAGTATTGGATATCACTTTCACAGATTCTTATATTACTGTAATTAAAATGTTTGTGATTTTTTGTGTAGTCAAAATCATCCTGTCTAGGTTTAAAAAAAAAAACCTACCAAATTCTCCAAGAAGTTACTGAAGTCGCACAGAACTGAAGTTTGCTCCCTGAGAATCATTTTGTTTGGGGTGAAGAGCAGTGCAAAGCCAAGCTTTCACTGGTTTTTACGCCTCATAACCTTGTAGAATGAACCCTCCTCCAAAAAGAAGCTCTGTTTTGTTCTGACTTGCACATTCAGTGCAAATCTTCCTTTCATAACCAATAAAATCCTTTCTTTCTTCAGTCACCTGACCTCCTGAAGAAGGTCGGCTTGGCTCCGCTCTCCCTCCCTCTTTCCCTGAGGAGCCGGGGTGCGGTGGTGACGGTCTGGGGGATCTTCCCTTACTTCCCTGGTAACGAAGCCTGCGTGTTAGTCCTCTGTGTGCAGAGAAACTAGCGCTGGGCCGTGAGGTGTGAGGGGGGACTCTGGCAGTGCGCAGGGAGCGTGCAGGCGTTAGGTGGGATTCAAGCAAAGGGCTTTCCAGAAAGAAGCGCACTGGCGACTGCAAGCCCTGATCCTAAGCCTAACCCTTACCCTAAGCCTTGGAAAGCTCAGGGACAGACAGTAGTCCTGACTCCACGGGAACACTAGGATAGCAGGTGGCAGGGAGAGTATGTGGAAAATCTGGGGAAATTAAGCATATAATTTCTACACAGTTCTGTTTTTTTCCCTCTGTAAAGGAGGAGATTCCCTCGTTTCATTTGTGCAGTGAGTATTTCTTCAGCCAGCCATCCCTTTCTACACCCCACCTTCATATGTTGGGTGAGCATTAATAAGGCAGCAGCCAATTCAGCAAAGTAATGAAATCCTGCCTGTCCTAAAATCCGTTGGGTTTGCTTTGTCAGTCGGACAACCGCAGGTTACTTAACAAACAGATGAACTTTCCTCGTGTTCCCCCTTCTAGACACCAGCATTTTGGTTCTGATTTTCCTTCAGGACAGGAGCGATGCCATGGGGAGGGTCCTGTCTGCATTTGAATTATTTGTGCCATCAAAAAACACCAAGAGGGACCACAGTAGTAGTGTTTTAACTGCCGAGGTGTGATTGAAGCTGCCTGAGTCCCAAAGCAGGATGGTGATAAGAGCTTGGGGAAAACGGAAAGGATGATCTTTTTGCACAATTTTGTTTGTGAAGGGAATTTGTCACTATCTTTGTGCTGTATAGTACTGATATTTGGTTTTCCCTAAGTAGTTGTGTAAGTCATTAACCTTGACATCTGTTCTCCTGAAATCCATACATAAACATGCAAGGCCTTTGAGCCTGGGCCAAAAACAACTGGGCTGCACTAGAAACTAAGACTCCTCAGTTACCCCTATGCTTATAATTACCCTTCTTTCCTGAACTGGAGTCAGCAGGCTCCAAGATTACTGTTTTCATGTGTGCTCAGCTGTCTTTGGGGGCCAGCATGGTAGGGTTTAATAAGTTGACATGCTATATTTACCATTTTATTCTTGTCTATTAGAGGCAGGGTGCTGGATTAAGTGAAACACTGGCCAGATCTGGTATGGTGACTTCTATGGGCCTGTTTTACTTTATACTTCCCAAGAGATTTGAGAGACTCACAATATTGTGTTAACGTCTGTAATGCATTCTGAAATTCTCAGATGGAAACTGCCATAGAAGCACAGAGTGTTATTTTATAACAATATTAATGTTTTTCTATGATATTTTAAAGAAAGAGACTTTAAGATCGAGATATGGCATTGAACTTTCACAGCTTTGCCAGGTGAGTTGTTATACAGCAATTTTCTTGCTTCATGTAAAGTGTTTCAAATCCATAAGTCTATGGTGACTCATTATTTAAAAAAAAAAAATTACAAAACTCTCATGCAGACCTATGCCAGACATAACTTTTGCTGTGTCCTTGGTTACGGACCAGCTGTTTTGTGCTGCTCTGTTTAGTATCATATGAATAAGCACTGAATAAGCATTCCAAAATTGTGATTGTGAAGTAACCGTGGTACTTTCCAGGCTTGGGAAGGGCTGGGAGAGTGGGTGAGAGTGAGGGTGAAGTTTAGGTGTATGTGACATGCTAAGGCTTACTGCTGTGATTCTTTATTTGGATCTGGATTTGTTACAATTTTAGTGAGGCAAGCCTTCCAAATGGCCCAGATGTTTGTCTATAACTCCACCAATGTTTGAGAAATATATTAAAAATAGAAATAATGTAAGTTGTTGCAGTTATGATGGTTTCAGAATATAAGTGGAACCAGATATATCTCTCCCTGTAAAACACTGAAAATAGTGGTCGTATAGTCTCCGTAGCTGTTGGATCATGAATTACCTAGCCCCATTTTAAAGAGAGCGTCAGATGGGTTTTTCATCAATCAAAAGCAAGTGAAACAAATAACCACAGAAAATAAAGCAATTACAACCAAGAGAAGTCGAATGAGAAAGCAAGTCAGTACACACTCTGAGGGGTTAACACTTTCTAAATTCTGCCTTAAGAATCAGGATAGCAACTACAGCAATGAAGTTTGAAAAAAACTTTTTAGTGTTCCAACAAGATGGGTGATTGAAGCCTCACATTAAAAAGGGTTCTAATTATTTTGGTGAGATAGTAATATTTACTGGGAAGAGAAAAGAGGCAACGAAATGTAACTTGGCAGAACATGGACTGAAATCACTGTGACATGGAGGGAATAATGCTTAATACAAACGAAATATAAACAGTACAGCTGGGCTTTTAATACTTTGTAATAGTTACAGTGACTTACTAAAGCAAATAGAGATAAAGAAGATGAGGCAATGGAAAAAAAAAAAAAAACACGCTTTCCATAGTCTTAAGCATAGTTTTGGACTGAAACCAGAAAGATGAGGACAGGGGAGCCACTAATACTGAGAAATGTTAGACAGAATGCTTTCCATTGGCTCTGGAGGGAGTCGAGAAGAAGCTTCTCTCAGTCTTTGTCACGGTGGAGCAAGGGGAGCCCACAGAGAACTGAGCACTGAGGGGAAAGTTTGGGCAAAAAAAAGGTGACTGAGGGTGTGTGAAGGCTGCACATGTTTGGGTGCGAGGCAGGAGTTTTCCTTGCTTCCATTCTGCACTCTGTGTGGCTGGGCTTGGGGAGGTTCTGAAAAAGAAAAAGGCTCTGCATTTAGGTTTGTAGCAGAATTAGTGCGACAAATGAAGTTCCATTCCGTGGCTTCAATCTGTGTTGGAAAAACCTGCCTGTATATGCTACGTGAATCAGGTACCCAGTGCTGTAAGACAGATTATGCACATAAAATACAATACTGTTTTCCAAGTCTTAATGTCTTAGGAAAATCTGAAGATGATGGGGTATAATGAGCTCCAGTAAGCAGTGATGACAGAGATGTGACTATTCTAGGTGTTTGGGCATGGGAAACAAAGAATGCCTCAATTCTTCTAAAAGTCGGGTTTTAAAATGGGAGTGATACAGTGCTGCCTATCATAGCTATATAGTGTGCCTAACGTATTGAAAAGCAGTCCCATGAAAACACAGAGATTGCCCCACAAAAAGCAGAAGAAAGGTCGAGTGATGGTATTTTGCAAAACTACGTAAAAGAAACACTCTTATTTTGTCGTATAAAATAAATCATTCTTGCTTACAAAACCTATACAGAAGAAATATTTTTTCTTAACCCATTTAGTTCTTATCTCTTTGAGAATCATGCTGTTTTCCCTTTTCCCTCCCTCCTCCTACTGTTTCAAATGGCATAGATCTCGTGACGTGGTTGAAGATGGCTCTTTTGACTTCCCTGTGTGCTGCACAAGAACTGTTCCTGCTCGCATGGCCTTTCCTCATGGAGGATAACCAGGGTCTCTTGGGGAATGTCATTTGCTGGGGCAAGCTATACATGAAGATCTAATAATGTGGGATACATACGGTATCTTTAGCAGATGATACACATCAGTAACAATATCTTGTTTACTGGAATTACTTAGTGTTTTGATTTATTATCAGGGCAAATTTTGAGCATCCAAGACGTTGAGCCAGTGCAGCACGGCGCAAGCGTAAGTAGCAATGTGAGCTGAGTTGTGTGTGAATAGGATGGATCTGAACACGCTGCTCAGTTGTAGCATAAACAGATGATTATCGACACAGTATGATACAGACTTAAACCAGCGAAAGTGCCAAGTGAAAGGATGCCATAAAAAGTAGAGGAAAAGGGTCATTAACCAGTAGGTAGAGCTGAAATATCACTAGGCCACTTTTCTGACTTGTGTGTTTGTTCATGTCTCTGTTTGCAGGAAGGTTCCTTCCTAATGGACTTGTGGGGGCTGGTTATACACTATAAACATCACTGTAGCCCTGAGCACATTAAATGGGGCTGGATTTATGGCCTTCTCCTGTTAACAGGAGACTTTATACAGAGAAAAGTGTTTCCATCGGTCTTGAACAAGAACCCGTTTACGCAGGTGCTTAGACAACACTAATCAATACAGTATCTAAGAATCTGTATAGAAATGGAAGGACTCTTGACAGAATAGAAAAGAACAGAAGGAAACCTTTAAATGGTTTTTAATATTTTTGCTCGGTCCCCTTTTTAATAAGCTGCACAGTTTTTCTTAAGGAAGATTATTTTAGCGTCAGCTTTACAAAAGGTAGCAGCAGCTCTATGAACCTCAAACTCAGAGGTCTGCAATGCAAAGCATCCCAAAAAAAGAAGCACCTCTGAGCTAGAGAGGTGAAGTCATTGATTAAATTATACTGAGTCTTTCTACTGAGACCTGTAGCAGAGGAGTAGAGTGATGAGAGTGCCTTCCCCTAGGGACTGAACTGCAGCACCCCAGTTATTTTTCATAGGCAAGTCCGCTCTCCTCTTCGGCTGCTGCCTGCAGGTGAATTCACCCCATCAGGGTGTTTTCCAATGTGTTTTCCAATCACTATGCAAACATTCACTGACTGATCTCAACACCCCTGCCAGGTGCTCATAGCTGAGGAAACTGAGTCATGAGTAAATAACTTGCCAGAGTAAATCCCTTGCAGCTGGGAACAGAGCTGGAATCTGTTCACTGCCATTTATGTGCCACTAAGCTTCATCTTCGTCAGCCTTTACTGCCTGTTTTTCAGGCACTTTGGAAGCCTTTGTACCTCCTCATAGTGTGTAGTTCTTAGTAGCAAAGGCATTCCCACTTCTATGTCCACCCTCTGCACTGATTTCATGAATGTTTTCCAAGTCACTGGCTTCTCTTGTCTCCTGAATGTCCTTAGCATGCCGTAAACATTTCTTCATTCACCATTAATGCAAACTTAACTGAGCTGAGACTGTGTTCTGAGTTTTCTTGCAACCTCCTTTCTACTTCTGTGTTTTCCTGTTTCTGCTGATACCAAAGGTGTTCTCTGTCTGGGCCCAGGGCCCAGAAGTCACCTTGCATTCCTACCTCACCCCCATTTGCAGACATGAAAATTGTTCCAAGTTATGTGATTGCATAGTTTCCAACAAAGTACAAGCTACCATTTAAATTTCTAGACAAGTAAAAAGCTTCTCCAGGCCCTATCTTCCACATTGGTTAATGCAGTATCTAATTTTTGTTGTCATTAACCCCATATATTTTCCTCCTCTGCCCAAAAAAAACCCCACAGAATAGAGAATTATTGCTTTGTACCTACATAGCCACAGTGACGCTACTGTTTTGATTTTTATATGTTCACTCTTTTATAATGGGAGAGTGGCCTTTTGCCTTGGTCTGATTGCATAATTGTGCGCCTCTGAGTAAATCAGATAGCAAAATTCCCAGAAATCAGGGCCTATTTCTCCCGTTCATTACTGGGAGCCACTTAGAGGTCAGGATAGCAGGGGTACGATTACTTATAACAAAATCCATTCTAAGGATAAACAGAGAATTTCAATCTGTGAGGCTGTTAATCCAATGCCTTTTACAAACATCATATTTACAGCTCATTAAAACAGTATAAAATATGAGAGAGAGAAAGAACCAGAATTGATTTTCGGGCTCTGATCTGAACGGTCTGAAAATTGTTTAGTTTGAATGCTTAAGCCCATTTGCAGGGCGGAAACGAACACATATTCCCATCCTGTTTATGTAGAATCACTTTTCTGATTTTGATTGGACCTTAATTTGAGATTTCTCCTGAAAACAGAGTGGAATTAACCTAGGGCAGATTCTGTCGTCAATGTCTGAAGTGTCGTTACTGCTAACATCAGAGTGGCAATGACCAAAGCTGTTTATCCTTGGAAAGCCATCACAAATCCTCCTGCCTCCTGTCTTTTGCCTGCTCCTTTATTATTTTTTTTCTTGTGATTGAAAGCAAGCAAACAACATTTCCTAATTCATACGAGTGTTTATTATTTAGCAAAGTTCTGCTAAGTTCATTCCGGAATATGGTATACTTAAATTTGAAGACATTTTTAACAGAGAAAAAGATCAGAATGTCATTGTGAAGAAACTGGATAAACTTAAGTAGAAAGAATAAAGTGGGGTATGAAATTGAGTGTACGTTTTTTTCTTTCCCCTGTTCCGCTGTAGGTGAGTGCATTGAGTGGATCAGTCAGCGCAGGATGGTGATGTTTCAGGCTACAGCAGCAAGGCTGGATTCATCTTACTAGCCCAGTCTGGGTGTTGCACTGATCCAGAAACCAAAACCTTGTACCCGTAAAGGGTTCACACCTTTCTGGCTTGGAGCAAACCTGCTACTGGGCTAGTAATTGTTCAGTGGAAGGTAGAAACAGCAAATCTCCTTTTAAAATGAAGCATTTAGTAATAGGGGAAGTTTCTTCCAGTATTGTAATCCTGTCAGAATGAGTCTATAAAACAGCAGTAATTAAATTTCATATTTGTCCTCCTTCTGTGTGCATGTGCTCATTTATAATTCCAAGGGTTTTTTTTTCCCCCCTGAGGATTTCCCATCTCAGTAATACTTTCTCTTTCTTCCTTCTTTTTCTCCTTATTTTCTTCTTTCTAGGTTAGGTCTGTGCTAGAACATATTTGCTGATGCGGCAATAAGTTTGCTCTATTACTTGTAAAAATTAGATACCTCAGAAAAACTTTTAAAACAAAGCAAGCTTTGATGTACTCACTTCAACAAGCAAAATGCATTGCTTCCTTTGTGAAAAGTTAGAAATAGGGCATGATTCCCATCTTCAGGCATTACAACTTTCACAGTGCTCTGAACATATTCAAGGAGAGTATTTAAGGAGTTTGTGTGTCTAGGAGATGATGCTTGAACTTGAATTGATGCTTGTTTTTTTGACTCTAATGTGATTGAACTTGCTAGATTGACAACCCAGGAGACTGCTGGCCAGCGAGTGGGTTTTCAAGATGAGCTGTTCTCAGCACAGCGTATTTTCTTCAGCCGTATCAGAATACCTGCCCCAGTATGATCAGATAATCTGGACGGGTTTGTTCTGCCTAGACTTTCTGATCATGGGTCTCTGTTTGCAATTCCTGTGGTATCAGTGCCGTTAGCTGTGATTTAAAAAACAGACCAACAAAAACCCTCCTGTTGTTTAGAAACTGAAGACTAGTGACCAACTTTAAGAAATTGAAACATTTTTGAGATGCTGCTGCCTGAAAGGGAAAGCAACCTGGGGGTGAGTTATTCAATGGGCTCTGATGCTGGTGGTCTGCTTAGCCAACTAGCTGCTCTTTATCATTTCTACCTTTCTACTGCATCAACAAGATAAAAATATGTAATTTTCACAATATTACTTTCCCTGGACTGACTGTTATAACTCATGGAAAAATGGTTATAGCATCAATCAGAAATGGAAAGGATGCTCATGTATTAAGGCAAAGCCCACATTGTGGAAACATTTAAAGATTCCTGACTGAAAGGTAAAAGACAGATTTACTGTAAAATTCGTTGTGCAAGAGAATGTGAGGGAAATTTTCCGTAAATCCAGATAAAGGAATAGCATGGGTAATATACTACTTTGTGGTCTGCAGTGGCTTGCAGAATCCATTTTGGAGCATCTACATGCTCCACGGTGCTGAGCTGGAAGCTACAGTGTTCAGGATGCAAAGACACCTGAGCTGGCCTTGTGCAAAGCTGACTCTGGTCCAGGAGATTTGGCTTTGAGTCTGAGCCATTAAAGCCTTATCAGGCCTCAGCCAGCACTGCTATTTTACTGTGCAAGCTGACATTTCTGCTCCAACTTCTGTGTTTGTCCTCCAATATATCTCAGAGAAGTTAGTCTCTCCTGCTGCCCGCATTTATTTAATAATAAAACAAAAATCTCTATGCATATCCATCTCAAGTTGCACATGGAATTAGAAAGCCGCTTAATCTCCTCTCAACTTGTTTTTATGCTTCCTGTTGGATCTAGTCCAACTCTTATTAAAAATAAGAGGAAATTAGTTTGTTTTCCTTTCTTCATATATTTTATCTTGCTTTTCACTGGTGATCTTAGATTGACTATCTCGGTCTTTATTTTCAGATAAGGGAGCAGCTTAAAAAAGAGACAATGCAAATCTAAACTGTCATGGAAGAATTCAATTCACCTATCTAAATTTACTGTTATTAAATACAGAAAAGCAAGTCTTCAATGTAAGAAATGTAATAATTGAAAATTGTGTTTCAGGTGCCATAGCAGGAAAAAAGAGATGGAAAGACTTCTTTTTCACCGATTTTTATCCTATAGATATGTGTTTCCTTTACTAAGGCCACATTTTGTCCTTTGAGCATAACAAATTAAGTTTTCAAAAATGTACAAATATTTAGGATCCCTAGGGCTTCACATAGGCCAATACGAATTTCCAAACGAGTTACCGTGCAAGAGGATATTGAAGATCATGATCTGTAAGTGCAAATCTTAGTAGTTTTATGCAAAGATTAACCATTATGTCTCACCTTTGCTTCGGTTTTTCTGCAGCATCAAAGGGCTTTCTAACCTGCTGATTCTTCTGTAGGGGAACTTTGTCATCAAAACATTCCAGATCTTAAGGGTTTTAAAGCAGCGTCTCGGGTTTCTCTAGGACTGTCCAGCTCTCGTCTGTACTATGTACTGAAGTGTGCTTGCCTTTACCTCAGATAACAAAACTAAATAATCGAAGAAAAATATATTAATTATGGGGTACAGAGGGAGACTTAGAAACTTAAACCAAGTCTCCCTAAACCTTTTTTCGTTGTTAGAGAAAAGTTTTTCCAGTTCTCTGTTACTCAACTGTAATACATCCAGTAATACCGATGATTCTTTTTAGGGCCATCAAGCTTTCTTTTAACACATTGCTTTCCACTTCCTTAGTAAAGTCTCTCCAAATAATGTTTTTGCTACAAAAAATCTGTGTCTTTCAAAAAGCTTGATATTAAATTAAATCTCTGACCTTTTCCCAAGGTACTCCAAAAGTACATCCATTGCACCTGTGTGTATTAGCCCACAGATCTATATCGCTTTTTTCTTGTCTTTATTATGTGATGCCAAGTGGAATCTAAAATATATTTTATTGAGGTTTCAGATAAAATTCCTGTCTCTCCCACGTGAATTTAGCAGTATTGTTATGTTAGGTTGTCTCCAAGGACTTAACTTTTAGGAACAGAACAAAGTGAACATACCAAAAAAAAAAACCAAACTGGAAAGCGGTTTTGTTTGCTTCATGTCACAAGCTTTTTACAGCCAATAGTGTGAGTGAAAATATTTATACTGTGGTTTAAAACGTGGTTGAATCCCATTTCTCACTGGTCCAAGTCTGGAAATTTAAGATTGTGACATTACATCAAGAAAGAAAGAGGGACATTGTTTTTACTGATATCTAAAAACGATGAATGTGGGATAGGGAGTGCATCCTTCTGATGCCCTTTACCATGGATTAATTTTCTTTCAATTGTAAACAATGATTTTGAACTTTTTTAGCTTTGGGAAACCAAGAGAAAGTGAAATGCTGTCCTTTGTGAGAAGGAAAGGGTATTAGCTGGGAAAAGATTTGAGACACACTAGAAACAGGGCTCAGGATTTGAATTTGCAACACATCCTTTTTTCATTTCTAGAAGATAAAACGACCAATCTGTTGCCGAAACTCTTATAAATAAGGTTAATAGAGATCTGAAGAACAATAAAAACAATAAATCATGCTAGCAATGGTTAACTGCGTATTTTTCAAACGCCCATTTGTTACGTTGTGGTTGAGAATTAGAGCCAGCTGTTCCGCTGTGTGCAGCGGTGAAGGCCGGATGCTGCTTGGGCCACTTGGGCCGCGAGCACGGAGAAGCCCATGGCACATCTATCTACGCGGGTGGCTCAGCGGGGGAAGGAGCGGGAGCCGCCGGGCTCCGCGCTGTGTCCTCAGCTGCCGGCACCTCTGCCAGGCCGATCCGGAAGGCCTGAGGGAAGCGGCCGCTGCCCTCCGGAGAGCTGCTCCGGGGCCGGAGTGCTGTCACTCCCTCGGGAGCACTTCCCCGCTCTGGACGCCTGATCCTAGGGATAGACACTGTTCCCATATGTGTCATAAATAAGAATTTATGTCCTTCGGCCCTTTCTTTGTTTCTAGAACCAGGATCACACTGAGCAGTACAGAAGGCTCTGAGAAGCTGCATAAACTCTATTATTCTGTTCTTCTTAGTCCAGTGGGCCATAAGTCTGGTGAGTGACCACAGACTGCCACCCAAGAACGCTCCCCTCAGAGGCCCTCTTTACATTGCCCGACTTGATCCAGCCACAACACCATTCCTAGATCCCTTTTCTTAGTAGTGCTTCGCTGTGGTAACCAGGACATGCTGTGTGTCTGTACTCTTTCCTGCTTAGCAAATGCTACTGGCTTTTTCTCCCGAACTACCCTTCAGGTTGGACAGTTACCAGGCCTTTGGGCCTCTGAAGTATTATAGCATAGGAAGTTGTCATGGCCAAGCTTTTGTGAAGTTTCCTGGCCTCTAGAGGACTCTCCACTGGGAGAATTAGGAAAGACTGGAACACAGAAAAGATGACAGAATTGAGTTTACCAAGTAGGGAATAAGGCATGTGGCAGGCAGACAGAAAGTGACTATGAAGAAGAATTTCACAGGGACTGGTGTTACATAAACAGTTGGGAGTGGACCAGTTCCTCGTGCCCTGCTTTTCACACGGGAAACATGTGCCTGGGCCTATGCTGGGACTGCAGACACGTTGGCACATGGAGTATGGAGGTAAGAGGAGGCCATCTGTCCAGTCTCTTGGCTGGAATGGGAGTATCCTGGAGCAGCCTTCTCTGCACAGCCCCAAGGCCAGACTGCTGCAGTTCAGCACAGTTTGGATCAACGTTTTGGATTTGATTTTTCTTCTCCGATTCAAACTTCAAATGTCCCAATGTTTGCGTGATAACCATGAGCAGATTGCCTGATACTGTAATACAGTTCCCTTGCTATGAGCAGTTCACAGTGTGAATCCATAAAAACATCAGGCTGGAAAAAGACATTCTGGCTAGGCTCGTTCAAAACCGTTCACAAACTGTCAGAGGACAGCTAAGCAAAATAATCATTTTGTTAGATTTGGTCCTTTTGCATTTGGGCAGTCGTTCCTCTGGAGCATGTCATGGCCATTTACCTTGGAAAGCTTTGGGTTTGTTCTTTGTCACTGTCTTTGGTTTTCATTTGAGGTTTTGCTGGTTTTTTTCCTCTGAAGTTATGGTTACTGAGTCCAGGAATATTCAGAGCTCCTTGTTACAATGCCTGAAGTTAAAACCATGGCAGATGGCAGCAAATATTTCATGCCAAGCTCTCTCGATGGAAATCCAGTGTTGAAATAACGCTTGCACATCACAAGAACTGGAGCAACTTGCAGATTGGTCATCTCTGGCCAACAATTATATAGATAAGATAGATTCAGGCCCTAAAAATATGAAATCTGCAGATGTGAGTATCTGGTGAGAGCTTCCTCTTTGTAGGCAGCAAGTGCTAGAAATCATTTGAAGGTAGAGGAGGACGTCACTACCAAAACACGTGCCTTTGTTCTGGTTTTATGAAGGGAGAAGGAATTGACCCCACAGAATGTCTGGGAAACAGATAAGAGAGTTGGTGTAGGGAAAACCAGGTATCTCTGGAGAGGCATCTACCTGGCAGAAAATTAACACAGTGAGGTTGCTACAGGTGTCTGTCTCCATGCTGGAGTTTCGCCTAAGGCAAGGGAATGTTAAGTGATTTCCATGTAATCACTCAGTGAGACAGTGGCAGAGGTAGGAAGGGAGCTTATGAATCCTGATTCCCAGCTCCTGGCATTACACAATGAAAAAAAAAGACGTTTATGCATGTTCTGCTCTTTAGAGGCTGAAAAAGCGAGGTGTAGCAGGATGTGACATTCAGAAAGTGTCCTCTTTCCTGGCCTCGCCTGCTCCCCCGGTTTGCCTTCATTCTTAAAAGATTCTTGGTTTTCTTCTCTATCTCCCTCTTGTTTGTTTTCCTTCCATTTCTTTCCTTTGCAAGTATTGAATGTCTCCGCTGGGAGTAAGCCTAGCCACATGTGCATGCAATGATGGTTTATTTTTATTGGAGTCATTGCCTGTGACTGTTTTAAGAAGAGCTGCACTAACAAACTGCTCCAAGAACTCTTTTTTTGGTAGTAAAAAGTCCTGGTTTGTACATAGCCCTTGAGAGTATTTACTAGCATCTAATGGGTTAAAAGCTTGGAGCTTGGATTCTGATGCCACTTCCTGAATGTCCTTTGTGTCTGGTGCTGCAAAGCAGAATCTCATCTTCTTTCAGCCTCGTGGGCACATTATCTCTCCGAGTCAGATTTTCATCTGTCTACCTGAGCAGTTGAATTAGCCTCTGCTTAGAGAAGAATTCTTGCTTGCACAAAGCTGATACTGCTGTGTTAGTGTACAGTGTACTGCTGAGGCCTCCTATGGTAAAGCATGCAGCCACGAAACGCTGTGCTGCAAACCAGGCCGGGATGAAGTGACTGCTTCAGAAAACACAATTCAAAAGTAGTGGAAAAATATCCTCCTTGCACTTGAGTGTTCTCCTGCCCTGGATAAGCACTCAAAAGCACTATCTCCTTGCCCTTATTCTCAAGTCATTGCCCGTTTCTCTGTCACTGTGGGGAAGACCACCATGTCCCGTCTTTCCAAATCATGTAAGCGATTCCTGGTATTTCTGTAAACTTTTACTGTATCATAAATAGTGCAGGCAGGCCAAGAGGCCCAAGAGGAAATGAGGAGCATATGCCTAGCATAAATGCTAGTCAGGATTTAGAAATGTAAGCAGCTTTATTGATTTCACGTAGGAAATACAACAACGTAAAATCAATTAATCTTTATTAGCCACTCCTAAGGTCAGAGTGCATCACAGTGAGGCAAGATAAGCCATCTACCCAGGGTTACCTAAAAGAGCATACCCTTACTGTAAAGGTTAACGGTGGGACAAAACAAGCAAGCAAAAGTGATTTATCTGAAGTTTGGTTTACATTGCATAGCTCCATGAATCTCTACTTCCAAATAACACTGACACCTGAATCTTAGAATTAAAGATTCTGACCGAATTTATCTAGGCATATTTTATTTACTTTTGTTAATGTAAGAGATTTGGCTGTCTTCTTCATCCCAAGCTGAATCCATCTCGTGATTTTCCTCAGGCTTGTCCTTCATTACTTTCTTACTCCAACTCTTGTTCACTATTGCTGTTTCCTCTGCAAAACTGTTAAGTGCATCTACATTTCTCCCCCATATTTTTCTCAAGATGAGTGCCAGGGACAGCTTAATTTTGCAGCCTTAGCAGTGTGGTTTTTTTAACATGTGGAATTTACATATATAATATAGTTTACATGCATGGCACTCCTGGAAAATAAATATACATGCTTCTAGGCTTCTGGAGGTGAGACAACAGCAGGATAGTTCACTGCTTTTTGAGTCTGTTCATTTTGCTGTTGTTTCCAAATGTGTGCTAAAGGGACATTTTTTAGGGCTTACACACTCAAACGCTGCTTGCCTTCTTTTCTGCACTAATTGGTTTGGATTTATGGAATGCTTCTCATAAAGCGCCGCTAGCTGCCATTGCTGCTTTTCTATAAAATAGTAGAGAGGAAACCCATTCCTAAACAGTTTCCTCTGGACAGGACTTTCTTGTGGGGGAAGGAGAGATCCAATCCATTTAAATAGCCCTATAAAGAGTTTTATTGACTTGTGGCCCATTAACCCTGGTCTTGATGAAAAACTTTTCAAAGAAGTGGATTTTGGGGAACCACATCTCTCAAGTGCTGTGCAGGGCATAAATGAACCATGATATTTTTCTAAGAAAACAATCCAAATTGTGATTTGTTGTTTTACATGTTGGAAAGTAGTAGGGCTCCACAGCTGTTCCCAGGAGCACGGTGCATTTGTAGCTCCGTCTCTCACTACTCGCTCCCAGGTGCTCAGGACTTGTAACCTTTCCCACTCTCAGTTCAGCAGGGAGTGTGGATGTGCGGGGTCCGCGTGATTGGGTTGCCCGCAGGAGGACTCTATATATTCACTTTCTCTCAGCTGTTTCTTGTCTTTCATTTCCAGTCATTGCACAGCCTGCCCTGTCCACAGCCTTCCTTAATGACAGTGAGAGAAAGCATGAAGAAGCCTCCAGCTGGTGCATAGCACACAGAGCTGCCGCTTTCTTCAGCTTGAGAAAAGGGAAAATCCGTACACAGAGAACTTCTTTGGAGGAGGATATGAGCCGAAGGATAGTCTTTGCAGTTGTCTCCATATGAAATTGCAAGTCACCGAGAAAGTCAAACCCAGCCTCTTAAATTATGTGCTTGGGAAGACAATGTGATTTGGTAAAGTCTTATTCAGATTTTAGTCCTGATACATGCTGTACAATCATTAGAAAGGTGTTTAATCTCTGACCCTCCGTTTACTGAAATACATGGTGGGGATTTTTTCCCCACTGTTGCAAAGCTTTTGAAGACCTATAGATGAAGTATCGGATAAAATATTGAATCAAAATCCTGTTATTCCAAGAACCGTTCTTAGTGGAGGATCAGTAAATTATTTATGGGTATTTCCTGCAAGCTAAGGATGTAGATACAGATACCTAGGCTACTTTATTTCACCAGAACACTGGAAGTAAAGAATTAGGGTTGTTATTTTTTTTGTTCTTATGCTGAGGAACAAGTATCCCCTGAGGTAAACCAGAGTCTGCTGTGAGACTGAAGTCTGAGAGGGCTCCAAGGCCTAAGGAGACACTAGTGTTTGGTGAGGCCTGGCAGAAAACAAGATGCCTTTTTTCCCCACCTGGTTGGAAGCCATCCTGTTGCTCTGAAGGATGTTATGTGACGAGGGAGCAGGGAACAGCTGGTATGAGGCCGCTGGGAGGCCTGGGTGCAGTGTTAGCACCTCTTGGGGAATTGCTGATGGCTTCCCCAGGCACCTTTCTGTGGGGATGGAGGCAGCCCAGCCTCTGGGGCTGGGCAGGAGAGCAGGCCCTGGGGACTGGGTCACCATTCCTGCTTGGAGGCTGATGATCTACAAAGCAAGAACTGCTGCTTTCATTTCTCAAATATATCAAATTCCTCCTGCACTTTGAGTTTTAAAATAGCAGGTAGGACCCAAGAAGAACCAGAAGGGAGGGGAAAGAAAAACAGTTACAAAGTCTGCTGGGTTATTTGATGCAAAATCAGCTTTGTTGTTTTTCTTACTGGCTTTTTCCTGGGTTTCTGCTGCAGCTGAGAAAACAACCTTTCTAATCTACAATAAGAAGGGAAATTCTGGAATGGAGATTGTCCACCCCAGACATTTGGCACAACCAGGGAGAGATTTGTTTAGCTTAGCACTCATTTTACTAGTAAGTGAGGCTAACTGAACAAGTAGAGAAGATCTTTTCCCTGTTGAATGACCCTGTTGATAGTGTAGGATTCTAGGTTTCCCTCTAAATTCCTAGCTATGCTCTTCCATGCTAATATAGTATAATTGTAGAGTTTGACTGAAACCTCCCTGCTGCGAGCAATGACTGTTTACTGCAGCGGAACAGCAATATAAAATTAGCAAAAATTCCCAGCAAGCCAGCATCTTTTTAGTAAGGGCAATTGTAGTAGTGACAGCCAAAGATTCCTCCCACAAATCTTCTCTATGTGGAAGTTAGATCTTAATTCCAAAATATGCATTGACTGCAGGTGTAGTTTTGCTGTTCGTTACTGTCCTTACTGCGCATATACATATTTTGTCATTTTTGTCGTCTTTCACTCCTCGAGAGCACAAATATAGGTCTAACGGCAAAGGCAATGTGAGGAAAAAAAAAAACAAAAGGAAATTAAAAAGAACAATCTGTTCTCTGAGGAAGGAAGCTGACATGCTTCAAAAGAAGCATCAGGTAGCTCTGCTCGTGTTCCTTAGCCACTGTGAGAATCTCGGCCATTTGATAATCATAGCAAAACTGGGGAAGAGTAAAAATTGGTTGTCTTACTAGTCTAAATGGGAATAGCATATTAAATATTAATACTACTATTTTTGTTGGATGTTTGATTTTAAAAAAATCTTAGTTCATTACTTTAGTTAAAATTTTTAGTTGTACATTATGAAAACTTAGTTCTTTACTATCTGAGGGCTCATAACTCATTTTAAATCATCCTAGTTATTTCACCTCTTGGTAGTTTATCTTGCTGTCATTTTGATGACTAATTTGATATTAGGACCTGTCTCCTTCATCATCTTCACTTCTTTTTTTTTTCCCAGGGCAGAGGCTTGATTTCTGATTATCAGGTTACATTTGAAACTCCATGCAATACATTTTTCAATTCATCACATTCCTTACTATTGACCTGGGACATTGTCCCAGTAATTAGTATTTTCTGATGGGCTTCTGCAATCAATTTTGGTGATGCATCTCTTCCTCAAAGCCCATAACAATAAACTGTATTAATAAAAATGCCTTCCCTAATTAAAAAACAAACTTTAATATACAATTTTTCTGCTGTCATCATCAATTCTCTCTAAGCCTTTTGTTTCTCAACTGTTCTGCCTGTCACCCATTTATCTTGCTTTATCTAATCTAATGGCATCTATCCAATTTCTATTCACTTTTCATCAAGGTGATATATTTTCTCTTCCATAGTACCTTTGTGTGCTTAAAGTGCCTCATGGCAGGAGTCATTTTTCAGTTGTTTAATGTTTATTCCATATTGCTGTTGAATAATAAATAATTATTACAAACCTCTTAAGGTGAAACGTGATGCTAGAAGGGAAAGAAATGACAATTTTGTAGAGTTAGGACTTTGCAAAACTTAAAATAGGTTGGATTTTTTACTTTTCCCATCCCTCTCTATCACTCCCACTTTAGTAGAGCAGTAATGTAAGAAAATTGCATCTGTTTTTTATAGTCCATTCCAGAGGCTTGTGAGTTGTCTAAATCAGAAAGACACAGTGAAGTTTTTTTTATCATTTTTCTGTGTCTGTTTTCTGTTCATTTCACCATTTAAAAAATCATTTCCCTAATCGAAGTTCCTGTTATCTTCCTTGGCTTATTGACCATTGCTATTTGCTCATCTTAGCATGTGTAGTCCTCCTGGTGAGATTCTGGCTGTACCGAAGTCAGTTGGAAAAACTTCTGTTCAGGCCAGGATCTCATCTCTGATTTCTTGATTGAATAATAAAAGGCGTGTTTTTTCACTTACCTGTGTGGGAAAAAAGGATTTAATTCCTTTATGTATGTCAGGAAGATTAGGGGAGTTACATATTCTTTTCTCTTCACAAAGCCAAAGGGGAACCGAGGAAATCCCTCTTTTATGTTGGAGTGCAAATCTATGTTCTTAATCTCAGTTTGAGAGAGTAAGATTGTGGAAGCAGGTTCCTGTTTCAGCTTGTTCCACATCTAGCCTCTCTACAGAGAATTCTGATCCAGGTTCAGATAATCAGCCTTTCCGTACTCTGCTTTCTCCAGATTTTGGCTGGGACTGATTTAAAACTGCAACAATAAATGTAGTTAAATCTATATGATGTGTATGAATAAATATGATAAAATATATTTTTATTCTTTCATTTGACTACTACATTTGCTATTCCTAAGTTATGTTACATTATCTACTTTGTAGATGTATGAGAAATCCTAGCTCTCAGACCTAAATTCACATTCTGGTTCTTTCCACATTTTTGGATGGAGATTATCTGCTTTTTACTGGACACACTAAGCTCTTAGAGTTTTATTTCCACTTCAGTTGTTATTTCTATATCCATATGCTTGTTCCCACTATCTGCCTTGCTTTTTTTCCTCTTTTTCAGCATCTTCCTGCCTATTGAAAGCTGATTATTTCTTCACTCATACCTAGAATATGTTTAATCACTATCCCAGTCTCATTCCATTATAGCTGCAATTCTTATTTCCTTTTTTGATATTGTTAATATCCTGTCCAAGATCAACATTAACTTGATTTTTGGTAATCTTTCCACTTTTTGACCTCTAAATCATTTTCTTTTCTGATCTGTGTTTCCTGTTGTGTTTTCCAAGTTTCTTGTGTATGCATAAGACCCTACTCTGCATTGGCTCTTCCACCCAGAAGATGGTTTGCAGCTTTCTTTCACAATTTTCTATTTTTGCTTACAACACAAATCTGAACACATCTTTTTTTTTTCCAGATTAGCTTAATGTATGTAGAGTGTAGTGTTGTAAAAAGTCCTATTTAGGACTTTGTTTTCAAATATCACTATCATACTTTAAAAGTTACCCTTTTCAGCAAGCAAACATTTGAAATAAAGCAATACCTTTGAATATCATGACCTACTGTTTCACTATAAATCTCTGAGCCTCAGATGTAACTGTGGAACAGCCTTTCAGAGGGCCCCTGTGATGCGCTGCTGAAAGGATGTGATTTATTGTATTTTTTTCATTGCTATACTTAGTTATAGACATGTTGAAACTACATAAAAACACAGTAACAAAATGTTCATAGGGTTGTTTGGATGTCCACCCATTTGCACGTACAACTGTGCCTAGTGCACATGCATATAGCGGTTAGTATGTATGTGCTCAGCACTGCACAGAATGCCAAGAATTTGACCTTAGACATCACATTTGTAACCGGTTTAGTTCAGGCCTTTCTGATGGAAACATCCAGCTGTTCTGGGAGACTTTGTATCTGAGCATTTGCACGGTTTTTGCACCTCATGCGCTCCCTCGCGTACCAGACGGTTCTCAAGCTTGAGTCACTGCAGGCAGCACACGCGGGCTGAGCACCAGGAGGCACTCGCCTGTCTTCTTGCAACTTGTCTCCCCCCCGGTTCAGTGCAAAGGGCTGGCCTGTGTGGGGATAACTGCGGGCAAAGGCACGCTGGCGTTGCGAGGGAGCATCCCGCCGCGTGGTGTGCCATGCGCCCCCCTCTCCGCCGCAGCTGCTCGCGGGACGAGCAGTGATCACCGCGCGAGGCGGGAAAGCGCTTGCGCTGCAGTTTCCCTACCCCGAGTAGTGCACAAAGGTTATATCGCACCCTGAGGCAATTTTGCCAGCTCCACATGACTGAAAGGAAAACATTGACATTTGTGCCTGGGCTGATGTTCCCTGGCTGTGTTTGCGGTATTTCTATGCCTTGCGTTCTTATTTACTCTTTGAAGACTATGTTTTTGTGTTCACTGTGAAAGTCATAAAACTTTTAGCTCACTGTGGGTTTGTGTGGCTGTAATTTGCTGCCAAATCCTCTTGTTACATAAGTATACTCTGAGACTGAAACTTCAACTGCTTAATATTTTTCATCTTATACTAAGGAGTTAATGTCCCAGGTGTCTGTGTGTATGAAATGATTCAATATTGTCAAACCTGAGTCTGCAGTAAAGTCTGAATAGTTTTGATGAGCATGAAATTCCTCATTTGTCTGTGTAGAGTTTTGAACCTTACAAAAACTGTTAACTGTTTTCCTAGTAAAACAGCAGACGTATCTGAGCGGAATTCAGATGTAACAGTGCTGATGCCTGCTATAATGTTTTGCTGAATTAGGGCCTGCCCTTTGGGAATAATGGGTATTTTTAACTCCAGTTGGAATCTGCAGGCTCTGTTGGCGCACCATGTACCTCTAAAAATAAGATTGTTTCTGTCTGTGGTTCTAAGCAATCTGTGCTTGCATGTGTCTGAGAGCGAGCGAGCCGCCGGAGCCTGGCCTCAGTGGCTGCGGCCTCTGACCAGGCTTTGGAAATTCAAACATGGAGGTATGTGACGGCCCTCAAATATGCTGCTAGGAAGGATTTCGGGGGCTGCGGGAAACTCTTATAGGGTGAAACAAAGGAAACGAGCAGGCCTGGCACGTTTCCTGCGCAGCTGGGACCTGGGCTCGGTGATAGTGCAGAGCCCTGGAAAGAAGGAGCCCGCGCTGCGACGAGCGTGCGCCGCCGCGGGGATGGGGAGGCTGCTCCGAAACGCGTGGCTGGGAGCACCGGTTCTCGGTTCTGCCCATTTTTGCTGTTGAGGTGAGCAGAGAAATGTGTTTCAGTTTTCTTCAGCAGATCTCTTCTAGGGGAGGAGTAGCAGCAATCTCAGTTCAGTTTCAATGTCTTCTTCAGAGTCCATATGGGGATCGTTAGAGCAGTGTTTGTGCAGATCGCACTCCAGGCAGAGCTCACTACATTTATTATTAAAACACAGCATTCATGTAAGTGATGGAACCAGGGGTATTTTGTCACAAGCTGTGGGAGAACTGTTCTCAGCGATCAGCAAAAACAAACAAGCAAACACACACATGCCTGACACGTCTGTGCAAGAAGGGCTTCTTCAAATACACGGGCTACAAAAGGAAGACTAGGGAAAATGTGTCAGTGCTAGGCCGCTCTGCATTATCTTTGAAAGGAGATGGAGAACAGGAAAGGTGCTTGAGGACTGGAAGAAAACTAATGTCACTTCAGTCTTCAAAAAAGGTAAGAAGAAGGATCCAGGGAACTACAGATACAGTCAGAATCACTTCCTGGAAAGGTGATGGAGCACCTCTTCCTGGATGTCATCCCTGAAGCATGTGGAGGATAAGAAGGTGATTGAGAGTAGTCAGCACAGATTCATCAAGGGGAAATCGTGCTTAACCAGTCTGATAGCTTTCTGTGGTGGAATGACTGGCGGGGCAGATGAGCAAGAGCAGTGGACATTGTCTACCTTGACTTCAGCAAGGTTTCTTTTGTCTCCCATAACACCCTTATAGGCAAGGTCAGGAAGTAGAGGCTAAGTAACTGGACTGTAAGGTAGACTGAGAATTGGCTGAAGCAAAGCTCGGAAGGTTGTGATCTGTGGCAAAAATTCTAGTTGGAGGCGGCCTGTACTTAGCAGTGTCCCCGAGGAGTCAATACTATTTTATTCTACTTACTCCTCAGCATCTGGATAAAGGGACAGAGTGCACCCTCAGCAAGTTTGCTGATGAGAGGAACTCGAGAGGAGTGGCTGATACAGCAGATAGCTGTGCTGCCATACAGAGGGACGTCAACAGGTTGGAGAGACTGGCAGAGAGGAGCCTCATGAACTTCAATAAATGTAAGGGCACAGTCCTGCACCAAGGGAGTGATAATCCCATTCACCAATACAGGTTGGGGGTTGACCTGCTGGAAAGCCCAGAGAGGTATGGAGTCTCCTTCCTTGGAGATACTCAAAGCTGTCTTCACAATCCTTGCAAATGTGCTCTAGGTGTCCCTGCTTGAGCAGGAGGATTGGATCACACGATCTCCAGAGGTCCCGTCCAGCTTCAACCATTCTGTGATTTCCAGCAGGAATGATTAGGCTTAGCAGAATGCCATGCTGTTAATGGCATTCTGTAATCTGACCGGCAAAGCATACTGTTTTCACAGAGGTACGTTTTTTAGTACCTGCAAAGCCTTTTAAAATGGCAGCATGATCTGTATAGGCTTGTGAGAAGATCTCCACTGCTCAGAAGTGACAGAGCGAGATCAGTAACTGCCATATTATTCCTTGGTGGAATGCTTTACTGCTTCTGGAAGTTAAAGCTGGAGTTAAAGCTGGAGTTATTTCACAGATCTGAGCAATGCTCAGTGCGTTATAGGTATGTGCTTACATACTCTTTGTTTGCTTTGCAGATCCTGGTTGCTAAATCCCCTGTTGCTCCGTTCTCCACTTTATTCTACACCATTGAGAAATCAGGCTTTGTTCTTCAAGGTAAGACTAGAACATTAATTATTTTTCCTTTGCCATTAGTATTTTAAGCAGGCTGGAGGCAGATAACAGTGACTGTTGTTGAAAATAGTGCTGTTTATACCTAAATTAAAAAAAAAAAGCAAAAACAAATTTAAACCATCTGGTTCACAAGGGCAGCTTTCTGTATGTTGTCCTGAATTATGCTGAATTACATCGTTGCTTGTTCCCACGGATCTAAGAATAAAACCTGAAGTTATTAATCAAATCTCCCTGCCTGCATTCAAGGTAATATAGAATGATTCTGGTAACATTGCTCCTGTGGGATAGATTTCTCCAGGAGAAACATGTCTGTCTTAAAATACCATTAAAAACATGTGCTAATAAATGGTTCCTCTTTACCCAATAACTTAACATTAATAAAAATACAGGAAATTAATATCTCTGCTCTATTTTTCTGATCACTCTGATGTGAATGCCACCTGGTCCTAAATAATCCTGAGATTCTCTAGCATATGGGATTGTGTACTGGAAAGCTGGATGCTACTACCATGGTGGCAGGGAACTGGGGTTTCTTGTGGCCATCCCCTAAAATACCTTCTTTCAACCCACAGCAAGAGGGAAGTGCAACTCCTTCTTTCTTTTTTTCCCTTCCTATCCCAATCAATCTTCCTCTAGTGTACTTACTTTTTGACAGATATCCATAAATCAATTTTGCTGAGTTGACCTCTATTAATATATAGCCTGGCTCTCAGTTGCTGCATCAGTTTAGCAGACTAAATAGGACCCATCAGTGCCTGCCACTTGCTGTTTGGAGGACGCACTCTGATATGCAGTCCTGGCATTAGACAAAAAAGTTAATGCCGGTTTCTCACATTCCAGTGATTGAGAATAACTGACCCCATAAAGCACTACAGAAATTTTAAGGTACATGAACAGTTCTCTCCCATCTGCCCTTTTCTCACCTACGGACATGCTGTACCAGAGCAATGACATATTTACATTTATTAATGACTAGGTATGCTGTGATCTGTGGTGATATATAATGTAAGAAAACAAAAGAGAGGGAACAAAAACATGTTGGCGTGCATTTTTGCTTCCCTTTAATATATCTGCATGGTGATGACTTGGGGTCCACTGGGTGTTCTCTCAGCCTTTAGAAACTTCACCTAGGGTGCGTTTACATGGCATTCACGGAGTTCAGTTTGCTTCATTTGGTCCCAGTAACTTTAAGGAGGCTATAGAAACTAGAAACAATTTTTATTAGTTTACACTGAGATGGCATGCAAGATTTGCCCTAGATTTTGCATTTTTTTCAATCTAGCATTCAGCAAAAGGCAAGCTACTTCTCTATCTTAAGAATCTTCTGAGTTACAGAGTTGTTTTTCACTGTTATAAACAGAGTAGACCGATTTCCTGCTCTGACCCCAGGCACTAATATAGTGAGACTTTGGGAAAGGAAGATTCCCTCTTTGGAGAGCCTTTGGTGAGGACCTTTGTTTCCCTTTCTGTGGGCTTAGACTATAGCTTTCTAAGGACTGAGCCCTGTCTTTGAAGAACAAATTGGCCTGGCAATGTATAATGATGATGGAGTAGGACCCTCTGATAGAAGGTTATTTGATAGCATTATGAAACGTATGGCAGTAGGGGTATGGCTCTTTTTCTGGTATCCGTGCATTTCTGGTTTGGCATTTTAAATCACCATTCAATATTTTTCTAAAATTGTGGTCAGATTTATTTCAGTAAGCACTCGCTCACCATCAGGCATTGTCTGTGCATTTAAAAAGCAGTTTGAATCTCCTCTTTGTGTAAGCCTTTTCTTTATTTCTGACTACACTATTAATTGCTAATATTTGTTTCCTTTTTAGCTATTTTTATTCAAGATGGGTAGGAAACAAGGGTATGTTTCCCCAGTCGTGTGCCCCAGGCTACTCCACATGGCAGGTAATCTTCAAGTCAGAAGTCAGTCAGACACCTTACAAGTCCATGGAGCTTAATTAGAAATTGTAATTAGCATTTCGGTCACTTTGCATGATGGGTTTTCTGAAAAAAAGTCTTTGAGTCTGCCAGTGTTGGCAAAGTTGTGGTGCAGCATTAAGGCCCTGCTGCTAGAATCCTGACAGAGATTTGATAAGTGAGAGGCCTACCAAGATGTGTAAAACAAATATTCTGCTTTCATATCCACCATTTCGATGATCATGTTTTTCTGTAAGTGAGCAGATCACCTGGAAATGGGCAGATCTCAGCTGAGGTGCTGACAAGAGTCACAACTTCAAGAAACAGATACGTAACAGAAAGCGGCACCAGGCTATCTCCTGCGCCAGAGGCCGACTTGTCAGGGGAGCCGAAGCTGGTGCTTCCTTCCTTCCCGAGGGGCTGGATGTGAGGAGCTGTGTCGCTAAGGCAACTGCCCGAACTTTAGCCGGTGGGGGAGTGTCACTGTTTGAAGGCATCTTTATAGTGCTAACGAGCGGATCCTGCCCCACAGCCTCCCGGCAAAGGCCGCTCCGCCATTCAGGCTTTGTTGCGGCCTTGGGTTGGTGTCAGGAGGTGAGCGCATTGCGGGCGGCTGCTGAGAACAAGCCCACGGCTGTGGGAACCGGTGGGAAGCAGCAGCTGGCTGAAGGGCCCACAGCTCTTTCTTCTTACTCAGGGGGTCCCATCCTGGGACCATTAACCAATAGGCCATAAACAAATTGATATCGGAAAATGTGCCTGGAAACTCCTTGATTAGCGGGGGTGAATAGGGAATGAAAGGCAAAGTGAAAGTGTGATTTAACAGTTCCACAAGCAATTTCCATTGCCACCTCTGAGGGATTAGGGTGTGTGGAATAGGCTAAAAATGAGGAGGAGCTCCCCCGCCTTTTGTTCCATGGGCTAGAGGATAATAAAACGGCAGGAGAGGCAGTGCAGCTAGTTAGGGATTTCACAGGCTGCTATTTGATGCAGTTTAAGGAGCCCTTCTGCTATTGTTGCGCTTAAAATGGGAAGCGGAACTGTTCTCCATTCGCAAAAAATCTCCAGCGTCCTCAGGAAAAGAGGGCTGAGAGCAAAAGGCTATTAAGATGGTAATGCTGCCCCATTTGGAGGAGTGTATCAAAATCCTCTTTGTCAGTGTAAATCGCTGCTCTGTTTCCCTGGTATCTTTGCATCTCATGGCCCCAGTGCAAGCACCAAAGTGTTCAGAGGAGACCTGGTGAAGCAAGAACTGCTTCTCTTGCATTGTCAGAGAAGAGCTCTAGGCTGTCCAAGGGTGCCACAGAGACAAATCTCTCTGCTTTTGTAAACTTGAAGTGTTTGAGGATGAAAAGAATCCAATTATTCACTCATTCCTTTATTCCAGCTTTCAGTCTAGAGAAATGAAACGTGATGATTAGAAAACAAGAGTGACCAGTCAGAGATTTAGCATGGAAAGTCAGCCTTCTTGCCTCTTCTTTCCATTTCTTCAGTACGGTGTGTGCTGTGAAGGGGGAAGAGCGTGGACCCAAGAAAACCTCAGTTGCTTTCACATTCCAATACAGTATCTGCCATACAGTATACTGCCACAGTGTGACTGTGATGAACTGTGATTACAAAATGTGCAAGGAAATCTCTATTTTGTAGACCTACTTTTCTTAAAAAGAGCCAGAAGCCTTAATCTGAACACCTCAGAGTATCCTCTCTAAGGACTTGCTGTTGCTTCCAAAATTCAGTATGGTAGTTAAAGGGAATGAAGCATTTCCTTTAGAAAGAAGAATAGCAACAAAGCTCTAGATCTATTTGACTAAGAGTATAAGTCACAAGATTATTTTTTCTCATTGACAATGATATAAATACCATTTGGGATTGGGAAACTCAGTTGGTTTCCTTCTGATTCACACTCCTTTGCTAGCAATAACGCCTGCGGTTAATGATCAGCTGGCAATGCTGTTAGGGGTGTATCGGTCAGAATAGATTCTGGGCTGTTCTGGCCCGTCGTTGTTTCAGTGACACAGAATATAGCACGTACTGGGTTAGGTCAGCTAAACGAGAAGATGTGACTCAGCCACACACATGCGCTTACGCCAAAAGAAAAGATAGGTTGAAGAAGATGATAAGAATTTTGTGTTGTGTTCTGTGGGAGATCTTCTGAGTCTAACTTCAGAAGAAAATGTGTTCTGTGACAGGAATGCAGTCTGGTAACAGAGCCTACCCATTAGCAACTGGCAGCTCAGCTGGGCATGGAAGTAAGTCTCTTTCCATCTCTTCCAAGTAAATGCCTGCTGTTACCAAGAGGATAGTGCTTCAAAAGAAGATGGGATGCATGGTGGCTGCTTGCCAGCTGGGAAGGCCCCTTGGGACATTTTGCTGAGAGCTTTTTACCAAGTGATTAACGTTGCTATTCACTGAAATAACTCAGAAGTACTGAAAATGTAAAACAAGTAGTAGTGAGGTAGGGCTTGCTTTTGAGTAATCGCTTATTTTGACTTTCATAGGGTTTAAAGATGGGAGAGATCAGCAGGTCATCTAAACTGGCCTCCTATATAGCAATAGGCATTTCCTTCTGACACCTGCCTGCAAACCCACTGATGGCTTGTCTTATGTTGAAGCATTTCTTCTAGAAAGGCATTCACTTTTATTTAAAGACATCAAGAAATGTGAGTTCCTGCTTTGCCTTGACACTTTGTTTCATTGTTTAACTATCTTGCAGTTAAATATGTGCTCTGTATTTCAGATTAGAATTTGTCTGCCTTCAGTTTTTGGCTTGAGTTCTTGTTATGGCCTTCAGTGCTAAATAAAGGAACGTTGAAATTGCTGCAGTTTTGCATGAGCATACTTGACATTAACATTGACATTACTATATTTTATTCTTCAATTTTAAAGAGTGTTATAATTATTGGCAAGTTTAGGTTCAGAAGTGCTATGTCTCGTACTGACTACCTCCTCTCACTACCTGCAGGAAGGACGGTGTCACACTGTCGTGTTGGATTTTTGGTGCCAGCAGGACTGGATGATGAGTTAATTCAATAACTCACCCTTCTCTCTGCCCTCTTTTTCACTCACTACATGTGTGTGCAAGGGCACAACTATATTTGCTGGTGCTGCTGTAGAAGAGCTACGGACGTCATCACGGTGTCTTACTGAAGCAGATGGCACCCAGAAGACAGAGAACTTTGCAGTGCAAGAGGGAAGAGTTGTAGGGATGGCTAGAGCCAGGAAAACCATGTTACGTTGTGTCCAATTTCTCTCTAATGAAAGAGCAGAGGAGGCTAATTTTGGTCTCAAAATAACACAGGATCTGGGTTTGCAGTGCAGAGTGGCAAACGGTCTCCGAAGTGCCATAACTAATTTATATGGCTGAAGCAAGTGCAAAGTGCCTCGTTTTATTTTGAAAAGAAATGCTTTGGTAATGAGTTGTGAGGTAGAAAGGGAATACTGAAAGAAAGGGCAGCATTATTTGTATTGTTTTGCGTGAGTTTGAACAGTGAGAGACAATGATTTACTGCGTCAAAAGCTTTTATTCAACTGAAGAACTGTAACTATGAAGTGACCTTTGTTTGGAGCAACATGGATATAATCAGTAAAATGAAGCAGGGTTGTACTTGAGGCGTGAATGGGTGGGAGACAGATTAATGGAAATAAAGTTGTGTATCGTCACTGAGATGGTAACGGATTTGCGGTGCCACTGGTGATTTCCAGCCCTATCTGAGGGCTAAAGACGGGCTGATCATTGTGAGGATCTCTGCAGGGTGCAACAGTTTTTGCTGTATTCCTCGTAGGGCACTGAAAGGCAGACACTCTTTGTAGCAGATTTGCAATAGTAGAAGCAAAAAAGTGTTATTGGCTCGTAGGCTTCCTGGCAGAAAGGAATGTGAGAAGCACAAGACTCCCAACATCCCAAATCACCCCTAGCAGTGTGGCTTGCACCAGCAAAAACGGCTCTTTGCTCAGCTCGCTCATGTCGTTTTCCGAATGGCTTCAGGGCAAAAGAAGGGCCGTTTGCTTGGAGGCATCTCCACGAGGTGACTTCGCCGGGACAGCTCTGTGCAGCTGTGTGGGAGCCAAGCGGCTCTGGAGAGGCCCTGCCGTGTCCGACACGTGAAGGAATCCAGAGGGATGAAGCACACGTGTAAAACTGGCTAAAAATGGCAATGATGAGGAGAGGTGGAGGAAAAGAGTTCTTATGCTGAAGAAAGATTAAAGGCGTCTCGGGTTTACATCCAAAAGAAAGAAAATAAACACTGTCATTTCAATAAAATTAAATGTTTCCCTATGCAAACATAATCATGCAAGGGGCAAAACAGATAGGCAACAGATTGGTTAAGTTTTTGCTTTCAGACTTTGCTATGAGCATAACTTTGGAAGGATATTATACCAGATAAGTCCAGTTTAGCAAAGTATTGAAGCACCTGCTTAATTCTGAACACGTCCGTGGGGATACTGAAGATACGATACTGCTTCTTGTGCTGAAAGCCAAGTGGCTCCCTAAATGCCTTGCGCAGTTGCAACTAAAATGTCAGCATTTTTTTTCTTAAGTTTTACTAGAGGTAATATAAAAAGTATTACTGCACGTGGTCTACCAAATCTGTTCTCATTTATACAACTGTGAATGAAATCTGATCTTTTCAAATCCAGTGTTAATTAGACAATAAGTAGGAGAGTATGGGTCCGTATTTGCAAAGCTCTCTCTTCTGCTCAAGATTGACATATACTGCAGGTATCTGGGGATAAAATGGTCTCACTTTGGAAAACTTTTCTCCTTACTAATCTCTCAGTAACAAGTCGCTGATCAGGAGGCTGCTCCTCTGTGTTTCCGGAGCAGTGTGAAAGCGAGCGGCCTTTTTCCCAAAGGCTTTTAACATCAGGAATGAAGTGCTGATACTTTTCTGGGAACTGAATTTGTCATAGAAGTCCAACAAGACTCCTCTAGTGATTGTCTGGTTTTAACATAAAGATATTACACCTTTCAAGCTACAGATTTCTGAAATAGGATCAAATGTACTTAAAATGGACTTAATGATCTTAAGGGAAAGCATTCATGTGCAGGAAGCCAAGAAACTGTCTATCTGAAAACAATGTTTTCCAGCTAGAATAGAGTCATATGTTTTTGTATGCAGCTGATGAAGGTAAGAGACAGTTAAGACTTACTGTGATTGGGTCCTTTCTCTCCTAGGCACAACTGGCTCTCTTTTGCTCTTTCCAAAGGTTATGAACATTCTGGCATTTTGCATGGCCACTGGTGTGTCTGGTGAGGCCATCCCTGCTGTCATATTATCCTGAAAATGCTTGTTAGCTATAAAGGACTGTGACCCAGATGACTTGGCCTTTGTGGCATATGCAGAATGTCGTTAGCTAGAGGACTCGATGTGTTGTGTGTATGGAAGTCTCGGTGAGGTGCTGAGCGCACCGCCGCGCCGCGGGGGGACATGCAGGAGGCTTTGCTGTTCTCTTTGCTGCGCAGGGAGAGCGATGCAGAGCCCCAAGCGCCCACAGCCGTGAGGGTGCAGAGCGCCCTGCGCGGGCCCTGCCGCGGGGCGCCTGGGAGCAGGAGCCACGTTCGCCCAGCCCTTCAAATGCACAAGGAGGCCTGAGGAGCGGGGGCAGCGCCCTGCAGACAGAGCCCTGCTCCTGCCCTCCACAGCACGAGCGCTGCTTCTCGCTGAAGCTTCCCTCTGCTTCCAGGATTAACACACCTAGACATACTTTGGGTCAGTTAGAGCAAGCCATCTGAGGCATAGGCGAGCTCGAACTTTAAAAGTGGGCTAACCACAACTTCAAGTGATTTATCATGTAAGCTTGTCTCTCCTGATAAATTGGAACAGGAATATATAGCATTTTCATAGGGACAGACAGATAAACCCTCCTAACACATAGCTCTGTGCTTCAAAAGATCTTTTTTCATTACATTCATTCCCTAAAATGCATAGTGTTGGGCTGCTATTGCAAGGTATCTTCTGTAATACTCATTTAAAATTTTAAATATTTGTCAAATGTATGTTAACTCCCTATTTTCACTAGCTTTCAGTGTTCATGTGGGATATATATAAAAGATACCAGCTGAAATATCCTAGATATCCATGTATATATTATTTATGAAAGACTCATTTCTATATCTTAATTATGTTCCATAGGGCACTGTTTCTAAGCACTACATATACATATATATATATATAAAAACCCAGAAATATACCACAGGACATAAGCATAGGACATAAAGTAGACTGGACATGAGTAATAAATATTTGCAAGAAACTACTACAGCAAGCTATAAACCACTATTTACTTACAGAATTTGAGTGATTCATTCAGTTTACAGTAGCTCTGAATGTAATCCAGGTTGTATAGTGCTCATGATTGTTATGATGTTTCTCTGTGTTGTTTCTGCTGTAGTAAAATCCGAATCTGGCACTTTATGATTCAGTCAATGAAGATGCCTGAAAAATCTGAGAGATTAAATTTCAGGACAGGATCAACTTATCCAAGGGCTGTAGAGGTGAAAGAGGCAGCAGATTTAATGAGCATTTTGTTGGGGCGTGTTGAATGCACTAACAGCATGCAAGCCTTTAGTTTAGCATTTGAACAACCTTAAAGGGTCTGCCCTAAGACTTGGCTTAGGCAAGACTGTATATGGCTGCCTGGGTGAAGAGGAAGCACACGAGATGATGCTAAGAACCAAGTGTTTGCCAAGAAATGTTATTGCTGAAAAGATTTTACTCATATATTTATTTTCCAATGAATTCTGAGTTTTTATTTGAACTTCGTAACATTTTAATTGTAGAGACAGTCTCCCAAATAATCCCAGACTATGAAGGCACATAAGCAGCAGCAAAGATGTGAGGAGGTGACATTTCTAGAAAGTGCAGGACTGTTGAAGTTAAAGTGCTCACGACAGCGTGCAAGAGGAGCATGGTGTCTCGAGAGCTATGTGATGTTGTTGAAACCTTGGCCAAGATGGACACAAGCGAAGGAGGAAGCCTAGAATAAGCAGGCTGGTTTCCTAAGTCCTGAAGAGGTTCCGAGTGTATTAAGGCAGAGGCTCTTCTGCTCAGCAGTGTATAGAAGACATCACATTTGTTCTTCAAGCTGTGCATATTTGATGAGAGCATTCGGTCTTGAGGCATGCCATGGCAGAACCTCACACTATAGCCAAGTTAGATTTTGGTGAGAAACATCCTCACTTTTACTTTTTTTTATTGCAAACTTGTGCTGTGGAGTAAATTACCCAGAGCAAGCTATCAGTCAGCCTTGCACATATATTGTAGCTATTTATTGGTAGACCATATCCTGCCTGCCTTAGTCATTTGCTGAAGTTCACAGCAGAGTAGAACATCCTGTTTGTTAGTTTTCTTTTGTCTGCCCAGTACCAGCCCAGAGCGAATACTCCTATATATCTTTTTATTTTCTGCTCTGCAGTTGGATCACGGTACTCCTGATTGTGCTCAATAGCTGGAAATGCTGAGGATATCCGATTGCTGAGGTCTCTTATTTTAAACTCCACATGCCAGGAAAAGTATGTGGGATCCCACCGGCTTAGCACCGGAGGGTGCAGGATGCATCAACAGGAAAACCAAACAAAACATAAAATTAAATTCATTTGAAAGGGGAAGGGACTCATATACCACCCATCAGCACTGTTTAAACTATTTGTATTCAAACAATAGGCCTTTTATTTTACTCCAGTTCTTCTCAATATGCAAACTCCCTTTACTTGGCTTTGAGAGCTGCAGCTGTCACTGAAGTCAGTGGGAGCTGTAGGTGCTTTTACCTTTGAAAACCAAGCCAGTGTATTCTGATGTGATAGCAAAAGCCAGACAAAAAATAAATGAGGACGGTTAAAGCATAACTCTGATAGCTCTGCACTGTGATCCCCAGCTTTCTTCTTATTGGATATGGAGGCAGAGCCTCATGTTTTAGACACCTGCAGCTGTATCTTCTTAGTCTCCAAGGCCCTCTTCCCCACATCTTGGCCTTCCTTCGTGACTGCACTCCTTCCAGTTGAAGGAGTCTATTGGAATTTATCAGAGCCACTTTTTAATCACCCATAGGACTTTCTTGTGAAACCAGCTTGCTCCCCCTTATTCTCTTTGCACTGCACTGAGTAGATGGGTGGTCACAAACTGTCCCGCAGCCTCGTGTCTGCCGAAGCAGTGGAGAGTGCTAGTGGCCACCCGTGGCACTGTTTGATTTTTCATTTTGAGGAATTTCTTGTGTGCTGGAAGGAAAGGTTCCCAAGCAGTGTCCAGATAGGAGAGCAAGTGCAGATTTTTCCTGTGTAAAATGAATCCACTATCAAGTCTGAACACGAGAGGGAAAACGCAGCCCTCCAGCTGCTCACATCTGCCTGGGCTCTGCAAAAGCACCACGTACTGCTGCATGGCCCAGGCGTGCAGGCAACGTCCGCAGGCAAACTCAACCTGCATGCGCCTCGCTGGCACGAGGGCTCAGTGAGCTTGCCCACACGAGGGCTGCAGTCGACAGCGTGGCACTTGCCCCTTACCTGGTTCAAGATTCCCTTTTGCAGACAGATCTTTCCCAGAAAAATGGACTTGTCCAAGGATGCAGCTGTGTACCCCTTTTTGCCCCCATTCCTGTCACCTCAGCAATAACTTTCTACCTAGACCTGTTTTCAGTAAAGCTTTGCTTACTTGAGGTGGGCTTTTAGTGTCACTCTGAAGTGACACAGTTTAGCTTGGTGAGGCTAAACTAGAGGTGAGTTAGGACAATATACGGAAAAGGAAAGGAAACTTATCATCATTGTCCTCATCATCATGGTCACGTGTGTCAGCTGCACCTGGGAACGCCTTGGCCTGGGGGGTGCTTGGCACTGGTCTTGGGGACGGAGCTAAAGGCAAGAAGTAAGCCCGAGAAACCTATTTTTTGTACACAGTTAAAATAGTGATTTCCTCTGTGATCTGTGTAAATTGGTTAATTGCTGTATGCCTCAGTTTCACCTGTCTGTGAGTAAATGATGATAGTAGCTGTCTGGATGTAGAAAATTAAACACTTTCACTCTTGCAGATATCTGCCGCATATAATTACAGAAACTGCAATTGATCCCTAATATAAGTAAATGTACTCTACAACGATATAGCCTGAGAAGTGTCTAGAAGCGAATGGTAGACATTTCACTATCAAATGCTCTTATAAAATGTGTATAATAACTGAGATAGAAGTCTGGATGAAAATTCCAGATGTTCCCGTGTTCCAAGGAGAACTTTTTCTAAGCAGCGATGCATATGGTAACAGACAGAAGGCCAGAAGGCTGGGAATCAGCTAGTGGGTGATTGACCGGGGCTCACTTCCCTCCCTCTGGAATTAGGCAAGAGAGGTAGATAGTGAATGCCCAGCCAAGACTCTTTCTTTTCCCTTTGCCTGGAGGAGGCTAAATGAGTGAGAAAGCAACCTGAGCACTTCAGGAGCTGAAATCTTCTTGACTATATCTGTATTTGATGGTCTTGGGAGGTCTGTAAAAATATCATTAAATTTGTTCACCTCTTTTTCCAATAGTATAAAAAGTGAGTAATAACTCAATTAAGTAATTGCTAGTTCAGAGCAAGCTAGTTTGAAGTGTCTTGTTATTGCTAGCATCTTAGACTGGCAGCTTTCTCAGTGCATTGGTTCGGTGACTTTTTTTTTTCATAGTACCACATATTGTTGGTAAAATAAGGAGACTTTTAAAATACAGGAAGCAGAGGTAATGTTGATCTTGAAACAGCAGCAATTGAAAGGGCCATTCACAGTTTCCTTCAAAACACACCCGAGTGGTAAGATAATCCCAACCAGGGCTGTGTGCCCAGGAGAGCATCTAACGAAGCATCCCGTGTTATTGTTCCCCTCGTGTTTGTTCTCCATGGGAACCAGAGGAAGGAAGAACGCGGCTATCAGGCTGCAGAGGAAGGAGTCTTTGTTGCCCTTGGCTACCCTGACCGTCAATGTGAGGAAGCGCCGCGCGCTGCAGCGTAACCTTTCTGCAGGAAAGAGGGATAGTTCAGCAGGTTAAGGGCGGGCACCCTGTTTATCTAAAGAATAGGCTTTCCTTGCATGCAGCGGGTCCCCAAAAGCCCCAGTTCAGGTATGTTGTTAGTGTTTTCTTTAGGTTACGGGAGTCTGAGGTTTTAAAAACCCTGCTTTAAACTGCAGTTCCTCTGCTTCCCTCCTGCCCTGCTGCTGCCTCCCCACGTCGCGGCTCGCCATGAGAGGCCCTGGGGAGGCCCCTCGCTGGGAGAGGGGCAGGCAGGGGGTGTCCATGGCATGGAGTGGAGCAGCCACGAGTACAGTGGCTTTGGGGGTATGACACCTATGCACGTGGCTACAGTGAGAGCAAAAATCTTGATTAGCAAAAGTATCGTCTTGTGTCATTTAATGTAAGAGTTTATGTCCGGACAAATATAGATTAGAGACAAGCTTAAATTTGTTATGCTGCTTGTATGGCTCATGGTTCTGGAGGTGACTGTGTGTGTGCAAAAACACAGGGAGAAATAAAACGTACCCCTATATTATATTATTGGTGTTGTGGGTCTATAAAGCCAGGAAATCCAGCACAGAATATGGAAAGAGAACTCTGAATGCTCTGGAAAACAATTTTTTTAAAAAAATAGAATGAAGAGACCACCCACCAAAGTAGCCTCCTGGAAGTAAATCAGTCTTTACCTTCTCATAGTAGATGTGAAAGCAAGCTAAAATGCTGCAAAGCCAAATGAAGCAGTGGGGGAAAGATTCTGCCCAGCCTCAGGTATTTTTCACATTACTGGCATCCTAAAGTGTGGTGGTCCTTGGAAGAGAAAAGCCAAAATTTCTTTGTGGGATTCTGTGTTTAGCACAGCTTAGTCAAAGCACAAGAACTCGTTTAAAAGTAAAAAAGTTCTGGGTTTAATTGCTAACCCTAGAAATGTTCTTTGTTTCCTAAACGCTAAAAGGGCTTATTTCATTCTCGCATATCACCAGGAGTGGCTTTGGTGGAATAAATGTGGGCTTCCACACCCACTCAAGCTGGTGTTTTTATGCCGTTCATGGAGTTTTGCCTGTAAGGTTACAGTATTTTGTACTTTAGTGCTAGAATAAAACTGAAGAGGCACTGAAGTAAGAATATAGGTCGTCCTCTCATGGCTCTATTTGCTCAACAGAGGTAGCAAGGCCGAGTGAGCAGAACATTCATTAGTGTAACCAAAGGCAAATAAAAACTGAATACTCTTGGGGAACAGCTCTTTGGAATAAAGGCAGGTGCTCTTTTGGTACATTTGCTAGTAGACTGGCCTTGCCTAAAGCCTTCTAGAAGAGAATCCTAGCAAAAAAATAAACCTGCTACCAGGAAGAAACCTTTTCAAATGACCTGACCTGACAAAAGAAGCAAGTTTACTGCAAAATAGTGTTTCCGAAAGAAGAAAAATGTCTTTGCTTCCCCAGGCTAGCCACAGTGATTTGTTTGCTCCACGAGGAGTCTGGTAGCATCAAATTTACTAATCTAGTTGCTCCTAGTAAGGATACATTCACTGGATATTCAAAGTACTCCAAAAAGAAAGACGAGGCTGAAGACTTCACCATGTTTATTAACATCGTCTTCCTAACACAAATCACGTTGGCAGATACAACAGATAAATCCTGATTTCATTTTGTCATTAGTCCCTGAGATACGCGTTTATTACAAAAAATGGGAAACAGATTACACCAACAAACACATCTGGCCCCAGACAGGCCTTCAGCTCTTCCAAAAAGAAACACGAAATATGGTGTTGTTTACAGCCAGGCACTTAAAATCCCACACAGCTGCCGGCGTGAGAGGCAGCAGAATAAACTCTGGAGACAAGCTGACAACAGCTCCACTGCTGGGATGCCCCTTTTACAGACGAGGCAACAACAGATGAAGAAATCGTGTGAATGACCTAGAGCAGTTCTCATTAGTGAACCCAGTGCAGGCAGGAAATGGGACAAGATTCCTTTTGTCATAGTTTTTCACCCAGCTGTCCACCCGTCCCACAGCCACCCACATGCAACCAAATATAGTCATGGACACAGTCAAACTCCAGAGGAGTTATGCAAGTAAAACCTCCAGTCATTTCATACAGACCCCTTCCAAGTTACATTTGCCCTATTATAAACAAATGAAAAATTGCTGGTTTCTATCCAGACTTACTATAAGGAGCTATGGTCAGGTGAAGGTGATTGATAGGACTGTGTAATTCTTCTTATTAGAGTTCTTGCCTTTCTCTGTCTATCTACTGTTTTGCTTCTGATTACTAGCACTTTTACTAGTCTGCTTCATTTCCTTTCTGTGTCAAAGCAGAGATTTTTACTTTTTGCGGGTACATACTGTCTTTGTTTTTGTTAAACATGTTGTATGTTATTCCCCAAATGACCAGAGAACTTTTCAGGGAGTTTTGAAATGGCTGATCAAATTTTATTTGGAGATTTTGAAGTTGTAACAGTGAATTAGCAATTCCAGCTTCTTGGGATGTTTTGTTTGTAGGTGTAGCTCTCTGAAAATCTTGCACACAGATTATTAGAAACATTTTTTCCCTCTTTGGAGTAAAAGTAATTAATTGCCTATATTCTTCAGCCATATGTGAAGAATCAAAATGTTTTCCAGTCAACTCTGCAAATAACTCTCCTTTCAAAATAGCCAGCATCCTTTTCTTCTGGCCCCAGGACTGTCATTACAAGTTGCTTTGAGTATCTATACTGTATGCCCTCACTCTTCTTATTTCCTTCACGTTTAGCTTGGCTCCGGTGTAGCAGTAGCCATTTGTAGATGGAGCAGTTATGCATGAGTCCTTCATGAGATTCCTCTAAAGGGGAACTTTTAATGAATCATCTCTGCGAAGCTGAACACTATTATAAATTAAAGTCAAAGCTGTAGGATTGCAATTATTTTAAAAATCATTAATTTCACCCAGTCTTCTGGGAAAAAAAAAAAAAAAAGAGGGCAAAGGTTGAACTAGTAGAAGATAAATGTAGGGTATACTAGGAGGAAATGAAGATGTGTTTATTTAGGTGAATATAGAGGTCAGAAAATGAAAGGTGAGTTATGACAGAGGAGAGTGTTCGAAAGGGTCTATCCAGAGGAAGGTATGGAGAAATGGAAGGATGGGAATAACTATAGGAATGTTGAAAAAGCGCAAGAGAACGCATATGGGAAAGGAAAAGAGTAGGTAATTGCACATGCTTAATACCTGTGTGTAGCACTAGTACTCTGTGTAGCAGGACTGGTCGGCTTGTTGACAGTCCTATGCAACAACGCTCATGAGAAAGGTACTCAGGTACCCCTACCAAGGAACCTCAGCACTGACCAGAGACCATTTGGATATTTTGTGTTTTCTTTTTTTTTTTCCATGATGAAACCCCATAAGAGGCTCAGTTAGCATGGGTACCATGGCATTCTTTTATACTGCCAACTATTGGTGAGGATCTAAGCTGAGAATATATAATAATCTCTAATAACAACCTATGAACATATTCCATGCTGGCTAGCAAAGAGATGTGAGATGTTAAGAGCTCAAAATTGCTATCAGTCTTACTTTAAGTTGCATTGGAAATGGGTACTGCAAACTCTCCAAACAGTCTTTGAGTCATCTGATTTGCCGCTTTTGTAGTCTATTTTGTTATTTGGTGGAAGATCTTCATTTTCGTGTTGATATATGGTAATGGTAGCTATTAGACATTATTGTATCTCCTGCTACCAGTGTGTCTGGTGGCAGCATCACTAGAACTTTTTGCTGTGTACTTTTCTTACCCCCACAACTCTCATTTCTCATCTTTATTTGTATCACAGGCTTGTTCAGCAGGTCAGCTAATGGAGAGCAGATTTTTTACTCATTCTGTTTTTTTTTTCCATTTCCCTCTATTTATATAACACACAATTTGTAATCTTTATAAAACCAAGAAAGAGAGAAGTCTTGAGTTCATCTAGATTAAAATCAGCTGCAGCCTATTAATGGACTCAGCCCAGGACTGAGATTTGAGGAAACAAAAACATTGGACTAAATTAGACTGAACTGGCCTCTATCTGCCAGTGAGGGGATACATGTAGAGAAGGGAAAGGGGAAAAGGGGGGTAAACGGAGCGAATCTCCATGTGGTTTTAATTCATTTTGATTCTCTTCCTGAAGCTAATTTACCAACACAAAGGCTCTGTAGTGGGGAGGCAGTGTTTTAGAAGTTTGGCTTTCGCTGATAAACAACTCAATTCCTGTTTTGAAGGTCTGAGATAGCTCTGTGTGTGTAATCAACAGAGGTTTAACATGGATATTTCAGTACGGGGCATTTCAATTACGTATTAAGGTTCTTTCATCATCTGTCACATTGTATCCTGAGGACTCTCAGATAAATTGACCTGACTCCTGCATTCACTCTCTCCCCAGAAACAGACAGTGAATAGTCTCATTGAAGGTTCGGATCAGCAGAGACTCGGGTTTTTCTGGCTAAAAGCCCCTCCACTGGTGTGGCACTAGCAGAGGGCAGGTCTGTCTTGTTCTGGGCACAGGACACTGTGCCACCGTAGTAGAGACATACTGGGTTTTGCTAATGGGAAAATAATAGAATGTTCTATTTATCGCCATTGTTATTAAATCTCTTTTTATTGCATCCTTTGTCCGGTTGGTGTGTGTAGTATTCTAGCAACATTCAAGAAATTATGACTTTGTCCTAAGAAAACCTGAGAGTGGGCAAGGAAATGAAGCAAATAGTAAATCATTAGCTGCGAATGATTAGAGTGATTGTGTTAGGCAGAAACTGTCTTCATTTCCAGTTTGCATCTATATAGTGATGATAACTTGTATTCTGAACAAAGCTAAGAGGCAAATGGAGAGGTTAATGGAGGGATGGAGAGGGAGAAGGCAGTGAACAAGGCCTCGAAAGGGCAGACTAACTGAGACAATATCTGTGGGCATTGGGTTTTCCAGTGCTTCGGCCCCGTGTGCCAATATTCGTTACACTAAATAATTGCATAGAAAGACATACATCTATCCCTGACTGGCTAGTGAGCCACAGCAATCAGCATCAGCTGCTCACTGCTCTTTTAAGTGGTCCTGTGAATGGCTAATATCAGAGGAAATAGGATGCTAAGGCTGAAACTGGAAGATATCTGTTAAGAATATTGGAAGATATCTGTTCTTGCCCTTCTTTTTTTTGTAATTCTGGAGAACTGAATTTTGCTATGTCCTATTTTTGATCTTTTTATACATTCCAGAGTTATCGAGATGTTCATCAACAAATGGGATATCCCATTTCTACGGTTTCAAAGTGAATTTTGCATTTTCATAGTTTTCCTGGTTTACATGCCAAATCAAGAAAAGATTTAAGTACAGACCTAACACTAACCCCTTATACTTTGCTTGAATTAACTTATTGCTTACACTTAAACAGTTCAACTGGAGGCTGAATTGAGCAGGACATAGTTTTCTCTCAGGTTCTTCCTCCTCCTGACCACACTGAGCCTCCTGCCCTGCAACCTTTCACTTCTGAGCCACACACTCCTCCAAAAACAGGCTAGAGATGCTGCCAATTAGACTGTTTCTTATGGATAAATCAAGTTTGATCTGATGTGCCAGTGCTATGAGAAAGATGGTTTGAGCATGAGCATGAAGGACTGAAAGTCTTTTTAGTAGCTCCTGCCTGTATTTATTCTTGCCAAACTTAGGGCATGAAATGGCTGAAATAAAATAAAGACTTTTGGATGCTGTTAAGTGTCACACCTTCTTCTAGGTCTTCCTCAAGTAAATATAAGCAAATGTGATATAAGCAAATAGATCTTCTGTCCTTTTAATTTACTTTGCTTTTTTCCTTCTGATTTATTCTAACAGTCAGTAAGTCTATTATTTGTCCAGTGCCCAGGCAGACAACTTCTCCACTTCTCCTTTCCCCAGTGTATGTTAGATACTGATGACTCCAGTAGCAGCAGTTAGACTTTTGTTCAGATATAGCTGGAATTTTGCCATCTAGTAACTAGGCAAGAAATATGGTGTGGTTAAATGATGAAGCTGAAATCCTGCCCACCTGCCCAGTGGGTTTCAGAGATTTATTTTAAGTCTAAAAATGGCCTATCAGTATTTTGAGTAAACCCATTTTGCATGGCTTCCTTTAAAGGGCTACCAAGTAAGAAAGAAACCTGTTCTTGCTATTCTCAAGAAAAAAAAAGAGTTTTATGCTTTTACTATTTCACATACTTTGAGTGAGAACAAACTGAATACCAAGGGAATATTTGCAGTGGTTTAACATAGTAGAAATTATGTACTTAACATTGGCTTACAGATGGGCTCACGTGTTAGGATCTGCTTCCTATGTTGTCTTGGACACTTTTAACATCCTCAAAACTTGGCAATTGATAGGGCTTCATCAATCTGCCCCTCTCAGGGCAGAGCTGCCCTGTTTCTTGCACTAACCTCCATGTTCAGAGATGTTTGCCTTTGTCTTGCCAGGTCCAGACCCTGCAGCCTACTTTGTGCAGCAACGTCTTTTGTTTTTAGCAAAAACAAAGAGGTATTTAACTGTTGCCTTATTTAACTTGAAGGGAAGTGTAGTATTAGATCCACTACTTTCAACAGGGTTTAGTGCAGCCCATATGAAAAAAAGCTAAGGCCTTTCTCTTGCATTGATTTGAACCTGAAGAAAGCAGATATGTTCAACCCAAAAACTCTAGGGAGAAGGAAAGGGTTCAGACCATCATGTCAAGTCACCAAAGTGGTTATTTTGGTGAAACCGTTAGTACGCTTGCAAATTTACGCAATTGTTACTGTGATTGCTTGTTCTTGGATTGTGTTGTGAAAGTTGTCTTTGCAACTGAAAAGCTTGAAATACGCTTTTGAAAAAGAAAAGATTTGAGAGGGAAATATCCAATAACAAGGAAAAAGGTTTCATCCCAATGTCTGCTCTCTGCCAGTCCCACATGGTCCTTCCCTACCATACAAAATGGAGCAGCTGCAGGGTCCCGATGTGGAGCTTGCAGAGGTGAGATGCAGGACATGATGTGTGTTACCTGGGCGTACCGGCACCGGGCCGAGCTGGCGCTCCCAGCGTCACTGCCGTGGGCTGTGAAGAGCCCACCCTGCTCTTGCTCCTACAGCTCACAATTCTCCAGCTTTCCCATGCCCCCGGTTTTCTGCAAAGAGGAAGAAAATGGAGAGCGAGAGAGCCATGAGGCTCGGGGAGTTCCTCGCCACCCCGTCGCCAGCAGTGCAGCAGCATGAGCAGGGCCGCGCGTGCGCTCGGTGCTGCCGCGCGCATGGGCCCTCACGTGGCGGGCGGCGCGCGCCACCGCTCCTCGCGCCACAGGAAGCACGGCCTGCTGCGAGCGGTTATTTTAAGACTCCCTCGTACAATTTTGGTTCCTTTGAGCTGCAGCGTTCGCTGGCAGCCTACGGCTGCTCTCTGAGGGACAGTCCGAATTAGCTGTGCGGCAGTCCCTGTTGCTTCTCATTTGCCTTGACGTGCTCTGAGGTTAAGTGTGATTTCACAACGCTTTCATGGTCGCCCAGATCGAGATCCCTGGATGTTGATTTTCAGATCCTAACCAACATTCGTTGACTCTGGCTGCTGCCAGATCTATTTCACTTTGTTCAAAACTGTTCCTGCTGGTGTAGTCGTGTACAGTATTTTGGTGTAGTGTAGTGTCCCAGTATGTTACCCTGAGTTATTTCTGTTTGCTCCTAGCCTGTCAGCGGGCAAAGAGGTGTAGCGCCTCAAACAAAATGACGGATGAAGAAAGAAGCTAACAGCTTCAACTATCAACAGTTTTGAAGGAAACTGAGATGGCTCAGTCACATTTTCCATAAGTTGGAGGCACCAGTCACTCAAGATATTAGGCTAAGCAGCACTTACCTGTGGGCCTTTTATATCCAAGGCTTCCAAACAATACAGGCTTCCTAGCATAGGTCAGATTCACTTGGTCTTTCCTTACTTTCTGCTTGTATAAAATCTGTCTCATACTGTTCAGAGAGGTACAGGCTCATCAAGAAAGGAGAAATTGTAGAGCAGTTGGCTGTGTTAGTAAAGCTCTGAGAATCCAGTCGTGCTGGTTCTCTGAGTGTGCTTAATGTTTTGCTTTGATGCTGTGGATCCTGTACAGTGAAGAGTGAATACAAAAGGCAAATATTGGTTCTAGCCCAAAACTTGAGATGCTTATCATCTGTTATCTGAATTTCACATTCCTGCAAAACTAGGCTGGAGATTCCACAAAAGAAGTTTTCTTTTGAGATTTTTGCTTTGATTTGGGTTGGATCTATCCAGAAAATATCTTCTGGCATATTACTTGTTTTTTTCACAGTTTTTTCTCCACCAAAATATAAAGCTCCTGAACTTCTGAGCCAGCATAAGAGGATGAAATAAGATGGACGAAGATCATGTAGACAGTTTTACACATTATCAGAGGTGTAGTGTTCAGATTTTCGCCAAGTTTAAACGAAAGTTTGAGGTGGCTCTGATATCATCCGAAGTGATTCATCTGCTTCTTGCTGTCTCCCAGCTCAGTGACTCAGACTGTCTCTTGCCAAGACACCCCATCAGCTTGCCCAGAGCAAGGCACTCCAGAAAACACACTGTCCTGAGGTCACACTCCTTCCATGCAAATGTCAACTAGCAGACACCTGGAAACATGCTTTCCTGATTTACTAGGTAGTCTGCATTGAATTTCGTCTGCTTAGAGGAGGGTGAGGCTGAGAGGCAAGCTAGTTTGTTAGAAGAATAAGCTTATTTCCTGACACGCAGCACTGTAATGGGGAAGGTTGTTTTCTCCTTCCTGTTAAGTCCAGTTCTGCTCTTCCCCTCATACAACTTGGCAATATCCTTTGGAAAAGAGGGCACTATTTGGGCCTCAGCCTTATCCCTGCACACACATGCACCCCTTTTTTTCTTTTTGGTACTGGACAAGAGAGCTATATTGCTAGCAGAATAAAAATCAAGTTTGTATTTCTACATCCGCTTTCCTCCCCGATCTTTTTATCTGTTGATGTGACTGATTTGCAGCCCTTCCTTCCCCCCGTGCTGCTAACTAATGGGCCTTGGTTGGAAGCCAGCCTTTCAGTGCTGAGCGCCGTGCCAGCGAGAGTATGTGCCGCTATTCTGCCTGCTTCGGGCAGCTCCAGATGCAGCCAGAGCTAGAACAATTCCCGTATTGATCCTGGGCTTGTCAGTTAATCCGTCATAAGGCCTGGGAATCCTAGCCCCTTCCACATCTGCTTGCATAACTGCAGGGGGAAAACCAATTCTCCAAAGCTCTCACCAGGGAAAAAAGAAAGCAAAGAGTAATGGGAGCTCGCTGGGAGCCGGGCCGTGAGCTGTGGGGCCGAGGGGCTGGGACATCTCCTACCTGCTCCTCCCTTTCCCCCTGCGCCTTTTCATCCCCCTTCAGGTCAGCAGGATCAGGTTTACGTTAGCGAACCATGAAGCTTATCAAATAAATGCTGCAGCAGCAGGTGTTTGGCCGTCTCCACAGGCCAAGTCTAACAAGGTTGATATTGTGTCTGTGGCCAGAGCGCTGCAATAATTGCTTTCTGGGTTTGGAACCCCCAAGAGGTTTCTGGGAACCAGTTAGAAAAACAAACGTTACTAAGAGCAGGGATTTTTCTAAAGAACAGTAGTCCTCTCTGTGCCAGAAGCGGAGAACTGGCCTTTCAAGTGCAGCACGGAGCATAGTGCCCAGTTTCCCTTTAACTTGCCTCATGTTACGGGGTCGGGGACAGAGGCAACGTGCTCGAGTCTGGCTGGGCACATCTGGGGGGCAGGCTTATTTTGGCCCAAAGGGCCATGTGGAATGGCAGCTGTTTCCTGTAAAGACATTAATATGATTCCATATGAAGAGAAAACCTAGTGTGGGGGGGAAGTTGAGTGTTTGCAATTCCATCTATATCTTTCAGTTTGACTTACGAATCAGGAGTTACATAGCAGAGCTTTCCCACCACTGGGTGCTTGTTGCCTTTGAGCATTTCTCCTGTAAGGTACGACTGCAGAAACTAAGCTTTTGGCAGTAGTGCAGCCCGGTTTCAACAGAAGAATAATATGATTTCAGAAAAAAATCTTTCCTACACCATTGCCCTTTATCTTAAGTAATTTGAGGCTAATACAAGGGAAAGTTAAAACAGGTCTGTACAATGATGGTATTTTGAGGCATCAATCTTCATCATTCTTTTTGAAAGAAGAAAGTGTATTGATCATTTGGGTCATCTTTTCCCTAAAGCTGATCATTATTCATGATAATGTCAATCATTATAATGTCATTTGAAACATGTTTAACAATTTAAAAATTACCTGTAATACTGGGAATTTCTTCTGCTTTAGGGTTGTCCAGGAGACCCAGTTTTGAAAGTGGCAAGAGAAATAAAGCAGAAGTGACTAGACCTTCACAGGATTGCATGTTACAATCATAGAATCATAGAATGCTTAAGGTTGGAAGGGGCCTCTAGAGGTCATCTAGTCCAACCCCCCTGCACACGCAGGGTCACCTATGTTAGGTTTGAACTTTTAAGTTTTATTTAAAATTGCCTATAAAATTCTTACTAGCTATAAGAAGTTCTTCAGACATCCTTTACTGCATTTGAAGCAACCTACAAAGCAGTGGCTAATCTGTGGTTGTCACTGGTGATGAGGAAATGTAGTGCCTGGCAATGATTCTGATTTCTACTGCATATGTTAAGCTCTGTCTTTGTATTTTCCTTTGTCTTTTGGAGACTTGGTGCTGAGGTTACCTAAAGGTAACATCCCATTTCTTCTCTACGCAGCACAGATGAGTTGTCCCCTTCATCCACAAGGTTTTCCTCCTGGTCTCTTGCTACAGTTTTTCCTGGTTTCCTGAAACAGAGGGTATAAAGCTGGTTATAAAGCTCCTTAACCATGAAATTGTTTAATTTGCTGGTGATGGTAACAAAAAGTATAAGGACATATACTTTAATTTGTGACACGGCAACACTGTATAGACAGTTTTGTTTAAAATGTTGCTTTTGTTTGACTTTTTGTGTATATTGCTGAATGATTTCTGCCTTTTTTAGAAGGATACACAAATCAGTTTGATTTGGATATTTCTTTCATTGTGTATTTTGCAAGTATTCAGGAACAGCCTCTGAAGTTGTCATTTGAAGGAAGCAATACTGCAAAATGCGGCACAGTTGGTTATCTGCACTGAAGTTTCAAGATTCTGAGGGGAGATGAGGGCCTATGTATATTTTCTTTTGGGGGAAAATGCCACTACTAGGTATATTAACTCATGCATATTCATTATTAATACTGGAGAGGAGCAGAACAGCGAGAATTCATTCAGTGCTGAGGAATGTAGTAGAGGTGCGAGAATTCATTCAGTGCTGAGGAATGTAGTAGAGGTGTGGGAGAATCTTAAGAAGAGGCCGAGGGGTGGCATGACTGGGGTTGCCACAGTGGAACTGCGTATGAGAACCTCACACACGACTTATCACTGCTTACCTGAGTGTAACCAGACATGAACCAGAATATAGAAGTGCTATTAATATGGCAGCTGTGATTTCTTTAAAACGTTTTTGATTAGAAGAATGTGCCAGCTTGTGTGTGTGTGTGTGTGTGTTCTGGCAGTGGAAAGCTGTAAGTGCTTTCAGATCCATATGAAAGCAAGAACATGCCCTCTCTAGGCCCCAAACAATTATGTAAGTACCTCATAAAGCTCAATAAATGATGGCAAAGAAGAAAACAAGTGGCAGCGGATTATACCAGGGTACTTTATATGCTGTGATGTTTTGTGTAGTGGTCTGGAAAGAAGCAGAAGAGACCTTTTGAAGATCATTGATTGGAAACAATCTTTATTGCTGGTCAAGTTCATTGCTCTCAGGAGGATGATTACTTAAATATTAAAAAGCAACTTTTACTCCCATGGCACAAAAATGATTGAAAAAATTGACCTGATAAATCAACTGTTAAATGGCTCATTAGATTAGATAAGAGAGTTGGAATGTATTTGATGTTAACAAACATCCCATATGAACCATATTGAAATACCTTTTCCAATTAAAGTCTAACTGAATGCATCACCCCAGTATAGGATGTCTTCTGTGTGTTCTGTAGAAATTTCTGAAGGTTTGGGGCTCGGCTTGGCTATTACTTTTGTTTTTACTACTATTTTTTTCCAATAGAAAAAATATGGTATTGGCAATAAAGAAACAAAACCATATTGAAGTTTTCAGGAGTTGGTAACATGCAACAGAGTTCTCACCTAATAGCCAGTTTATGTTTGAATCTGGGCTATATCAGAAAAGGTGAAAGGGGACCCTGCTAACCAATGTGAAGAGAGTTGATTTCATTCCATCCTCTGAAGGAGCAGATTATTCCTGACCTAGTAAAATAGAAATAACCAATATGAGTGAAGTTACCTGGACCCCTGCAAGGACTGTCCTCTAAATTAAAATACTTAATGTTGTCTTCTGTCATCAGCTGTCAAAGACAAGGTAAGGTGTGATCCAGTTCACAGGGTGCTTAAGAACCGGAATTGACTTTAGCAAATTTATCACTTAAATCACTTTTTATTCCTAGACTAAGAAGTTACATTACTGCATGGCCAAGTTTCATCAACTTTTTTTTTTTTTTTTTTTCTGTAGTCCATTTCTACTCTAACTGTTTTATGGCCAAAGTAGGGATTTATATATCCAAAAATATTCTTAAGCATTTATTACACTGTGTGCTTTCTGACCCAGCAAGGACTCAGATCTCAAAGCAACAGATATGGCAGGAAAGAGGAAAGCAATCCCAGCCTTTTCATTTATCATCTCAGCCTGCTGAAAGCTACTATGGAAACACACCAGAGCAATAGCAATGCTGCTGCTGAAGATGGCCTCAGAGTTTCCAGTGAGTGTCCTTAAAAATACTTTTGTAATGCACTGCTCTTACATTGAACATGAGCATTGGTATTTTTTTAAGATGTCATTTTGCTTTTCGTGGCATTTTACAAGCGTGTGCTGAGTAACAATAGCCTTTGATCAGTTACTGGTGTGACGTATGCACATATTTCTATTTGTTTGGTGCCATTCTGAATCTGCAGTATGTATAGAGGCTGCCTAAAAAGAGTTTCTCTTCTTCTGGGCAGCCTTATGTACACAAGCTTTTAAGCATGATTTGAACACTCAGTGTTGCTTGAACAACTTGTCATACCCATCCCAAATGTTTTTGTGTTCTGAACAGAGACACTTTTTTTTTTCAGTGACCTGCTTTCAATTTGGGATAAAATGCATTCTTGACAAGTTTATCATGTACTCATTTCAAATGCTCATATTTTCTGAAAAGTGAGTCTGAGGCAACAGTTGAAGCTGCTTATTAAAACATGCAGATACAAACTCTTCTGGAAGAATTCCCTGGGGAGTCTCTCTTTGAACATCTGTTTGTACAGAATTGCTACTTGCCATCCCTGAGGCAGCTGGCTGCCACTGGGATATAAAATCCCTGCAGATGATGAGGCAATTTTAGGAAAAAATATATCAGCAGAAAAGTAGCAGTACCCTGGCCTTTACGTACGTGTTGCTTTGGGTATACATGCAAAATTGTATGGCATTTACTGCATGCAGTGTGGGACTTGGGCTGGCTTTGAGTTGCTGTGTTTAAAAAAAAAATCAAAGAAACTTCCCTGTTGATATTTTTTTGACTGTGAGCCATCTTATAGAAGAGGTTCATGCTATGAATGCTGAATAAACAGGAATTTTGAGGTGCAATATATGGTAAAAGTGAAGGTGTTAATGTCAGAAAGAAGTCCAGTATATCATGCTGTCTAAACTGTAAAATCCAGCTTTCCTTGCTAAGCTATTGAATGTGACAGTTTTCTTTTTCTTCTGAAGTCTTCTTGCTCAAAAGTCCTGTTTAGTGCGTGTTTCCTTACAATTATCTTTTCTGTGCTAGTTTTTAAAGAAACTGCCAGAATATTAAAATAGAAATATTTATCAGTCAGATCTATCAGTAAGATATGTATAACTAAAACATTTCACTGCAGTTTTTTAGAACAATGTTCTTAACTGGATCACTGTTCAAATTCCTGCTTGCCAGTCATTTAATATATTGGAAGTCTGATCCTGTACAAATATGTCTGGAACAGCCTATTTCACTTCTTTGAAACTGATGGAGTCTCTGGGTTCCTGAACCTTCGTGTTTACAGGGGGGTTCTAACCGAAGCAGAAGAACTCAGGAAGCCACCAAAGTGAATAAACATATCAGGGAGGATATTAAGAGGAATGTTAATCAAGGGCTGTCAAAGGGAACACCCTTGGTCAGGGAAGGGTTGTTGGGAAAACTAAAGCTAGGAATGGCAGAGACAGGAGATCTTTTTCAGTGTTCCCAGGACACAGGAGAAAAGCAAATGCAGAAGGTGGAAGGAAAGAAGTGAACCTTGTAGAGGAGAAAGAATAAAAATGAAAGTACCCAGACTGAAACGGCAGCAGGGAGAAAGAGAGGCACCTGAGAACCTCCAAAGGGTGGGGAATGGAAAACTGGAATTAGGAGGGGACTTTAAAAAGAGAGTCAAGCTTAAGGCTTTGTCCGTGCTGCCAAAAAATCTATTTTGCTCAATTTTGGCTAAGTAGGATAAACACTTTTTCTGGCATGTGTAGGTGGTGGCCAAAATGTGTTTGTTACAAGTAGGCTGAAAAGTCTTCCAAAAATGATTTTGCCTAGTCTAGTGAATTGTGCTAAATCATGTTTTTATTTTGACTCAAGAAGTTGGGCCCTCCCCAGACAGGCCAAGCATTAGGGCAGACCAGACCCAGTTGGATTTAGCAGCTGTTTCTAAATTCCACGGTTTTAGCCGTGTGGATGTGGTTTAAGTGCAGTACCCCAGCAGAGCTCACCGGGAAGGAGCACCGTCGGGGACAACTCCACCAGGCATCAGGAAGGGCCCGAAGGAGGCAGATTCAGAGCTTAATAACCATGATGTCCGTAGTGTAGTCTCACACACACGCAGTTGGGAATGGGGCCTGAACTGGGACTAGGTCCTGAGGTGGATCAGAGAACTGCTTGGCAAGGGGGCACAGGAGAGCCAGGGGAAGGAAGGGCTTGAGTATTGCTTTTGTCTTTAGTTTCACAACAGGCTTTTAATTGCTTGGTCTTGGCCTAAGTTGTGTTGCCTGTTAAGTGTTTTCATACAAGCTGAGGATCACCAGGGTACAGGAGCTTTGGCGGTGGCCTCACGAGGACAGTGCTTGGGGTAGTCCCCAGCAGTCGGCTGGCTGAAGGGCCTGTCTCTGTACCTGCTTTGATGCTCATCTAACCCCACAGTAAGCTGGTGAAGGGAGCTAATCCATCAGCAATCTCTTCGCTTTACATTTCTGAGCTACCTTTTTTGCCACTTATGGGTCTGGAATGGTCTTGTTGATGGGTGAGGCACCAGTGCAAGGGAAGCAGCAAAACCACGGATGAAAGGGAAGAGAGGAGAGCACAGGAACACATCTTTTTCCAGCCATTCCATGGCTGGGAGAGGGGAGTAAAGCTTGCAGTATCAAGAAAGTGTATCTTCAGCTGCAGGTGTTATAGTGGGGCAAAAGGGTGGCAGCATAATTCTAAATGTTCCCACTTTTTTTTTTAATGAAACAGACAGCCCCAGGGTTTTTTGGAAGCTCTTAAAAGCTGGCTTTGTGGATTTTATGGAATGTAAAAATTCAGTGCTGAACCTCAATAAGGCTAAAAAGTACTTTTTGTTTGATCTCATCATGATTCATTAGGGTAAATAACTTAATAAGTGAATATCTTATTAAGGGGAGATCAGAGGATCTACAGGATATCTCTTCTCCACTTGATCATCTATTTTCACTGAATTTCTGTGACCTCATGTATGTTTAAAACCCCTGTCCTTTATTGCACTTGGTTGTAAGCAGCCACTGGTTTAAAAGGTCATGCACTGGGACATGGAATGGGATTGCAAGAGTCGTGTGTGTTTGTGAAAAAAAAAAAAAAGAATAAGAAAAATTCCTATAAACATTGTTAGGAGGATGATGACACAACAATTGTTTGACTTCTAGTGATTGCAAACATGTTTTAACATTTCTTCCTTTAAGCAATGTCTAATTGCTCTACTGCTTCCATTCAACAGCGCATTGCAGTTTGAACCTGTTTATTTTAGTTGAGCTGACAAAAGACTGGACTCATAAATGCTGATCTAACTCTTATTTTTTTAATGTCAGTTCCAATGCATGCAGAAGACCTGATAGCAGGACCCATTAAGCTGGCTCTGTCTGTTAGAAATGTGACCTATATCTCTTGTTCCAAGGCCACTTTTGAGTTTCGCAGGGTGGTAGGAGGTTATTTTTGGATAGCCAGCTAAAGGCCTCTTTCATCTTAGTCACCACCACTTTCCCTGGCTGCCTCCATTGATACATAATTGAAGAAGCTGTGGTGAATTGAGCTGCTGACAGCCTGAGTACTTGGAGATCCTTAGCCTCCTCTTTTTGATCTGAGGCAGCATTTCTGAGGTAGCCTCACAATCTGAGGTATTGCATACATGCACAGAATAAAAAGATGGCCCTTGCCAGCTTCAAGTCTAGTTTAAGGTTCATGCAGCAACTTGGTCTGTAATGGATACTAAAATTCACGGACAATTCACGGACAACAAAATCATGAACCATTTGAAAATAAACTCAGCTTAGAAAGACCAAGTGAATCGCCATGTAAATGTCCTGTTGTACACTGGGAAAATTCCTGACTTATTGGCTCATTGGTAAGTTCTGACAACCAACATCGTGGGGCAAAGGGGCTAACCCTAGATCCAGTATTTCCTAAGTGGTCATAAATGGGATCATGCTTCTTATGGACTCCCAGAAAGGGAAAATGTATTTTTAAATTGATGTCTTGGCAGACAGTAAGCGCAGATGGAGAAAACCAAGAACAGCTTGTTTAGTTGCAGAAAGTGCCCAAAACCATAGAATCAATACCAGGGCTTTCTTGAAAAAGTGCAGCAGACAATTCGAGAAGTCCATTTTTCTTACAGAATTTTATAGCCCAAAGCCATGCTGAGTAGATGAACAGTGACCAACAGCCTGTGCCAGACCAAAGAGAAAAGGGAAAAAGACTTTGCACTTAAGTTGTTGTGGGGTTTTTTTTGTTTTTTGGACTTTCCATAGTTTTGCAAAGTGGTATTCACAGTCATACCTGCTGTTTTCAACAGTATCCCTGATCCTACCCCATCAGTAACGGGATCGTTAAGTCCAAGAGGGGAGAGAAAAACTTTTTTTTTTTTTAATTTTAAACTAACTGCAGAGGATACGCTGAGCTAAAATAGAAATAGCAAGGTCAGGGCAGGGCAAGGCCCTGCATTTCATTAGCTCGGCCTGGCCAGAAGTGATTAAATATGTACAAGAGGCTTTGAATAGATCCAGAGAGGGAGGATGACATTGTGGAAGACAGAAAAGTCATTCTCTGGTGCTGCCAACTGACCAAATACAAGATGGGACTTAATTAGAGAGATAAAAGGAATATATTTTAATTATTTTAATTTTGGAGAAGAGGGAGGGATTGTTTTCTTCTATTGAGTGTTCTGTAGCAGTGGGAGAAACGGGTCTGAACAAAAAGCCTGAGCCTGGCTTGAAAGGATCCAGATAGCCCCGAGGTCTGTGTTGACCTCGCCTGCAGTTCTTATGAGTGTCACTTGCTCAAGACCCAGTGAAAAGGAAAAAAAGAAAAAAAAAAATACTGGCAATGGAATCCGGGCCCAGTTAAATTTTGGAGGCGCTCCAGTTTGAAACCAGTGACCTTGTGAGCCTATCACAACATCTCTTTCTGTAGACATACTAGGGAGAGAATTTGAAAAAATTGAGCTTTGAAGGAAAATAAAGTATTGTGTCAAGCAGTGCTTTGGCTGCTATTGGGCTTACTTGACTGAGCTGACATTTTACAGCAGTATTGTAATTCTTGTATGACCACTGCATTGTTGCATGGGCACCTAGGCACTGAATAAGCACTGTGTGTTAACTTTTTCCATAGAAAGTACCAGCCTATCTGGTAGAAACATTTATATTTGTCCAGAGCACCACACATAATGTCTTTGCAAAACTCAGCCCAGGAAATTTGGATCTCGGCTGTGTGCTGCTCCTGAAAGATGATTCCTCCGGCAGCATAGGACTCCTCAGTGTCACGCTGTGCTGCCAGGTCAGGATCAGCTAGGGATTTATGGTTTTTTTATGCATGAATCCAACTTCAAAAATTGTGCAAGACTGGATATATCCAAACATAGTTATGTTACTGCAGTCTCTGTGTTAGGGCGCCAGTATATTTACAGACTAGAATAAAGGTATTTCAGTCCTGCTGGTTCTAGTTACCTAAATATTGTCTGTTTTCCTCTGATGCAACATATCTTGACTACATAAGAATTGTTTCCTCGGAGAGCTTCATTCTTCTTTGCTCCATTACAGTAAATACAGCTTATAAACATATTTTGCTCTTCTGAAATTCATTTGACAGTGGAGATGACACTAATGGTCGGTTCACTGGCAGAGAAATATGGTTAGATTTATATGTTTTCTTGCTAACGAAAGATGTCAGATTGACAGCCCTGGGAACAGAATTACTCAGATAATTGCCCAAACATGCAGCATACTGAAACTTTGCCAACCTTTCACAGTGATTGTATCTTGATCCTTGAGAGTGAGAGCATATTTACACTTTCAGAAGGCATTCAGTGCTGAACCCAATAGGGCCTAAGAACTACTTTTTGTTTGATCTCATCATGATTCACTAGGGTAAATAATGACCATGATTTTCTTCTGTATAAAGCCAGCCTGATGATAATAGCTTGAGTGAGAATTAACAAGAGCTAGATTTCAAGCTATGATAACTTTATCCTGAATGGCTGCAGATGCCATTTTCAATCCCCTGAGCAAACACTTGTCCCCGATTGCTGTATCAAGGATAGTTGTTCCTCCAATAGTAATGATCAGTGGTGGGCTTAGAAGCTCAGATTGCACATTCTTAGAGATTTCTGAAGTAGTACTAATGTAAATTTACTCTCTGAGGCTTGGTTAGAAGCAGTGTTTCTCAATCTGTGGTTGTTGAATCAACACTGCTGTCCCTGTGTGCCCATCATTGCTGGGCAATTGTGAAACTTCTCTGACCCTTCCCACATCTGCTCTCCTCCTCCTTTTGAAGTTTGCCCCCTTCTTTTTCTCTTGTCCATTCACTTCGTTTCCCCTCCTGTCCTCTCCATCCACTCCTCTTCCATTTTTCTCTGCTTCTCTTGCCAGTTCCAATCCTTTTGCATGTCCTCATTCCTACTTCTGTCTGCTTCCTTCATCTGCCTGCAGATTTTTTCCATTTATTCATCTCTCCAATGCTTCCTATTACCTTTCCCTCATAGCCTCATAGAGATGTTATTAGGAGCACTGTTTTAATCTATCCCTTATCATTCCTCTTGTCTGCCCTTGTCAATCTTTCTGTTACCAATTGCCTTTAATGGCAACTTAATTAATTTAACATTTAATGGCAACTTAATTAATTAATTAATTTTATTCTTTACTCTTCATTAGGAATCTAGCAAAAGGAGAGTAAGCGATTGAGATGTTGTTGCCTGTCTCCTTCTCCTCCCACAAAGCCAAGGCAGTTTGACTGTGGCCTTTTCCTTTGCATAAAGCATGCTGAAGGGGTAGAGGCCCTGCCTTGGAGAACTTAGCTTTTTCTTTCCATGAGGTTTTCTTCCAGGCCCTTTTTTAGCTGAATGGAGAGGAGTGATTTTTCTTATATCACCAGCATTCTTTTCTTTGCCTCCTCCCCTCTGCGCAGTCACGTCCCTAATTAATTGAATTCCCTCCTAGACCTTTTGTGAGTCATTTCAATTGCCCATTAGCAAAGCAGCCTGGGATTTCTGCTGTGTTTTCACTCATCTTCCTGGAATTTCTCCTCTCCTCCCTCCCCCCCCTTCCCTTTTTAGTCACTCCGGTCTGTGAAAAGCATTAGATGGACTTTAGTGCCGAGTGCCTATATTGTTTGCAGGCCCAGCTGCATACTTCTACACGCTGCCTTGTGCGTCACAGCTATTCATCTTGTTTTGTACTTGGCTCCGCTGCAGATGCTGTAAATATGGTAATTTTAGATTCCCTGATTGGAAAGGGTTGCAGGGCGGGTGTGGTGGCGAGCACGCTCTTTGATTTACGCTGGTTCAGTCCGCTTTCACAGGGCTTGGGGGCTTTGAGGATGCAGCCCAAATTAAAACCATTTCTGTGTGTAGTGCCTTTTTTAGGATTAGGAGAGTGGCGAATGCCGCGTTGCTTCTCACAGAATCACAGAATGGTTGAGGTTGGAAGGGACCTCCAGAGATCATCGGGTCCAACCCCCCCACTCAGGCAACACCCCTGCCCAAGTTCTGTGCAAAAACACTGCCCCAGGAACTCTAGGCAGACGGTAAAGACATAAAACGCGAGCAGGAGATACCACCTCAGATTATGCATGATGTCTACGCTCAGGGAGAGCCGCAAAACGCGTATATATCTGAAAACTGCAAACATGAAAAAGGGTTGACATGCATCTGTGGTAAGCAGATCTTGAATTTCACAGAAATGCTATCAGTCCTGAAGCGCTGTAGACATGCCATGCCGAGAATAAAGTCTGAGGAGCAGCTTATTTCTAGGAGATTCTGGAAATACTGCATCGGTCTGTCACAGATAGCATGCATTACATTTCCAAGCAGTGGGACTTTGGGCAGTGATAAAACCAGCCTGCAAAAATTATGCAAGGTGCAGTGAGTGCCTGGACAACCCAATTTCTGCTCTGCAATGGCATTTATGCAGCACGGAAAGCCTGTATATTCAAGGAAATTCTCAAGTGATACGGACATGCCAAACAGCATCACTGGGAACTCACCGGCAACCTGCCCCACAGGTCCCAAGTTACAGAAGTAATTTACAGTGCTCAAGTTATTATGATACTTTCATATTATTATGATATTTGGCCCCGTGAGGTTAGAGGATTTCATGAGAGATCTGACTGTCGATAATCAGACTGTGGTGAGAAGCTTCTTGCTCAGAGCTTCCCAGGGGGATTTCCCATTTGTTGAGCTGACAGGAAGTGAATTTATGAGGGTTCCCTGGATATCGGTATTGTCGTAGGTATTTTTTGCTTCTTCTTCTAGCTCTTTATCCAGTCAAAGGAGAGAGTGAAGGAATAGCGTGAAAACACTGCTCAATGCACACTCATTAGGACATTTGTAAGAGACCTACTGGGAATTGTTTTACCTCTTATGTCATGAAATCTTTGACCTCGGGTAAGTGGCAGTAGATTTCAAGGGTTCATTAGGTGACTCTGGAGTTCTGCTAGTTCACGGGGTTACGTTATTCAAGTCTAAGCCAAGACACTGAAGAAAAAAAAAAAGATAAATAGAGCTACTGAAAAGTCCCATTCGTGAATCCCTTTTTTCTTCCAGGGACATGCATCAGCAGGGCCCATATCTGCGGTATCTTGTCACAGAAGCACCTTTTTAGTGCTCTCTCATCTTGCTATATTTTCTTGAATTCATATCACTTCACTGCTAGCATTTATAATTTGTCAGGCATTGCACCTTTTTGTCAGTGTACATAAATTAATCTACAGCTTCTGAAAAAAACCCCAATCTATTGTGGCACTATTTTGGATTTCTGGAGTATAAAACACTTTACGACTTGATAGGTTTCCAGATATGGGTTATTTTGATTATGTCTTTTGAAAGAGCATCAAGAAAAATATGGATTGTGCTGTATTTTCTCAAACAACCCAAGAGTGAGAGGGTTTCTATCTTTAGTTCTATTTTGATACAAACCTCCCAAGATGTAGAATTTTGCATCCTTTACTGTGCTAAGGGCGGATGATAAAGGTGGTTTTAATTTCCCTTTTCTCAAGACTTTCCAAGTGACTGGTTTAGACTGTGTACAAAGTAACACTTGCTAAAAGTTGATATGCCCAGTTGTTTGGGATGGGAGTAAAACGTATTTATGTTGTCAGAATCACAGTGTGCAGAGACAGTTCCTAAGGAGCTTTAGCCCTTAGCAAAGTTATTCCTATATAGTACTTATGATATGGAAACACGGTTGGTAGATGTAAATAGATATCTAAATGCCATCTGCCCAATCTTTTTCATTGTGTGCTGGTTAATTGCTGGTTTTGGGACAGAAAAGGTCTTTTTGATGTGATCTGTCATCAGATCAGACAGAAGAAAAGGAAGGTACCAGTGTGTCAACCCAGGAAGACCGTTCAGTTGTAAGGTTTAGAATCTCTCTGTGCCATGTACGAGAGTACAAGTCAGTCCTCAGAGCTGCATCCCAAAGGTAGGTGAGTAAGTGGGGAGAAAGATGAGTATTCAAGCTAGTGAAAGGTGTAAGGAGTCAGGGAAAAAAGAATAAGTAGGGGGCAACAGGGAAAGAAATTATATGACCTGTAATAACAGGGAAGATAAAGGACCCTTAGTAGCTGTACTATTTTTGAAGGAAAAGAAGGGATCAGATATTGATAATCAGAGAAATCAAGGCAGCAGAGTTGGTTAACACAGACAAGTTAAATGCGTGGCTGTTTGGGTGATCTGTTCCACGGTTTGAGATCAGATGAGATTAGCTTTGTTATCGATTTAAATGAGCACATGCATGTAAAATATATCTTCAAACTTATTTTGCAAAGCCTGGGCTCATTATTATGCAGTGTGGAGGATTCTCAATTCCTCCTGGTTTAGCATCCGTTAGGTACTACTCAGTATTCTGTTTTATTCCCAAATTTCTTTGCTTGAATACTACCATCAACCCTACCGTTGGCTGTTGCTAGCTCTGAATTGCTCAGAAACAGCCTTCAGGAGTTCAGGTTTCATTTACGTACAGCTTAGAAGTGGCTTGGGATATAACCTCACAGTGTGAATCCGTTACCTAATTTTGTCCTTCCCCTACCTATTCTTGCAGTGCTGTTTCATGCACGAAAATGATGTTGGTAAGTGTCATGCCCAATATCCTCAAGTGGGTTAGTGTTTGAGCCAATTTGATCCAGAATTTGTGAGGTCCCAATCTTGTATCTAATCCTTTTACAGGACAGATGCCTAATCTAGTTCACTCCATCTGTTGGGTTGGAAATGGTAGATAATATTGCATCTATGAAAGCGTACTATCATGCAATGCTTTTAACAGGGCATGGAGTTGGCAGGGAGAAAATGGAAGAGGCTTCCTTGAGCTGAATAGCTTGTAAGCAATGATTTCTGCATAAACTAAAGTATTAATCACACTTAAAAAAAAAAAATCTAAGCAACCCGCTGACAACTGTATGGCTTAGTCATCCAATTCTTCCTGGGGTTTGTGTTTGACTCTTGCTGTCAGTCGGAAGCAATGGGAGTGAATCAGTCTGCATTCCCTTGCTGCCCTTTACATCGCACGCCCTGAGGGGCTGTCGGGTGCTCTCCTGCTTGGCTCCCAGGAGATCCCACAGCTGGGAAAGGAGGGAGTGTATGACCCCACTCACAGCCTCTTCCTCACCTCCAGCCGCCCTCCAACCCCAACCATCTGAGAAGGTGAAACGCAAAGCAACATCTCTGAAGGCCAAGGTCCAGATCTGAAATGTGCCCGTGGTATGTGTTCAATGCAAAAACAACATATCAAGGTGAGTGCAGTCTTCACAAGTAGCATCCCTGGGCCTTCTTTTATTCTAAAGCAGAGATATTTACCCACGGAAAAGAGGGAAGTGACAGGGTAACAGAGTACACGTTGTGAAAATATGCAGGCAGAGTCTGAAGGAAAAATAACATTCTGCCACAAGTAGCTGCCTTGTTCTTTAACTTTTTTTTTTCCTTGAGATTAGACCCAGCCATTTCTTGTGCTCTTTCAAGCACCTTCTGTGGTTTCCTGACAGCTGGCTGGAGGGGTTTGAAATCTGGCATGGAAAATGGGCCATGGGTCATGTTATTTTCAAGAGAGGAGAAGCGAAAATTCCCCTTCAAAATTCACAGGGGTTTTTTTTTTCACTTTTTTTTTTTAATATAAAATCGATGGTGAGTGTTTTAATGCATAACCCCCAGAGAGGTTGTGAAGGCTCCTTCTCTGGGGATCTTCCAAACCCACCTGGATGCCACCCTGTGCCACGTGCTCTAGGTGTCTCTGCTGGAGCAGGGGCTTGGACTTTGTGTTCTCTAGAGGTCCCTTCCAGCCTCAACCATTCTGTGATTACTTTAAAGTGATTAATAAAGAACAACTTCAGAATCAGCTCGTCACTCTTATTTCCTCTGATTGATTTATAATGGCAGCCAGTATTTAGTGTGGACTTAACAATCTGTCATCTTACTCCAGAGTGTGAGAAGACAAGTGTTTGGCTTAATACAAGACTAGGCTGCATTTTTCTGAAAATATTTTGTTGTTTTTTAATGATGTGATAATGCTTCTCTTGCAAAACCTGTTTTACTAACAGAATGTCTGAACAAGAGCCTTCAAGCAGCTATTCCTGCTGCTGGCCCTGCTGAGCCAGATATGTTCAAGCAAATGCTTTCTGGTGGAAGTTATAAACTCTTCTTTGGAGAACAAACTACTCCCACCACCTTTCTTTTCTTTTCTTTTCTTTTCTTTTCTTTTCTTTTCTTTTCTTTTCTTTTCTTTTCTTTTCTTTTCTTTTCTTTTCTTTTCTTTTCTTTTCTTTTCTTTTCTTTTCTCTCTCTTTTTTTTTTTAAGAGAATACTTGCTTTATGGAAGTGCTAACTTATTTAACCTGTGCTTTAGGGAGTGAGGGCTCCTCTTGGGAACAGGGTTGGCTGCCCTGGTGTAAACAGGTGCAGCCCACAAAGGTTAGTGCCATCAGCTGGGGTAAAGGATAGAAAGCAACTGAGGGAGGTGCAGGCTGAGAGGTGTGAGGGAAGAGTGTCGGCAGGAGGCAGCAGCTTGAGCATCCCAAGTCCTATACCCTTCTGCATGGAGAGAGCCAAGAAGTCCAGCTAGCTGTGCAGGGTGAGCAAAATGCAAGTGTTGATTAGAAGTTGTTGATTCTGTGAGAGTCTCATGGAACAGCTTTGTTCTCTCTGCTTTAATCATGTACTGTCCTTTCTGTGGGAGAGCTAGATTCAGATTGAAGGAGAGTATCCCCTGTATGGCCCAGTCCATCTCCACTTCAGGAGACTCACTTAATGGCAGCTGTAGCTCCAGATTTTGTGGTGTGAATAACCGCTCATTAGGAAGCGGAGTGGAAGATCATTCCATGCAGTTCACTGAGCAGCGTCTGTTTTTTGTGGATAAATCAGAAGGGTCATCCATTCTTAATCACAATTATCTCCCTAGGATTAGGGCAGCATGACCTAATGGATAGGTGATATTGATGGCAACTAGGAACTCCTTAGTAAGGAGTGGCTTTTTGTTAGCAGCACTCAACTGCTGCGTGGAGGGGAGAAAAAAAAAAAAAAGTGGGGTAATTAGTATTTGCAAAATGTTTGGAAGATAGCAGCTTCCATATTACTGCTAATTATTTGTGACAGTGTGTCATATTGCCCTGTGTTAAATTGGTCTCTTGAAGCTTCCTGTCATCCATACTACAAATGATTAAAAACCCACTCATAAAATGTGAAACTAATCCAACAAAATTTCTTATCACTGAGTTGCATGGATTTAATTGGAGCTCTGTCCTTTATTGCTGATTTGGTTTACTGTGTTCAATGTGTTTGTAAACAAAATTTGTAAAGGTAAAGTTTATGACAACAGACCCTATCATTTTATATGTATTCCCAGGAGGGATTTCTGCCCCAGAAATCACAGAATTACAAAAGTCATTGTGAAATGGTACGTTTTTCAGTCTTCAGCTGTAGAAAGAGCCTTTTTGGTGGTATTAACTCTCCCACATTCCCATCAGAAAGTTGGCTTGCATTCTGGAAGCAGTGTTGAGTGCCAAAACGGATTGCTTTTACAGTGTAACCAGTTGTCACCTGTCCTTTGTGTACCAAGGCATTAATGTGAAGAATACTTCTTGGTATGGTATAATAGGCAGAGCAAGATAGGGCAGCTCAAGGCTTTGCTACTCAGTAGCTCAGCTGCACTACAGAATTGTTCTGCAGATATCAGCAAACCACTCTAACTTCTGTGAAATACCTTCCTTGGCAATTTGCTTATGCCCATTTTTTGGCACTTGGTATGCTCTGCTGCTCGTAGGCAGTTTGGAGGCACTTAATGCAGGTTTTGAAATCACTAGCTGGTCTTACTGCAATATTACTCCTTTTGAAAAGGAAAAGGTCTCCCGGTTTTTGTATGATTGACGGTAGTAGCAATGGCCTTGTTTTCCATGCACCATGCTGTACTCGCTGTTGTTTGAAGGCACCAGCAGAATACTTGACAATAGCATTCTCTTTCTTAATTGGTTTGTATTTTTTTCAGTGCTGATTTTTTTTTTCTCCCTTTCCTGTTTATCTAAAGTAGCTGAAGAAAAAGGACGCGCCGCCTCAAGGCGGATAGGACACGAATTAGACCTACTGTATATGCTGGTCGTATTCACGACTACGAGCACTTCCTTTCTTCTCCCTCGTACCTAGAGCTCCGCTCTGTTCCTTGGAGCAGGCAGGATACCCCGATTTACGGGCCATCCACCCTCGGGAGCGCTGGGAGGTTGCGGTTCTTGCACGTTTCTTTGCAAAGCCTGTTCCTGAGCCTGAAGGAAATATGTACCAAGACAGGGAGGGCATGGAGTTTCATATTGCCCACTTTTGACATGGTGTGTTTGTCCTAGGAATAATACCAAAGGAATACAAGGGTGGTTGTTGTTGTTTGGCACTTGGGATCCGCTACATCAATTTAAAGCTTCGTCTAGAGCTGGGCTGTGGTGTGATTTCATCTTGCTGCCTACCTCTTTGCCCCTGGGTTCCAGGTGTGTAATAAGTGAATTTGCCCTCCTGGAGTTGCAAAGGACTTGTTAATGCACACAAACCCCACCACTTTCATCTAAATCAGTTTAACGGTTTTAGCTAACCTGTTAGCATACCCACATTCCTAGTGTGTTGACTAGTCAGTAAATATCTCCTACACCAAAATAGCATTGCTTCCACAAGGGTTTGCAGTAGTTTATATTAGAACCGTACATGTAGTCAAACCAGTGCAATTTCCTTGTGTAAACAAGACCTTAGTTGAAGGCTGCAGACGGCCCCTGCCCCCGGCTGGAGGGGGCTGCGGAGCCCCCAGCCCTTCCTTCCCGCTGCGCCCACCTGCTGCCGGAGGGAGGGCGAGGAGGGAAGCGCCACGAGCTCCAGCTGCCCCTTCGGACCCATGCGCAGGCCCTGCATGAAGGGCACTGGGGAGGGCTGGCCCGGCTCTGCCTGGGGGCAGCTGCCCTCAGCAAGGGGCGGTTACGGGCAGCTGGAGGGCAGCAGCACCTGGGGCTGAGGCAGCTGTTTGCAACATTGAGCATCTGTCCGTACTCTAGTGTGTGTGTGTGTGTATATATATATATTTAAAAGCAAGGTTGCCTTCAACCAGTTAATACACTTCTCGCTGATTTCTAAAGAATTCAAAGCTGTTTTAAGTTACAAGTCAAGGAGCAGACAACTTCTGTCCATTGCTTTGTCAATATTTAGTGTTGTCACATGTTGGGAGATTTGTGCGCTGTAAATCTATTTCTGTTTCCCAGTTAGTGCAGGGAAGTCGGCAGGTTTCAGTACTACATCCAAAGCGATGCTGTTACCGTTCCTCCTCACAGTGCTTTACTGTCTGTGGTCCTCATTCTGGGATGCCTTTGCACAAGGAATTCTTTCAGCTCCCCTGGGCATTTGTTTTTGCCCTGTTTGCCATCACTGACCAGAAGCAGCATTTCACTTGCCTTCAGTGGGAAGGAGTGGGGCAGGGCCCAGCTGCCTCGTGTGTAACAAGGAAAGATCTTTTATAAAGACCAAAAAGAATAACTTAAGCATTAAAAAAAAAAAAAAAAAAAAAAAAGGCGTATTGGAGCTCATGGGCTAGATTCAGTAGCCATCTGCAAAGAGGATCAAATACTGTTTTCCTGCCTTTTCCCAGGATTCAGTTCCATAGCAATTTAAACTGATTGGACTCTGCTGTGTTCCTCGCTGGTTCACCTCCCAGCTACGTGTTCCTTTCTTCTGACCCGAGTAACGCCATGACCTGGATTACACTGGCTGAAAAACAGTCCGCTGGGATTTCCTTAGGCAGCTTGGACGAGACTGGTTGAAGCTGCCATGGAACTGCATGCTTAGCTCCTCATTCATTGATTCCCCTTTCTCAAGTGAGTGTTGGGTGGTGCTGTTTCCTGGACAATTTCAGAATTGAGTGGCTTGTGCTTCATAGGTGATAAATAAATGTAATCCTAAGGAAAAAATTCTTAACAGTGAGGGTGACAGAGCCCTGGAACAGGCTGCCCAGAGAGGTTGTGGAGTCTCCTTCTCTGGAGATCTTCAAAACCCACTTGGACACAGTCCTGTGCCACGTGCTCTAGGTGACCCTGCGTGTGCAGGGGGGTTGGACTAGATGATCTCTAGAGGTCCCTTCCAACCTTAAGCATTCTGTGATTCTATGAAGAGGAGGCAGCATACATGCTCAAACCTCTTTAAAGAGTGTCCTAACTTAATTGCTATATAGGTTGTTTAACATCAAAAAAGGTTTGATTCCAGTGGGATAATACAAAACTGCAGGCTAATATTAGGCATTTTTCTGTGCAATTTTGGGCCTACTTTCTTTCTTAGGTCTGAATAGTGGATGTACTATACATAACTGTACAATGTGTCCAGGGCAAGACTTAGCCCTTGTAGAACACTGCCGGTCAGGAAAGCCACCCTGGTCACTGGTGGCAGCAGAAAAGTCCCAGTCTGGACAGTCAGAGACCATGTACGTGTCCTGCCCCTGGCCTTCTGCAAGCACAGAGTGTGTATCTTGGCCCCTCGCACAGCTGAAAAGCATTTACAGCAAAGGCACTGCAGGCACTTGCAGGCCCAGGCAGTGGCCACCAAAGTAAACCTGGTGGAGCGAGTGGATACGTGTGTGGACTTGCCCCGCTATCCAGGTGGCAGAGGACACTGGGGTATATGCATGTGTCTGAAGTGATCTGTTAACGAATTGTAAGTTCTCGTGGACTAGTTTGGTCATTCTGTCTTTTGCCATTGCTTTTACTATATTATTGATGGAAAGTTTATCACAGGCAATATTTTGATTTTTTACAGTTGTCTCATGCCTTCGGTTATAAAATTTTGTTTCCAACTACATACTATTTTTTTGCCATACTGTTTGGACCAAAATTATTAATACCAGGCACCTGCTTCTGGGTGGGTTTTGATGGTCTTTTCAAAAAGTGTGATACTTCTGAGTATTGTTTTGGAGGAGGTGGTAGAGGGGAAGTTATTGTCTTGCAAGTGGTTAAAAGCAGCTCATTTTAAGAAGCTTTGCTGGCTCCAGTTTTGGAGTGCAAATTGCACACTAATGGGCCATTAGGAGGGGAAAAAAAGGAAAGATTTTTATTTTCATATGAAAATACACACGGTTGATGTGCATGCTGTAAATTCTGCCTAAGCAGGCTCCAGCACAAGACTGAGTTGTCCTGAAATCACTTTTTCTAGCCTTTAGGAACTGCTTTCTCCCTGGAAGGTGGTATCTGGCAGCAGGAAGTTAAGTCTCCCCCTATTCTTAGTACTCCTTTGGGTACTTGGAGGAACAAGAGCACAAGGCTGGCAAGACAACCTAGAGCATGATGGCCTGGGAAACCTTGAAGCAGAGCAACTTCGATACTCCGATGAGCTTAAGATTAGGGGTGGGAAAAGAACAACCACCATGTGGGAGATGCAGCTAAAAAGGCTTCATCTCCAGACCTTAAATCTGCACTGAGATTTTTAGACCTCGCCATTCTGCTGCTATGGTGAAACAAGGTAGTTATTCCCACTTGTCTTTAGAAATAGCACCGTGGACTTGTATATCTGAGTAGTTAAATGTCAATAGGGATAGCAGCAATTAAATTTATTGTTTAATAAAAGACATTGGGCTTTAGGCTTTCTAATCATTCTTTCTCATATAATATAGGAACTCAGTGAAAACAATTGGGGAAAAATGCTATCTATAGCAATAAGTTCAAATAGTGATGTCTTTGATGGGTTCATTCTGTGGAAACACCACAGGCTTCTCATTTATAAATTCTCAGAGGAGGGAGGGGAAAAAGTAATTCAGTAGTTCAAGTGCAGAGCAAGAAAGACCTTTCTTAACTTTTGCCTTATAGTTTAAGGCAAAAAAATCTAATCAAAAAAAATCTTTTGGTAAAATCATAGCTGCCTCTTCAGAACAAGTGAGTTTGTGATAGGGACATCCTTTTTCTTCAGTAATAAATGTGTTCAGGTCTTTCCCTAAGTTTCTCTAAACTTTGGGAGTGCGTCTGTATGTAGTTTGTTTGACCTATTTCTAGCAATCACAGATCATTTACTTGCTCCAAACTTCAGCTATTCTGAAATGCTCTGTTTTGATACTGGCAGCCTTTAAACCCTCCTCATCTTCCCACTACAACTGGAAATTCTCTCTTCATTGTGAGGGGTACAGAGCTGCCTGAAATGATAAAATCATTTGGTCTTAGGAGACTATGAAATTAATCATGAAACATAGATCAAAAACATAGACACATAGTATGTAAAGTTTTCTTTGGCGTGATTGCATCTGAAAGTTTACCAGATCATACACAAATAGTTTCTAGTTCTAAGAACTGTGCAGACCTCAGTTTTGCATATGGCAGGCTCTTGAAACCACAAGTCACTAAAGAATGTTGGTGTGATGTTTGGCTGGTTAAAGGAGGGCAGCTCTCCTAAGGCAGGCTTGTGGTTTTATCCCTGCAGTAAGAGGACTTAAACATTAGAGAGATTTTTTTTTTCACATGTATGATAACTTATTTTTTTTCCACAGTTTGAAGTAGCAGCACCTGTGTAACCTTATTTAACTGCCTTCACACATTTTCTTTCCCTCAGCTAGTATTCTGCCAGTGTGACCAACTTTCTCTTCTTTCAGCTGCAGAGTGCTATGAAAGCTTGTGTTGCTCAGCCTTGTCTAACAACACGTCTCTGTGCATTGTGCAATAGGAGTTGCCCTTGTACTAATACTGTCACAACATTACTAACATCAAACAGAAGAAATTTTGCAGGGAAGCTGTTATCAACTAATTTTTTTTTAGTAAGTTGTTACTAGTTACTTACTTAGTAGTGGATATAGCAACATGTACTATTATTAACCAATAAGAATCTGTTGTTTCCTTATTCCCGAGTCTTTCCTAAGTGTGGATCATTACAGGTAATTTGCTGCTGCTCTTTGAATAAGCTTTTCTCCAGTAGAAGCTTTGGATAAAGCATATCCCTATTCTTGAATTCAGTGGAAAAACAGGAGACTTACCTTTAGGTTGACCTGGGGGAAAAAAAAAAGTATGTTTTTAATGAGGTTTAAGTCCTTTCTCCTCCAAGGGCCTGATGGATGTTCACTCTGGTTTTGGCCTCTCATCACAGTCTGCTAACAGGAGTGCCAGACAGGCCGGTGTGTTTGAGACCTGCGTGTAAGTTAACCAAGGGCTAAACTGCAGCTTTCATATATTTCACTCCTTAGTCACTGAGAAGCTAGAGGAAAAATTAGAATAAGCTTGGTTTGCACCCAGTCCATAAAACCTTGTCTCCAGCCTTCTTCATTTTCTACCCACAAGGATATATTATTTTCTATGTCTGTAGTAATGATAGTCCTCAGCAAATGATCTACCATTGGACAAGTGGTATTTGATTCCTCACTCACTGCTCTTTGCCATCTGGTACAATTATTTTGCTATCTGCTAGTTCTTATCCAATCCAGGCAGAACTGACTGTCCTTGGAAGGACCCAGAATTGACTTCACAGAAATGCAGGGCTGTAGAAAGATAGTTGCAAGTTCCTAGCGAGAGGAGGCAATTCATAACTGAATTCACTCTCCTTCAGAGACTAAAATCTCTGCCTTGCAGTGAGCAGAAGGTCTTGTTTTTAGTGAGCAGTCCTTTTGTTAGAGCTCTTGGGCAAGGAAGGTTGTTTTGTTTATGAATTTTATTTCCACACTGTCACTTTAAAAGCGAGACAGCTCTGTGTCTTCCTGAGGATCATTGAGGCTTGAGAATTTTTTTTTTCTTGATTAAAATCCAGCCAAAGTTGGGTCTGTATTTCCTCTTCTGCAGAATGCATTTGAAGCACCTCTGCCTCCAGCTGGCTACAGGAGCAGAGCCAGCCCATAATGGCTTCAAGCCCTCTGTGCGCAGAGGGAAAAGGGCTTTCACCTGATTGATGACTCTGGAAATGTCTGCAAGGCTGTGAGTGCTGAAGGTGGTGGCACTGACCTTGTTTAGAAGGGAAGAGAGAGGAGGTGGATGTGTTCTTTCAAAACCTGGCAGTTATTCCCTGTCAAGCACAGTAAATGGCACAAGAAGGGTCTCATTTCTTCTGCTTGTGGGCACTCTGCTCCATGAAGCCTTTTGAAGTGGTTGCCAGAGGATGTAGCTGAGATTGGCTGAACTTCCTGAGAGTCCTTCTCCCTGGTCCTACAGCCGTGCCTTCAGCTGGGCTGTCAAAGGTTCTGGTCTTGGCACTCAAGTCAGGACCCCGTCTTGGGTGGGATGGACCTAAGTTGTCCACTCTGCTGTTGCCCAAGAATGTAACATAGCGGGAGACCGAAACATCTCCCACAGCTGCAGTATCCTTTCCCACTTTACATAACATTTACTGCTTCCTAGGCATCATATTGCTCTAGTTTTAGTCTGAATTTCGTAAGATTTTCACGGTATCTCTACCTATTTGTCTGGCAATGATGCCATTGTCTTTTTTTGGGGTATGATAACAATGTTATTGTCTCAATTGACTTAATCTTTGTTTTAGGGCATTGTAATCTTGCAGTTATCTTTATAGCACCTTGCTAATGAGAATGTTCCCAGCATGGAGAGGGGAAAAAGAAATGTCCTCCTTTGTAAAGGATCCTGCTCTCCATCATCCTGCGTGGGTAGTAGTGAGGAGGTGCATTATGTTCAAGGTTCACAGGTTCAGGGAGCAAGAAATAGGATAGGGTGTTAAGCAGAATGTGGAATAATCCCAGTAATTGCACTTGAAAGTGCAATTTATTTCCCCCCCCCCCTTTTTTTTTTTCTTTCTGGACTGGAAAAGAAGGGATAATTAGGGGTACTTAGAAGTATGTAAAAGGTGGAAGAAATATGGCAACTGGAAAAAGGAGAAAGAGACTGCAGAAAGAGCAAAGGACATGGTAGCACACACCTTGTTTATTGGAAAGTGATCCAAAAATCTCCTGAAAGCAGGTTTCTCAGCAGGATTTCAGGTTCCTGCATCTTACCTGCTCGGAAGCTGTGTGCATGGCCTGTTTTGGGACAGGTTAATGCTTCCACAGGGAACCTTAAAGTGCAGGCGTGCTTGAGTATGGGCAAGTGGCAAGAGAAATTATCTGAGCTTAATCAAAAGCCAGAAATTCTGGCAGGGACAGGCATTTCACTTCAGCTCAGGGCAGATGCTCAGGTCGAATCTTATTTTGTCCAAACCACTTCCCCTACCCCCAGGCGTGTTATTTTCAGAGTGAAAATATCCCTTCCTCCCTGGAAGGGAGATTCCAGAGCCCTGCTTGTTTTGCAGCTGGCTGGACACGGAGTTCATCAGCCACCGAGCAAGGCTGACTCTTGTCCAGTGGATATAGTGAGAGCTCATGCTTCTGCGTGCACTCAAACATGTGTGCAAAAAAACACATTTCTTCCCTGTCTGCTGGGGAGTCTCAGTTACAGGATCTGAAGCCAGAGGTTTAGCCTAAGCTGATGTGTCTCCAAGTGCCATATCCCAGCCTTCCTCCTTCCTTTCTCAGTCCGGAGCCAGAAAATACTCCCCCTTCCCAGCATGCAGGACACAAAAAGCGAAGGCCGTCCCAAGCTCCCCTTTGCAGCTGGGACTTATCAGCCAGGACACACACGTGCGGGTCATCCCTGGGAACGTGGCGGCGCTCCAGCAGGAGTGGCCAGTGGCACCAATCGCCCTGGCTTCTTTTTTTTTTAAATATATCATTATTGTTATTGTCTGCTCTTCGAGAAAGGAAAAAGGAAGAAAGATTACAGCAGCTTTTCTATTAAATGAGAAGATTAGCGTGCCGCGGATGCCTTGCTGGGGCGGGATGAGATTTGCAGCAGATGAGCGGGTCGCTAGGCAGCGCTAATGAAAAGCAGCCTTTGAAAGCAGCGGGCCTGTGTGGGCCCAAAAGCTACCGTGCCTCCCTCCCGTGGCCCCGCCGCCCCACGCAACCTCCCAAATATTTATAAAATCCTCGCTCGGGACAGGAGAGGCAGACGCGGGACCAGGCTTTTGACAGCTCTGTCATCCTGTGCTGCCTGTGACACACACATGCACATACACACACTTTGGTGGTTTTTTTTTTTTTTTTTGACTTTTTTTTTTTTTCTCCTCACAAAGCAGGAGGTAATTGAAAGCAAAACAGCAAATTTAGAAAAGAGAAGTGAGCAGTGGCTCCTGCTCCGGGCCGGCGCTCCGGCCTGGCAGTTGAGGCGGCGCGGAGAGCGCGTGCGCGCGCCTCGCTGTGCTGGGGGCAGGCGTGTTTGTGTTCGGGGCTGCTCCAGCCGTTTTCAAGCTGCACTCCTGCTCTTCCCCCTCCTCTGCTCTCCTTTCCCTTTCAAGGCCTTCCACCACAGTGCGCCTCTTTTCCCAGGCTCCTGAGGAAAGCTGGAGTGTGCGCATGGAAGCTGCGGCCTCCAAGGAGCCTTTTAGATACAAAATTGAACGTACTGAAGGTACAGGCAGGGTTTCTGCTATTTTTACCAATGACCCGTGCCTCGTTCCCCTTCTGAGAAGTATCAGCCTCCTTAGATATCTTACTGTCTGTCTCCTTCCGTTGTGGGTTGTTTTTATTTATGTATTTATTTTTATTTATTTATTTATTTTTTATTTAAGGGACTTTAGTGTTGGTCTGACAGCCTTGAAGGCTGATATATTCTGCGTACTCTGCATGCCACTCCTTGCTCTGCCAGTGAGTTTGTATCCTAAAGCAATGCGGTTTCGTACCATTGAGAATGGACCGTGTAAATAAGCTTTCTAGACTAAAACAGCTGAAGAGATTTGTGTTACAGCAGCATTTCACAATGTCTACATCAAAATAAACCGATTGTGTCATACAGCCCTGCCATGAAAAAGTGACACCCTGAAGTTACTGTGCTATCTTGGAGCTTCACTTTCTAAAAGCAATGTGTGGCTTTGCACTCCAGCTCTCCTTTCCTTCATCACTTGCCCCCATATAGCATGTTGGATGTGAAAGGCAGCATTTGCCCTTTAACACCCGTGTGGGGAATGCTGTGGGGGAGGTAAGAAGTTAGCACGAGTTAGAAACAGGATTTAAAATTGCTGGGAAGGGTGAGGACCAGAATCTCATATGGTGGTCCCATAAAGGTAGTCTGAGTTCGAACATTAACCATCTTGGTTGAGGTCTGTAGAAGCCACTGGCACTTGGCTTAATGAAAACAAGACCATGTGGGGGTTTTGTGGGATTTTTTTGTTTTGTTTTAAAATATGCTTGAGCAGCTCTGTGTTTTCCTGAATTCTTTCTTGCTAATGCCAGTATAAATTGCTAATCAATAAGAAATTGCTCAGGCAGACAAAATCTGTGGGGTCTACTATAGCAAGCTCTTTGTTTACACAGTATTTTGGATGGCACAGACCTATATATTCTTCTTTTCTCGTGCTGGCTCACTCTCCTTTTTCTCCCCTCAGCATTGTTTTAGTTCATACCCCATGGATAAACGTGGGAGACATTAAACCAAGGTCTTGATCATGTGTGGTCATTGAAATTCTCCCACAAAAGTTAAATCTTCCAATTATCAGTTTGGGGAAATAAATTTTGCTTCCATAAATTCTCCTGCTGTTTCAATTAAATGAGGTGGCCAATTTCTAAATGCTTGGGAATATGGCCAACTGCTGTGCGCAGGCTGTGGGATGACTATTCAGGTAACACTCCGTTATGTAGTAAGTATTTTGGCCCTACGGGGCACGTTAGGAAGAAGAGTGCGAGCCAACCAACAGTCCATCGATGCCTCCAGCTAGTGCTGATCATGCAAGACCTGAGCTGGCTCCTAGGTCCTGCTTTGGATATTGGTGTCTGCTCAGAGGAAGCCCTTGCTGGTTGGCCAAACTGGTGCATGTTTCTTCACCTGGTGCCCCTCCTTCCTTGTCTCCTTCCTGCCCTTGGTCGGGACAAGCAAAATGCCTGGGGAGGCCTCCATGTTTTTGGTGGTGGGCCCTATGCATTACAAGGGCTGCACTGAAATGCCTCTGAGCATTGCACACTGTTTGTAGGAAAAACCATTTTTCACTTTTTGCCCCAAGATGTAGTGTAGTATTGCTAGGGAAGGGACACTGCTGTAGCCAGATACATCTCAGCAGTAGATACAGGCATTCCTTTATGTAGCTTGTTCTTTACTTTGATGCTACCTAGAGCAAAAACCAATGTACAAATGCTAAATAGGGCCATCTCTGGAAATTACTCTTGTCCAGTGTTGCGTATTCTTAAAAAAAAAAAAAAAAAAAAAAAAAAAAAAAGCCTCAGCCTTTCCTGCATGGCTTTCTCCTATCAGACTGGTGTCTACCAAGGCTTATACACTGGGGTCTCTCGTTGTACTTGTTTTGTGATGTTAATGGATTTAGATGATGAATTTACAACATGGCAGAGCAGTTTTCATTCAATGCAATTGAGTTTTTTAGATTTACACTAGCAACACACACTACCTGCATGCTTTTAGTAATCATTTAGCTGCATTATACAGTCTTTGGCAGAACTCTACCTTCATTAGCAAAAGAAATAGGATGGGGTGGCATTTTGAGAGAGATCCTAGCAGCTCTGTTACTGATTTAGGGCTTGGTTAGGGCTAATGCCAGTAGCTGTTGGTCTATAGGAAAAAAGTTGCTCCCATCATTTCATCTTGTTGGGACTTCAGGACAAAACTGTCCTGACTTTGCTATGCAGTAGTACAGCGACATGTCATGGTGATTTAACGTGATAACTTCATAACTAGATAAAATGAATGAAGTATCTTCATTTATTTGTAGGAGATGAAGTTACCATGAATCTAGTGATACTGGCAATATTCTGTACATTTGAAGGTGTTTGATTTGTTTAAAAAGCAGCTGACATGTTTCAAGTCTTTAACTTGCAAAATTCTAGATGGTAAACTTCCCTTCTTCTGCAGCTTGACTGGGAACCCACTGAAGTCAGTGGACTTAATGAGTAGTAAGTTAGGGCACATAATGGATTTGAGGAATAAATACTTAAAGATTTATGCAAGCAAAACCACATTGGCAGGTGCAGAGAAAGCAAAATATTTAATTTTTCCTTGTGTTCAGGGAAACTGTAACTGAAAATTGCTTTGCTGGATTTCCTGCTCTACGACTTACATTGCCATCCCTATTGATTGTGTAAAGAAAGTCCTCTGCAGATTCACACACACTCAATTGATCATGAATGAACCTAAGAGCAGTTATTAATCTTACTGCCTGGTTGCACTCTAAACCCCCTTCTAATCCTGCCTCTGTTCTCAGGGACAATGAATGCAGTTAGATGAAGGCAGGATCAATGCCAGCATGGAGCTGCCCTTTTTACTAGTTGTTGTGGCAGGGTTTTATACATCAGCAACAGTGAGTGTTTCTCTCTTCAGTGAACTGGGGGGAGAGGGGAGCGAAGAGGAATTAAAAGGGTCAGACATCATGGTCTCGAAGGGATGGCACAGTCCCACCCTCACCGTTGGTCTCTTGTGAGTTTTAGGGTTCCCTGTATCTAATGATCAACCTAACGAGTCTCTAGCACTGTTGCCCTTTGGAGATCCATGGAGAGCTGGATGCAAACTAAGAAAGGGTGCATTGTGTCTTTGATCCAGTGGGCAGTATTTCTCAGGCTGGCAGATTTTATTAAATCTCCGAGGAACCTCAGCTCATTTTTTAAGAGGCTTAACACCAAGTTAAAACTTTCATTTACTGCTGCCTTGTTGGAGGCCATTCCCTTCTTGTGTACTGCCAGAGGACCTGCAGGGAATCGGGCTTCGGGAGCCCAGGTTGGATGTAGGCAACTGGATGGGACTGGTTCGAAATCTGCAGGAGGAGTGGGGAAACAAGAAGCTTCCTAAGCCTTTTTGTGTTTCTTACTCTTTGAAGTCATTCAGTGCCTCACATGGAGTGTGAAAACTTTGCTCCACACCTAAAGGGAAAAACCAAGTCACCGATAAGGCCTTTTGGTCAGTCATTTTGAGCTGCCTGACATGAAAAAGCTGGCTTTAGTGCTGCTCCTTCTTGTAATGTTCTTTGTAGCGCAGTTGGCATTAAGTGTAGCTGACTTCACAAGCAGCAGCATGAGGAAGTTCACTACCAAGAAACCCTCCCCTGACACAGACGATAGCCACAAGGCAAGTGTCAAGGTGGAGAAGATCTTGCAAAGATTGATAAAGAGGCAGCCTCAGTCCTTTTTCAAAGCTGCTAAAAGAATGGAGGGGGGTGGGGTGGGAAGAGAGAAAAGGCAGGTGGGGAGGAGTGGAGAGAGCCAGGCAGGCTGGAAGAGCCGCCTGAGCAGCTTGCTGCCTTTCATGTTCACACCGAGGATTCTGGGCATTTGGGTCAGGAAATGAATCACCAAGTGACATTTTGGAATGCAGGCCTAGAACAGGTCAAAATCTGAAAAGTGATGAGTACTGAAAGCTCAATTTTTGTTTTTGAGCATCTGATCGCTTTAGCCACCACTCTGCTCGCTTCTGTTTGTGTTATGGAGGGGCTGGTTGTGGACTTCATGAGTAAGATCACAGCAAGACTTCCAATGTAAGCCATATGTTGACCCTTCAGTCTCACTTTATATAGAGAAAAAAAAATATTACAAGCAAAATGTTAGTGATTAGTTTAAGGGAGCGGAAGGATTTTGCTTAGATTTTTCAAAAGTGCAGCATAAATACTTTTGAAATCCCAAGCACTCAACTATGACCCCTTTTGAGAAGTAAAATATAGTTCTCGTGGTATTTCAGTCACCCCACCCCTAAAACAGAATCCTTTGCAAACTCAAAAATTCACTGCTAGGTTGCTGTCCACTCCCATGGATAATGCCAAGTGATGGAATTTGGGATTTGAAGCAAAATAGAATCTCCACCCAAAGACCAGTAGTTAAAATTGTAGTTGTCATTATCTACCATGAAGTCCAAACATCAATCAAAGTTTTATATACTTAGAAGAGGTTTTAAGATAACCTAGTAAGAAATTTGCCGAAACTGGCATCTTGGATGATCTGAGATTAGGAAGGGAAAATTCCGAACTTTTCTTTAAAAGAAAAATGCCAGTTTGTCTTTTTTGATATAGCAGCTGAGGATCCTATTTCATTGATCCTTATAAGATCCAGCGGAACAGTGCTGCCATCCTGCAGGCAGATCCTGCAGAGATGTACAAAATATAACTTCCACTCTTTTTTAAGATATCTCCTTTCTTGAGAAAAGTCGGCAGAAGAGGAAAAAAATGCTTTTGGAGAGCAGAAATTATTGGTTGGAACTGATATGTCTATGGGCAGTGTCTATCAAGAGAAAACAAAGAAAATTAAGTGAACTATCACAAAGGAAGAGGCAGTCGTGTAAAAGGCAAAGATGATTTGTGGGGTTTTGCAATAGCCTCCTGAAGGGAACAAATCCTTTTGCTTGAGACATTTAAAATTAGCCTGGACAGCAGTGGAAATTCCAATGCGCACTGGCCCTTTGGGACAGAACAGATAAGCCACGAGGTCTCCCCCTACACGTTCCCTTGCTCTTTTGCAGCCGTTCCCGAATACCTCCATTTCAGATGATCATATGTCTCCCCGGACGCCCCTCCCGGCCCTCCGATCCTCCCCTTCCCCCCTGGAGAGCAGGGCTGTGTGTGACTCATCGTGCGGGTTATCTCCCGAGCGCTGCCTCCATCGCCGGGGTGGGAGCTCGCGGGGCTGAGGCCGGCAGCCGTGATCGACTACAGGCTTTCCTGTTGCTGAGCTTGCCGCGGGCCGGGCCGTTTTGAAGACTTCAGCAGATGTTTCTGCTTAGAAACTACTGGCATCTTTATGGACTGTTTTTTCCATTCTTTCCTCTCTCCCTGTGTCCCAGCAGCAATGAATTATGTAAGACTGCATTCTAGCCTCTTCATTATTAATATTTCTGCTGTATTCCGAGAAGCGCCTCTGCAGTTTGCTCTCTTACTTCTAGGTGCGCCCGCTTGCTTTCTGACCAACACGCCCTCCTCCCCCACCTCCACTTAGAGATGCATATTTGCTTTTTTGTGTTCTTAGACACAGATGCCAAAAACACAAACACTGGAATCCTGGCTTTAGATTCAAGGCATCTCTCACTCTTCGTGCTGTGATCTTGCTTGATAGACCTGGTGCTTAAAGGTGAATCCCTTGGCACTGGGGCTGCCTTTATTTGTTTTTTTGCCTAGCACTGAGTACCCTGCCAGTGCTTAACAAACAGTAATTACTAACAAGTAATGGAAGGAGTTTTAGAAACTGCTCTTAGAGATCAAAAAAAGCTTCAGTGAACATCATCCCCACCTGGCTTAGTGACTTAACTGACAATTTTTAGAAATGAACCCATCACAGACAATCTTGAGTGGAGTAAATACATTGAACTGCTTGCTTTGCCCTGTTGAAAACTGTTTGTGATTCCACAAAATGTGTGGTGTGGTGTCATGCATACAGGGCTGCTGGTGTAGACTTAACCCCTGTACAGAAAAACTTGGAAGCTCTAAACTGAGTGTTTGTGGGTGTCTTTTTTTTTGATGATGATGATGTAAGAAATATATGCAAGACAACATGCAAATTACTTTAAGCAAAGAGAGAGAGAAACTTTCTGCTTCGGGAAGTCTCGCATGGTGGCACAGGCTTTTACCTGGTTTCAGACATACTCTAGCAGAAATAAGCTCCTTCCTTCCTTGGGATCTCACTACTCGAAGGAGACAGGGTCCTCTTAGCCAGGGTGCCACAGCCAAATGTGGGATTTTCACGCAGGGCCTGTATCTGGTTACTACAGCACAAGGCTGCTGTAAATCCTTTTGCGCGCTTAGCAACGGAATTCCCGGGGAGAACAGCCCATCTCGGCCAACAGGACGCTCCGGGCCACACAATGCTCCCATTGTTCCCTGCCGCTCCTTTGGGGACTGTGCTGCTCTGCGCAGCAAGGTACACAGTCCTTGTGAGCTGTCCTGTAGGTGTTTCACCCTTTCATGACTTCAATGCTGACAGAAAGCTGCCATGTAGATGCCTTCCTTTCACCTGTGCATAGCCCTCCAGTGAGGGCCAAGCGAGCTCACGTTTTCTGCCCAGGTGCTGCTGGAATGGGCTGCAAGGCCACTGTGAGGGCTGGAAAGAAGAGTCTTTCCTCAGTGCGGCCCCTGAGGCAGCAGGAGGCAGAGGTGCTGCCGCGGCCGGCGGGAGGACGAGTCGGGCCGCGCTGTCGCACAGCCTCCTCAGCGTCCCTGCGCAGCGGGGCCGAGCGCGGCATTGTCCGTGCAGGCATTTGATACGACTGAGCTGGCTTAAATGAGCAGAATTCCCAAGTGGGCTCAACCCCTATTGAAGCCCCCGGCATCTTCCCTTCTGGAACAAGACTAGTTGCTCTCATCTGCAGAGAGCTGAAACACGCAGACAGTAGAGGAATGTGCGTTAAACTGGGATTGTCGTAGCCTTTCTCTGTCTCTTGGTGAAAACCGTGCTATAAGGATTTCCAGGATAGTCAGTCCCACATCTTTTCTTAGTAGTTGCATTCATTAGAGCCGCGCACGCAATAGGTGCCCTATCAGGCTCTTTGCTTTAAAGGCTTTTCAGTTTTTGTTCCCTGGGAGATGAGGCATCACTGGTGCGAGCAGGCCCCTCTCCGAGCAGGGAGTGCTGAAGCGGTTGGCAACACTTTGTGCACTGGTGCAGAGCCCGGTGCCCTAGCACCTTCAGAGAGCCTGGCGCTGCGCAACATCTGTCACAGACATCCTCACCGCCTCCTGCTTTTGCTGATAGTGGCATTTTTAAGATTCAGTTTTCTGGTATTTGGTAAAAGGAGTCACATAGCAAAACAGAGAGCCAAGAAGCAGAACTCAGGAATTGCTGTGCTTGCTCCTTTAGCCCGTGCTGTTTTTCTGAGGAGAGGTTCATTCATTTTGAGATCCAGGAGAAGATGCCAAGCTATGAGCCATTCTGCACTACAAAAATCTGCAGTAACAGCAAATGGAGCTTGTAAGCTGCCTTTCCGAAGAACTTGTTGCTCTCTGAGGTCTCCCCGCTGAAGGTCTCCCCAGATCTCTCCCTGTTAAATATGAAATCTCCTAGTTCCCCAAGGTCTGTGGCTGATCCCTGGGCTAATGGCATTTTGCCAGTCCTGTTTAGTGCAGTTGTTGTTGGCAGACACTGCATTTTTTGCAGTTCACTTTTCTGTTTCATATTCTTAGATGTAGCCATATCCCTTGTCAATAAATATATCTCTTTGCCCAGTACACACTATTCTGCTAGCAGCTTGGTGCTCACAAGCTATGGAGAGCTGCAAACAACACTGTTTATACTTTCTGCTGATACCAGAACATTAACATATAAATAGGGGAGAGATTTAAACAGGCTAGAACAGCCCCAGCCTGGTCTATTGGGAAGGGTGGACAAGCTGCTTTTCACTCTGCTTGCCAAGGATGTCAACTTTTCTGTGGGACTATTGCAAGAATGAAGGGCTTAAAGAGACGGGAAGCTTTTATCTGACAAAAGAAAGGTTGATGAGGCTTAGAAATGCAGAAATGGACTGAATAAGAGTCTGCCTGTTGGGATTTCCCTGTGAACACCATTGGTGTGTGGATGTGAAGAGAGGGAAATTACTCACTTAACCGCTGCTGAACTGTAGGGTGAAAGCTTCCTTTTTAAGGGTGAGTTACAGTAAAGTGTTAAAAATATAATTGCATCTGGAATTAGCACATAACTGTAGAAAAAGTAATGTAATGTTACATATAACTTTTTTTTTGGCTATACAGCATTTCAGAACCATGGTACAGCCAAATATGAAATCAAATGCTATGCTCTCTCTTATCTATCTGTTGAATTATTAAAATTCCTCTCACCTTTGGCACTAGTGAGAGGTACATGCTAATACTGGGGTTAACTCTCAAATGACTTAACTGCATTAAAAAAAAGGGAGTATTTTGTTTTATTTTTCTGCAATAAAATATGCAAAAGAGTAACTGGGAGTGTAGAGGCAGGGGAGAAAAGAGGTTCTCAGCTAACAGTGCTTTAGAAACACAACACCCATACAGGGAGAAAGAAAAGCCAGGGGTGGTGTTTCCAGGTGTGAAAGAAGTACTGCGGGATGTTAAAAGAAAGCTACCACATAACTTCTGTTTCACCATCTCACCCCAGCTCTTTATCTGTGTTTGGCATTTGTTATGAGCTTTGCAGATGTGCCTCTGTGGGACTTTCCCATAGACCTTTGGAGGGAAGTGCTTCCATCTCAGAGCTAGTGAGGTTTGGGTGGAGCAGCCAAGCTGCCCAGTTCCCCTTCCCTTCCCTGGGAGGAGGGAATCTTTGCAGGCTTGGTTTTCCTCTTCAGAACCCATGACACTCGGTCCCAAACAAGAAATCCCCATGCTCTCTGTTGTTTTGTTCTGCCGTCTTTCTGGGTTTTGTGGACTTGACCCATTTCAAAGTGCCTTCCAAAAACGTGGAACAAACACCATGATTTGCACAGTGCTTAACATGTGAAGGTTGCCAGCATGAGCGTGTGTGTGAGACAGACACGTGTAAAAGAGAAGATGGAAACCAGGCAGGTTTTTACTCTAAAATCTTCCTAAAGCTCTTCATTTGGCAGATCTGCTTTTGGTTTTGCCAGTGGCCCTGGATTATGGACCAAAATGGGCATCCAGACCTGGAATGGCTGGCAGCGGTGCTAAAACACAAGTTGAAAGCCACTTCCCGAAGAACCTGCAGCGTGCAGGCAGGTTTCTGCCCTGCAGTCGGGAGCTAGTGCTGTCAGAGCTCTGCTTTGGGGTGCAGGTCGCCAACTGCTGGGGTGGCCTGGTGAGAAAAGGAATTACGAGCAAGTCCTGTTGGAGGGAAGTGGATGTCCCAGAGGAGAGAAGCATTAGGGACAGAGCCTAGAGCATGCCTAGTTTATGTGCCCGCTATGCAGGCGTAGCATGCCTGTATTTCAGAGGTGACCTCAAGCATGGGGCCACCATGCTCTTCCTCTGGAGAAGCTGACCTCTCATTAACCTCATCAGCAGTAATTAGGAAATCTGAAACGTGTTCCTGTTGTTGTCTCACCTGCATCATGATGTAGAACCTTTCTGTTTCTGTCTGTATCTGTCTGGTAAAATAGAGATTGGAGTTCCTTTTTTTTTTTTTTTTTTTTTTTTTTTTTTTTCCCTCCAGTGTAAAGTGGCCAACGTTAGCACTGGATCTGTTGCGGTGATCACAGTTCAAAGTGTCCTCCTCTTTTTGGAGAAAAGTGAGACCCAAAGAAAAAGGATAGTAGTTAGTGATTGCTGAGGTAGCAACCTTAATGCCACCCAGGATGATGCAGTGCCTTGTCTGATGCGGAGCTCCCTTCTCGTAGTCTCTTCCCAGCCACTGGTGAGCCTGGACATGGCAAAATGCTTCCCGGCCCTCTGTGTGAGGGATGTGGCTACAGCATCACTGCCAGGGCAGCTTGAGGGAAGGCTCAGTAAAGTACTAAGGGGTCTGTGCACAAGCAAAGACTGCGCAGTGGGGAGAAGCCAGCAAGTGTGTATATGTTTCTTAGGGCTTCCTATAGGAGAATGTGCATTGCCCAGAAGACAGAGATGGGATTCTACTCCAAAGGAAACTGGCAAATCTGGTAGTCGGGCTTAGATGGATCTCTGGGATGGGAACAAGAGGGAAACAGAGCGAGGGATTGTGCTGTGGATGGTGCTGAGGGAGATGCTTGTTCACGCAGTCCCCGTGCTGAATTTAAACATCCTCCGCAGCACAGTGGACGTTCATTCTCCTCCTTCCCAAAGATCAGGAAGCAGAGGCAAACCAGAGCATTCTGCAGGGATTAAAAGCCCAGGGTTGAGAGATGGTATTTGGAACCAAGCTGTGTAAAATGCCTCCTTCCACTGCCTGCCTTTGGTTGTGTTATGTACAAAGAAATAAACTAAGTTTGCCCTTCTTTTGTTTGATGGCCACTTGTAACCTAGCGTGCTGGTCCCCAAAATGCATCGGTGCACGCTGACGGATATACCCGCTCTTGTCTTGCCAGAGGGCAACGAAGTCAAGTTTCTTAGCCTGGAACTGTCCAGTATCTCACAAGCACTGCTCCCTGTGTGCTCGCATCCAAAGAACCCCCCCGGCTCGGCAACAGTGTTGGAATAGAAAGGTGCCACTGGGTCAGAGTGACTCCTGCACAACAGGTGGCACATGGAAAAACAGCCTAGCCCGACTGTCAGCAAAACAGCTTGGGACATGAGTGGGAGGACTTGGCAACAGTCACTGCAGGAGGCCCTGGCATTCGCACCTACCTTGTGGCAGATAACTTATCTACATCCCAGTAAATCCGCTTCCAAAGCTGTTCTAATAGGCAGTGTTAGTAAGTGAGGTGCGCTGCAAACACCGTGGGGGTTGGAGGCTTGTGCTCGAGGCAGTTCCACTTACCCTGCTGTGCAGCCCAAGTGCAGCGAAGCGGTGATGGGCGCAAGGCCTGCAGGATGTGGAACTGGAGAAGTGACAGCGTGGGAGCTAGGACCAACCTTTAAGGACTCTGAACTGGTCAAAGCACAAGTGAATGGCCGAGTCTAATGGAAACAGGGAACTGTATTTGTAGTATCTTTATTTTTCTGTTAGGTTTCTGCTTCTGCTGCCTCTCACAGCAATATGCCGCCCAGCCCAGGGCTCTCATTGGGTGCTGTATTCAGAGCTGGTGTTCACAGGTTGCCAAAGCACCGCAGCGTTGTGGGCACTGCGACCTCCCCCAGCCCCACGCGCGTCTGCGCAGAGCCTCACCAAGCCCTTTAAAAAGCCCTGGCGTGGCACAAAGATGGGAGGAAGCAAGATCTCCTCTCAGATTTCAAGAGCCCATTTAAAAATTACGCTACATGGGTTGAAGGGGAGTTCTCACCACCAGGCTTTTGCTTGGGGGGCTAGCTTGCCCTTGATCTGTGAGGACGCTCGTGGCTATTATTAAAAATTTGGCCCAGAGACCATTTGTCAAAAAAAAAAAAAAAGGGGCGGGGGAAATGTCTGAGAGGGCAGTTGGTTTCTGCGACTCCCGAGGGCAGAAAGCACGTTGGCCTTGAGGGTGCCCGGGAGGCCCCCGCCTCCTCGGCCGCCCTCCTGCCCATTTTCCACCGCAGAGAGCAGGCACAAGGGGACCCTTTTTCCACGGGGGCGCATCCCCGGGCGCTGATTAACGCGATGCGATGTTCCCACAGGGGCACCGGCGTGCCGGCCACGTAATTAGACGGCGGATAATGAATGTCCCAGGGCTGGGGGGGAGCACTGAGGCGCGGGGGCCGCCTCGCCGCCGGACAAGCCGCTTTCTCAGCGGTGAAGCCGAGTGGAAGGAGGGCGGCAGAAGCGGCCCCGCTTAATTGCGCCGCGGCGGCCGGGGGCGCGAGGGCTGCGCTGGGAGAGGTGGGCAAGCGCCTCTGCTGCCGCATCTTGGACCGGCCTTTTTGTTGTGTCTTTGCCTGCGTTTGACCTTGTGGCAGGAGGAGCCTTAAGTGCGCGCATCTCTGCCTTTGTGTGTGTGCGCCCTTTTTGTTTCAAATCATTAGGGAAAGCCAGCCCTTAATAAGCATAAGAGTCTGTCTTCTCAGTAACCCAGAGGCAAAGATGCTGGTGCTGCTTAGTGGCCTTTGAAATGTGGGAAACGCGCTGGGCGCACAATGGACTTATTCTCTTTTAGGGGGCTTTACAGTTAAGCTGCCATTGTCTGGCTAACATTAGCAAGAAAGATACTCCCCTTGTCCCAACCCCTTTGGAAAGGCTGAGAAAACAACCAATCGGTTTAAAATGCACCGGCCAAATCTTCTCGGATCACGTGAGAATAAAACCAACAAGTAGCTGAAAGGCCACCTGATCAGCTGGAAGGCAATGCATCCCCTGTCAAATGCTTTAGCAGAAATTCATTCCTCTGCTCAAACTGTTTTGTGGATTATTTATTTGTTTGCTCATGCAAAATCCTTTTAAACTTTGTGTCTGAGCAAACCACACACTAAGTTTAGGCAGCACAGCCAGATTTAAGTCACTGGTACAATTCATCATGAGCTTATTTCACTAGTTATAAAAAATAAAGAGGTATCTTAAGTTGTGCGTTAGGTGCAAGTAGGCAGAAAGTTGTCAACAATAAGGAAGTTTGGTGGGTGTGCAATTGAGTTACCTGCTGAGCAAGAGGCCACTGGAAGTTGGAGTGTACCAGAAGGAGCAACTAATCAGCGAGAAGATGGAGCAGTTCATATACGCACTCATATTTAAGCCTGCTGCATTCGTTATGGCTCTAAAGCCATAATCTGCCCTTTTGTAAATAAGCGCGTTCCCAGGCAGACTCACGGAGCACCCTACTGAACTGACAGGCTCTTTTGTGCATCCCTTACTGAATGGCAAATGGATGCAAGTTCTATTAGACTGTTGCTTAAGCCCATTTTCTCATCAACTTAGTGTATAATGTGCCCTGCATCTCACTGCTGCACACTTTGACTCCATATCAGATAGTATGTACACGATTCTTAGGCCTTCGTAGCGTACACCGTGTCAAAAAACAGATTTCACTGGAAATCTTTTGATGTTCCAGCGTAGCAGTAGAGACGTGACCAAACAAAAAAAGTTCGTTTCTGGCAGGGAGAACAGCCTTCTGCAGAAGGAGTTAACTTCCCCCGACGTTCCCCCGAGCTCGCAGTGGTGCCGGGGTCACGTGCCTGCACGTCGCGCGTGCTCGTGCGGCCCCGCTGCCTCCCCGGCGCGATGCACGCAGCCTCCCCAGAGCCTCACGTGTCCTCCGCTTCCCCTCGCCGTGTCACATGCACCAGCGCGGCCTCCGTGTGTGACACGGCGAGGGGAAGCAGAGGACGTGATAAGAGGATTATCGCACTTCTGAAATCGATGGTCAGCATTGTATTAGTGTCAGTGAGTCAGAAATTAAAGTGCAAAAGAAACCACGTAGCCCAGTTGTTACTTCCCAAAACTGGAAGGGAAAAAAAAAAAAATCCATGCTGAAAGCAGCTTAAAAGACTTTCCTTGTGTCTATGTGGCTTGCTGGCGCAAGGCATTTTGGCTTTAGGGCGAATTAAGACTACGACTTCTGTCACTAGCAAAACGTCCTCGAGAGGAATGTGAAGTCAGTGTCGTCATTGACTGCTGATGTGTACATTATGTCTAAATTAACAAATGCCCTTCCTATAAACAGTGATGTAAAGATATTGATTACCTTACCTGCAGCTTCAGGCTGCATCCTATATTAGGGAACTTGTTCAACAGTTATCAAGAGGAATGAGAACTCATGAAGGGCTTGTGAGACCAGTTTGTTTTGGAAAAAGTAGGGCATCTCTTTGCGATCTCTCTTTCCCCTCTGCCTATGTGGTAACTGGGCAAATTGCACCAGACTAATTTAAAGAAGTCTTTCTTCAGCATGCATTGCACATCTGCTGGAGGATTTTCCAGTACAAGCCATTCAGTCACCCAGAGTTCAGTGATGTGACCTTTCTCAGGGCAACCCACAAAGAGATTGGCACTTTCAGAATTATGTGATGTTGACAACATCTGGAGTTCAGTTGTCTCCAGAAACTGAACAGATGTTTTGCTTCTACTGGTCACAGTTTCTCCCCATATTCGGTGCTCTAATCTCTGTTTAAAGCTGGATGCAGCCAAGAAATGAGCGTACATTTGCTTGGAAACTATCCAAAAGGATTCGCCATCTGAACTTCAGAATATTGTGCTGCCCTACTTGCTTTGGCAGCTTCTGAAATCCATCCAAATCTTTCCAGTTAGAGTGGAATTTCTTTTACATCTTTTCTAATGGCCCAGGTGATGTGAAGGTCATCCACATAGAAGCGTGATCCTGTAGGTGCAAGAAACCAGGGAAGGAAAAAGATACTGTTTGTCCCTCCTTGCTATCATAGCAAGGAAAAGGAAATGCAGCTAGCTATGTTGCCATGATACTCTAAATGTGGATTCTATTTTTGGTGCTTGTGTTACAGAATATACCGGAGGAAAGGCTGGAGTTGTTAAAAATACTGATACCAAAAGTAAGAGTAATGATGCAGAGTTAGCCCCAAGGAGTATTTTGGACACCTTTGTTCACCAGTAACTTGATTTTTCACAGTTCATACTGTAGCTTGCATAGACAGACCCCTTCAGACAGAATGCAGAGTGTTAACAATATGAAGAGCTGGGTAGCAGTTTGTATTTACTTTTCATTTGTTGTGCAAGCTGTTTGCCCTTAGCTACCCTGGCAGGGGAAGGGGATCAACCTACCAACTTGGGGCCGCTCTCCTCGCAGTGGAGGAATCCCCCAGCCGCCACAATGCACCGAGCCGGGGCAGGAGGCTCAGCCCGAGCGCTCCCGTGCCCCAGCACTCCGCGGCCGCCGGGACAAGCCTCGCGGCACAGCAGGAGCAGGGACAGAGCCCAGCAGCGCGCTGCACTCCGTGCTGCTCCGCACACCGGCCCTCGCCGCTACTGTCCTGGCCCCAAGCGCCCCGCGCTCCCGCACCCAGGACAAACGCAGCCACGCACGGAGCTCTTCCTCACTCACAAGCAAGGGGGAGACAAGCGGGAATACAAGGGGAATGCAACACAGTGCCTTGAGATAAGCAGTTTAGGAACTGGCCCTTAGGGAGGGTAGCAGGGGGTGGCAGAGGCAAGCGTGTGGCTCACCTCTGCACCCCTTGCTGGAGCACACAGCTGTGCTGCCAGAGCTAAGGGAACACTCAAGAGTTAAAAAAGGCTTTTCAGAAAGGGAGGGTGGTGAGAGAAGGGGGAAAAGGGGAGGAGTGATTTTGAGTCCTATTGGGCACAACCCTTCCAGAACCTCCAGAGATCAGTAAGCCCTAGGGAAAGACAGGGCCGGGTACAGCATGCTTATTTGCTTAAAGATCTATTTTAATTTAAAAGTTTGGGTTCTAAATAGATAATGATTTATCCTAAAATGGGTGCATGGTGACAGGATATAACTTGTCACACAATCAGAACTGCAAGGTATGGCCATAATTTAACCCTCAGGCTCATAATAAAATTCAGCCTGATAGCAGAGGAATCTTACAGTCATATTCAGAGACAAGTAGAAGTTTGCTGTGAGTCACTAAGAGATTTGAGACCTGCGAAAGGACTAAAATAGCCCAGACAAGCACCTGTTTGTATGTCATACTTACCTAGATCTTACCGGTCCCTGAGAGCAAGCCTTTCTTTGGCTTAATTTCATCTTACTACCCAATGATCTGATACACCCCTAGTGTATTTATTTTGTTAATGAAATACTTGCTCTGTATCAGCTCTGTGGGGGTTGCCAGGACATATATAAAAGAACAGCCATAAATTGTGTCTCTTATTATTGCAGTGTATTGCCGGGTCTAGTACTGCTTCCAGAAAGCAGGAGGGGGAGAACAGAACTTAACATGTCCCTGACCTGTCCAGAGGGACAAAACAGAGAGCTTTTATTTTATTTGTTTCTACAGTGACTCAGTCTGTAGTAACTGGGTTAAAGTCCACTTAGAAATGAAGAGAACAAAAGGCCTCCTGTTAGTGCTGGACATTTTCCCTCTTCAGATATCACCAGAAGGATTAAAAAAAAAAAAAAAAGCCCTCTAACAGAATGCAGGAAACCACAAGCTTATGGGAATGTAGCAGCACTTTGGAAAGAAAAACACTGCCTCAGACTTTCATCTGCAGGGTCTTTTTCTTCATTTTTCCTTACCTTCTTTTCATCTACTTACAGCTAAAAGCATTAGCCAGGCCAACATAGATCCCAGAGAAAACACTGGCTGGGAGAGCAGAAGGTTGCAGGAGGTAATTACCCAATCCCAGACAGAGTCAAAAAAAAAAAAAAAAAAAACTGGGCTGTGCAAATCAGTAGGGGAGACTGCAGCACAGAGAGAAGGTGCTCTGGTCCAACTGGATCTTGCTGCTCCAGGTGCTGTAGCTGCTTGCCAGGCTGAGGGTCTTCAGTGGTCACAGCCCTATATGCCACAGAAAAAATAGGGCACATTGCAATTTTTGTTTGGCACATCTCATCTCCTGTGTAGCTTAATGACATCTAAGCAGCAACCAGATTACATAATAGTCTGTAGGATACAAAAGTGTCTGAAATGTTTTCTCCCTTCCATTCTGAATACTGTTGAGTCATGCCTGTATTTTCATTCTAAAGCAAACATTTTCCAGCAAGCATTCAGTAAGTTTCATTAATATTCTCTCCAACTTTTTCCTAAGGCAATTGACCTGAAAGTAACAGAAAAAAAATCAAGTTTAAAAAGTTTAAATTATAATTTTTGTATGAAAATGAGCACTTTACTGGATTTTCCAAAACTTTTCCTTCCCTTTAAAAAGTTTGGAAGTGTGCAGCTAAAATGTAATGGGAAAGAGGAGTTACATGTTAAAATATTACCTTCTGATGAATATCTGTAGTTACTGTTTGCAATCCCAGTTTGTACAAACGGATGTGTTACCTATTTTTTGTTAATGAGTTTTCTGTTGACCTAGTTTGGTGAAGCAGCTTGGTGAATGGCCTAATGAGCAATGTGTTGGGTGCAAGGCAGGAATAGGAAGGCTTGACCAGGCATGGACCACATAAGCCAGCAGTTAGTCTAATTTAGACTGCCCTAGAACCATAATCTCAAGTGGTAAGATGCTGAGCAACTTCACCCAGACCACACAGCACATAAATAGTTACTTTATTTAGTTAGATGACTGATTCCAACCTGAGTTAAAGGAGTTTAAGTCCTTTGTGCGTTGAGAATATACAGGTAAACAGACTGGGCCTTCCCATGGCTAGTTCATGGAGGAGTGATGGCATGGTGTGGAAAACTCTGAAACAAACTTCTGTAGTTTGTTTTATATTCTTGTATTCTTTATATTCTAACTGGATTTTTTATTCACCCTGTAATATTCTAAGTGAATCAGTTGCTTGTAGTATTTGATACTTGACATACGTGGTGTCTCCTTTTTAGTTCATTGGGCCAGTTTCCGCTTTGGCTAATGATGGTAATCAGAAGTGAGGCGGATAGTTTTCCGTTATGTGAAATAAATTATTCCAGATGCTAGTGGACAAATTATCTGATGTAAATCTAAATTTGGCTTACTTATCAGCATTTTCATCTATATATTAAAAAAAAAAACTAATTTTGTTCTCTTCTGCCTCTCTTCGTGTGTCATGTGCTCCAGCCCTTAACTATTTTAGGGGCCTTCCTCTGGACTTCGCTCCAGTTTGTCAATGCTGTTCTTGTGCTGTACAGCGTAAAGCTGGGCACGGGACTCCAGCATTCATTAACCACGACACAGTTACACACTGTTTTCCCCTCAGTGTGCTCCAACATAGTCACATTTGCAAGCGTGTTTTAAAACACTGTCTGGAGATAGAAAATAAAGCCTGACTAGCCTGGCTGTCTTAAAACCCAGCGGGGACCACTCGCACTGAAAATCCCAGTGTGTTGCAAGGTGTGCTGGCTGGCACGCTGCTGAGCGCACCGTGTAGGCGAGCGGGAGGATGGCCCTTCCTGCCGCGGTGATTTTAAGTTCACATCTCGGCAGTTAGCTCTTGGCTCATTTAATTTGAAACGTTACAGTTACGTGTAGCATCACACCAGCAAGCCCCGCTCTCCTCCTGTGGATGTGCTGGCTTGGAGCACATTTGGGAGCCGGGGCAGTTTATGGCATGATGCGCTTTGATCTCCTCCTTGGGCATCCTCCTGCCAGATGGAAGTGGGAACAGGGATGTACTGCTGGGCCGTACGGGAGAAGCTCGCGCTGCTGCCGGCTTTCGGCAGATGCCACAGCATCCCCATGGTGACACTGTAAAAGCGTTGCATCGCCACCCAGAAAAAGGCCCATTTGTTGCTTTGTGAGGTCCAAACCCTCACTGGTAGCCAGCTTTGCCAAGCAGTCTTCAGAGGGAATAGGAAATGGAGAACATTCCCTGAAATTTGTTTCAGGTTCAGAGCTTCTGGCTCCACCTCCGAGAGCCTCGAGAGAGCAGCATTTTTCCGCTAGCCCATCTGGAAAGGCGTTCTGGAAAACTTCAGCCTGGCCCACGCCCACCTCAGCCCCTGAACTTTGTAATTTTTCAGCTGCCAGAATCACTAACTGCCTGGTTTTATGTAACTCCAAATATCTGCAGTAGAGCTGGAGAGCACACACATGGAGGAAGTTTTGTGGCTTTTAAGCTATGCCCAGAAGTTTGCCTTAATTTTTTAGGGGGAGGGGAAGGAGGAGGAGGAATGCAACCAGGGGAAACATAGGACTTTTGAAAAGACACCAGAACTTTTCAAAATAGACCAGAAATTCTGTCTGCCGCAAGGGTAGGTGTGGGTTAGCTTTTGAAATTCCCCTCTTTCTGGGAGGGGCACTAAACATTTTCTTTTTCTTTTTTTTTTCTGTTATATTTGAGAAGTGTAAATGCATCAGTAATAGTTTTGAAAGGTTTTCGGTTCTTTGTGTCTGTTCCTCGTGGCCACAGGGGGCCAAAACTGACTTGTAACAGCAATTGCCAGTATCTGTAGAGCCAAAAGGGACCAGCGGTTTCCCCAGCCCCAGTTAACAGCTTCCCGGATGAATATGCTGTGCCTGGGCTTCTGCAGCCAAGCAAAGCAAATGGACATGCAGCTTTTACAGCACTTGAAACTTTTTCCTCCAGTATTGTAGAAAAACAGCACACACTCCGAGAAGTCAGAGAGGGCTCCAGGGAGGCTGCCATTTCCAGGGCCCATAACTCCTTTTCCCCCCTCCCCTTCCAAATTGTTTGCAAAATCTCAGTCAATTTTTGTGCTTGCCAATTTAAAATAAGTGTGTTGTGGTGGTTTGTGTACGTGGTGGGGTGAAACAGAGATGGAAGAATAAGGGAGGCGGGCTTAGCTGTGTGATAACGAGACAGCAAACAGCCTCGGAAGCCAGGGACAGCCCCGCACTGAACCTGTAATCACAAGTGACCTAGCAATAACAAATCACTGCATGCCTCTGCCTGTGGGAGAGGGATGAGCCGAGGTGAAAGAGATACATTCCCAGAAACATAAAGAAAACAGGAGGAAAAAAAAAAAAAAAAAGAGATGTGGAAGAAATAAAAAGGAGGAGCAGCATGTACACTGTGGGTGTGCTGGTGCATGTGTGTCCTAAGCAGCTGAAGCTGAAACTTTCTTCCCGTTTCCTACAAAATGCAGAATTACGTGCGACGGCCAAATGGTGAAATGGGAGCAAAGCTCAGCATCAGCTCCCCTCAAAACACCATTAAAACTGCATGGAAACAACAACCATTTAGCAGAGCACCCCGGCTCTGGCTGCCTGCTGCTGTCAGTGCAGCTATCCCACTCGTGCCAGAGCGCTGTAGCTGGAGCAGTCAGAGGTGGGAGCCATCACAGTCATAGGAGATAAAACTAAATGGAGAGCAAAATGGAAGCTTACAGAAATAAGCTGTCAGTAAGGTTAGTTTTAAAGGGATGTGGTTAAAGATAAATATCAAGCAGTGCATAGCAGAGCTATATGAATGAACTGCAATATTTCCAGTGACAGAAGTAAGAGTCCTTACTGAAGCCAGATTGTAGATGTGGAGGCATGATGTCTGCGTTGACAGAACGGTGTCAGTCTTCTCCCAGGTTGCGAGACTAGCTTCTTGGATGTGAATAGAATACAGCTTTTGTTTGGGACAGTTGTGTGTGTCTCAGAGATGGGGAGAGTCTGAAAAGGCAAGAAAAAGGTGGATGTGCTTACGAATGAGTGCATCCATGACTGTCAGGGGGCATACAAACAGACAAATATACAGACAAATATGTCTGTGCGAGCAGAATCGCTGCCTGACAGTGGGACTTTCTGTGCAGCTCCTGTGGGACTTGTTGGTGCACAGCCCGTGTGCTGCAGGCCAAATTGGTGCTGGAGGGCACTCCGTATTTAAAGCTGTTAATTTAGGACTATCTGACACAGCTTCATTCGGTGTGGCTGGAGCTCCTGACTTCTCCAGGCTATGATTCCTGAAGAGGAAGGGACGAGGGTGTGGATGCCGAGTGCTCCCAGCTGTGGAGCGATCTGTGTGCCGGGGTATGATCGGAAACTTCACAGAGAGCCCTCCACGGGGACTGAGAATCTCATTAGCAGCTGGCAAGGAAGCAAGCTAATTTACCAGTGGTTCCAAAGTCCTGCTTTTTTTTAAATCAGGTGTCTTCACAATGTTCCTTTGGAGTTAGAGAGGTTTGGGGTCTGAACAAATGCTGCTACTGCAGTAGTCCTGCTCACTTCCCATCTCTTCTCCCGGTTCCTAGGGGCTTGATCAGCTGCTTGTTCTCTGGGATGTCACCAGAGCCCCTCACCCAGCGCTTAGAGACAGCTCTAACCAGGCAAAAGTTCCAGAGCCTCTTGTGCTCAGAGGGTGAGAGTCCAGACTCAGAGCTCTGATGGAGGTAGCGACGACGCTGGGGTTCACAGCCAAGGTCAGGGGCAGGAGAACAGCTCGTGTTTGGGGGATGCTGTTAAATGGTTGTCGAGTTCAGCTCAGTGGAGAGCAAGGTATGGTGCAAATCGGTGCGCCTGTGCTTTTCTTTCTTGGGGCTGAGTAACTGAAGTCTAAGCATACACCGAAGCTTGCACTTTCTAACCAGTGTCCTGATCAAAGCTGGCCAGAAACATTGCTCATGTGAGAACGGGAGATGGTGCCCTGTGCTGTCATGTTAACGCTCTTTCCTCTCAGATCAGATTTGGGCAGAGCACTGACACAGGGCTCCTTCCCTCTCCACCCTGCCAGGCCAGCTGGCTGAAGGCTCCGCAGCTTGGCAGATACTCCTTGGCCTGTGAACCTATCGTGTCCTCCCTCTCTCGAAATCCTCCTTTTTTTTTTTTTTTTTTTTTTTTTTTTTTTTTTTAACTTGAACTGCTGTTGAAAGAGCAGAGTTATTGGTGTGGAGAATGGTGAGGGAACAAGAGAAGGAGGGCAAGTCCACTTTGGAGCACACATCAAGAGCTACTCCAGGGAGGGTGGCTGCAGTGACAGAAACTACAAGGATGGCATGGTTGTATCGTGGCGCTTCCCTGGGGCTGAGGACAGCCCCAAGTTGCACTTGAGTTGACCCTCAAGTGGCACAGAAGAGCCCAAGGTCCCTGCTGTGACCAGCTATGGGATGACTTAGTGCCTGTGAGAGAACTGAGATGTGGGTCGCTGTGAGGCACCACTTCTTCCCTGTGCCTTCGAGGAGGGACACGAGCCCATGTCACCAGTGGTGGGAGAGCGTCTGCCGTGATTCCTGCCGGGTGCAGCAGAGGGCACTCAGTGCCCCACGGCAGCACCCGCCGCTGTTTGAAACGCGGTAGCTGCCAAGTGGATGGAGCCCAAATCGGGAATGCTTCAGGATGCTAGGCCCCAGCTCAGAGGATGTGCACATATTTTTCTAAGCTGTAGAAATTGACACAGCAAATAGCCCCAGCAGAGAAGGAAAAGGTAAAACGCTGTGACCTCATTTCAACAACAAGCAAAAACCCTCATCCGTCACGCAGAGAAGCAATTAAAAAGTGTAGTGATTAAAAACATGCCAGCATCAAATCCCAAGCCATTCATGCCCAAAAGGAGCAGTGCCTGTGCACGTTTGAAGGGAAGGTTAGTGCTGGGCGTTTTCCTCTTTCAGCCTGTGCAGCCTCAGCTGCCAGCCGGCTCCTCCGGCTGCCTCTGCAGAGGGAACGGGTAATTTCAGGCCTGAGTGTTCCCGAGTAGGAAAAAGGAGAAGTTCCCTTTCTCTCACTGATAAAATTAATGAAGAGAAGGCACAGTGGGCTTGGCTGTAGTGGGAATGAAGTTTCTGTGTCTCCACTTCTCATCATAGAAATCAACACTTTTTAACTAGAACAAGTAGCATCTTAAGCGAAGGTATTTCAAAACGGCAGATATTTGTATGATTTAGCAGTTGCCCTCAGGAAGATATTCCATGAATTTTGTTTTTTATTCTCCCCTGCTTACAGTTATTTTTTTCCCATTTCTCTTTCTGCTAGAGATGAAACAACAGATACAGACCTCTTCACTTTTGGGACAGTAAGACTTGTATTCAGATTTTGTATTAGATTTCTTAATGACAATAATGGGTTAAATCAAAGCACACGCAAAACCAAACATTCCTATGTTCTAAGAAAGCTTGGTTCCAGATCCAAACATCATATCTAAATTAAATTCTTGTTTCCTCGCTCCTAGCCAGAAACCATGGTGAGATAAGTGAGATCAGCTGGGGAAGGAAAGGAGGCTGAAATTTACAGGAGAAAAGTTCTCAATGTAATAGAATATCTTTGGCTGCCCTCTTGAAGGAGAAGAGAGAGAACCATTTTACAACTGGCTAGGCACACTAGTACTAACCTTTTTCTTCTCAATGAGTAGACATTTGCTGGAAACAGAATATTGGCATGCTCTGGCACAGCAAGCCTATTTTCTGTCTGGTCTCTTCTACTGGAAAGATCTCTTTTTGATGATATTCTAAGTGCTTTCGCTGTCTTATGTGCAGTTATTAGCAATGACTGTGTTGTATGAGATCAGTTAGGAAGATCTGGATGTCTCGGGCAATTGTAGAAACTGGATTGTATTGCAGGGTGCAGGCGCAGGCCAAAGAAATGGCCATGTGGACTGAGTAGGTTACAGGGCTAATCAAGGGTGAATCTGCTACATACTGGACCTCATTTAATCACAGCTGTGAAAATTAAATTCCAATTTATTTGTTTTAAAACTAAAAGAAAGGGAAAAGCCAGAGCCAGAGAAGGAAATGCACCATGCCTCAGACTGGGGAAGAAGGGGATATACAGGTGGTGCTGGGGTGAGGCCTTGGGGTATGTGTGCCCTGGAATTCACTGCATCCCTATAGCTCCCACAGCACATTCTCAGGTTCCCAGCACATCTCTCCTGGATGAAGGGTGACAGGAATGCACCCTTAGCCCTAGGGGCTCTGTGTTAGTGGTTTTGTCCACATTAGATGAACGGTGAGACTGAGACTTGCAGTCACACAGTGGGCTGGAGTCTCAGGACTGTTTCAAAGGGATATAACTCCATTAACCTTAGGAGATCTGTTTTGACTTAGGCTGGTGTACAAAAGAGGAATTAGACTGAGTGAATCCATGCCAGTACCCAGTGCAGAACTGAGGAGTCTGCAAGACCTGGCAGTATTATGCGTTGTTGATTTGCACTGATTTTTATTTGTATTGGAAGAGATGTGCTTTTGCATTGTAGTGGGCAAAAGCTTGAAAACATTTTCACTTCCCCTGCGCTGCTTCAGCTGGGATCTCTTCTTTCTTTATCTAAATGCAACTTCTCGTTGCCCAGATAGAACAGAACAGGCGCAAACAGGTCGGGACAGCGCGCCGGGCCTGCGCCTGCCCCCTCGCAGGCGCTGTCCCATGTGCGTCAACCCATGTTCGCCTGAGCCGCGTCCCTGGCTCTCCCAAAGCCGTCTGAGGTTTCCAGCAGGAGGGCTGAGCCGGAGGTAGACCCTGGGCCTGCTCCGCATCCGGCGTGCCTGGCGCTGACCCCCCTGCCCTCGGCCTCTGCCCTTCCCTCTGACCTGGCGGGATTATCCCTGCGGCCTGCTCCCAAAGAGGGCCCCTCTGCTGCGGCTTCTGTGTGGAGGGCCACGAAATCCCCCTCCGCGACTCGCTTTTGTTGAGGGCGGTAATCAATACCTGAAGCGCCAGAGGAAAAGCACGTTAACCCCCTGCACACGACCCTCTGCCAGGCCTCCCTCGCCTGCCCGCAGCTCATCCAGCCGCCTCGTTTGAACCTCACTACAGAGCTGATTAAAACAAGCAAGAGGTGGAAGGTGTATGTTAAACAGAGGACCGGGGATGTATCTTGTTGGTGACAGCCCGCTCTTGAGTGGAGGCTACCCAGTCCTCTTGTCTGCTCTATCCCTTCCACCGCTGTCCTTTCCAGCAAGCAAAGCTCTTCTCCTTCCTTGGGATATTGCTGTCTGTCCTGTCTTATTTTCTAGTTTAAGCTGGAGCGCAGGATGGGACATAGGAGTCTCGCTGGAGTTTACCCGTACACTGTGCTCATCTCTTGAAAAGCCAACTGTAAATATGGTCAAGAGCTGCTTCCCTGGTTACCGCGCTGCAGCCCGCGAGCACGGGGGTTTGTTTGCTTTCTTCTGACCCATGAAGTCAGAGCTGCAGGCAGGATACCAGACTTGATGGACATGATCTGCTTGGCAAATTCTTCCTTTCCTCTCCCTGAGAATCTGAGCCCCAGGAGCGTTTTCAGAGCTTGCCGGCAGGGGAGTGAGGAGCTAGGCCCCCAGATTGCATTGGGGCTCTTTTTTATGGTCGTACTGGTTGGTTATAATGAGAAAATACTCCAAATTCCTACCGAAAAGTCCTTTCTCCCTTTCATTATTACTGGGTCAGACAGGCTAAACCAGCGCTGGAGCACTGAGTGACAGCTGGCTCGTGGCTCAGGCAGCCGTGCCAGGCTCCGAGGTGGGGACTGCGAGCCCGCAGCCTCGCTTCGTGCTTTGGTGTTTTGCAAAAACCTCAAAATCGCTTAGCTTGATTATGTCCAGGCAAAAAAAGAGGATAAGTGATACACTCCCAAATGTTGTTTGGAAGTTCGGCTAGTTAATGTGAGGAGAAAGATCCAGGCATGAAAAATACTAAAATGCACAGACTGATAAGAGTATATCAGACTTGATTTCTGAGTACAGGTGCTTTTAAGCATGGCAGCAGGTGTTTTAAATATCTGCTTTGCTTTAGGGATTCCTGTTCATCATCTCTTGCAGAAATTTAGCATACATTTCAGCCAGGTTTCAAATCCAAGGTGCTTTGCCTCGTCACTGAGGGATTAGCAGGGAGGTGTTTGTCTGGAGGCAGTGGGGAGCAAGGCACATCCTCTCACCTCTTATCATTGCACTTTGGAGCAAGGAAAAAGGAATTAGAAATCCCTTGTTCTGTGCTCTGGGATTTCTTAGCTATCTGAAAAACAGCATCGAGTTCTCATGCAAGAGTAGGAGGATCTTTGAGAAATGAGCTGGTGCTGTTTGGGAAGCTTAAAGTACCTGCAGCAGCCTGAAAGAAGAGACCTTGAATTGCATCCGGACGGCTGCATACGGATGTGCTTCCTTTCCTCACAGGTATGTTAAGTATCAGACTGAGCAAACTCCATTCATGGGCAGAGTAAGCAGAGCCCACTTTGGAAGAGCTGGCTTCCTTGTTGCGTGGTAATGGAATAATTGGTCCAAGACAAGGCAAGGAGATAGATTTATTCTTTTTTTTTTCTTTCTTTTTTTTTTTTTTTTTTTTTTTGCTGAGGCATTCATCGTTCCTCCCCCAGAGCTAAGGAAGGCATGAGTCTGTCATTCTTCACATATGCAGTAAGAGACTTACTAGGTGAAACCATCTCAGGAAAGAATAGAGCAAGCAGCTCACCACACCCCTATTTTTCCAGGATCACTAAAATGTCAGAGGGATGAAGAGAAAAAACTTTGCTAGTTTTTGTTTTCATGGACAAGATTTGAGAACTGTGGTTCTAGTACCAGGAGGCTGGGTCTGTTTTATGCCTGTATTGACTCACTGTGACCATGGGTGAATGATTCTATTCATTAATGTTTGAATTTTTTTTTTTAAGAATCTTGCAAAGACAGCAACATTCTTACTGCTGTTCTCTATTAGTCCTTAGGCAATATTGATAGTGGCCTTCTTGCAGCTGGTGTTAAATGCTTTTAAATTCCCTTTAATTTACCCACTGATCATCTCTGTTATCCACGCTGCATTCTGAATACACTTATCAGAATACTTAATCTAAGCTATTTCTTGTTTTCTGGTTTGATGTCATTCTTCTCTATTTGTCACATGTGGTGACAAATCTGTGGTCACAGATTCCTAAATAGATCATAGCTGTGTCAAGAAGGGGTAGAAGGTTCTTACCTTTAAACTGCAAAATAAGTCAAATAGAGAAGGAAAATGGCAAGAATTTAGAACCCCTTGATTTTATGTTTAAAGTTGTGTTCTAAACCTATGTCCTGCTGATAACAAACAAGTAACATGAAGCCAGGTGAGACTAACAAGTCTCATGTAAGGAAACTGGGCTAAAAAGGTGGTGAAAATCAAGAGAAAGTATTCCAAGGCCCTTAGCTAGGGCCCTACTTATGGCCTTTAATTCACAAAGGAGAATGTATCAAGTAAAATCTTGTTGGTAAACCATGAAGTGTAATGAATTGATACTTAGAAAAGATTTTAATATTTTCCAGCTGTAAAAAGCATTCTGTATGCAATGGCAAACAGAGTGATGATTGAGGCATGCTCCAACTGAGACATCCTGTCAGGCCCTCAGACTCTCCAAACTGGGAAGATTTATCTTGGATTATGTCTGAGTTGACTTCTATTTGCTTCTTCCTCGGGGCCTTTTCTTGCTTCTTAATTGTGATTTAGATCACTGCTTTAGCTCACGGGACCTCTGAGAAGCGTGTTTTCTGCTTTCTTGGGAGATTGTTGCTAAATTTCTTACAGATTGATTTGGTCAGGATGAAGCTGACCATGAAAGGGCTCATTCTCAGGACAGGTATGCTAAGTCTGCAACTGGGGTTGCCCCCAGTCAATAACTGGGGATATTGAAGAGCAGAAAGAAGAATAGGGCAAGAAATCTGGAGACCCAAGACTTTTTTATATCTTGTATTACCAGTTTTTACGTCCTGTTTTATGATGATAACCTTAGATTTGCCCATACACTCTACCCTATATATTTCTCATTTTCATTCTTATTTTCTTTGGTTCTCTAATCATGATTTTCCCAGAGAGAGAGTGTTTTTCTTTATTCTTTTTCAAATATTTTAGAAAAATTTATTAGCCACATAGTATTCCATGTAGTAAGTAAAAGCGATTTAACAATAAAATCTTTTGTAGGTGGGAAGATTCAGGTACAGACTATTAAATAGTATGTTAACTTCTAAATAAGTTAATATTTTTCAAAACATTAAAAAACTTCTAAGTGTTCTTTCCTGTTAGCCTGTGTTTTATGCTTTAATATCAGAGAAACTTTATTTGAGCGTTCTACAAACGGAAAACATTAACTGTGTGACTGTGGGGAAGGAGCAGATAATGAACACAGTCCATAGCACTACCTGTGACATCCCTGGTCATAGATAATGAAGTCCTTGGGAATCCAAGGTACTCATCATATCTCTAGATGACCTGAAGACCGTGGTTTATATTGCAGTATTTTCATTGTTTCTTGAAATAGTTTTGAGACATTTGCACTTGTCTTGATTTGAAAAGGTGCTGCTAAAGGTTGAAGGCCAGACCACCACTATAAACGTATGAGACTCATGGAAAATGATTCCTACCTCTCTCTCTTTTGTTGCTTGTGTGGCCCCTATCAACACAGTATCTGAGCATCTCTTATGTATTTAAAAATAGAAATAGCAATAACAATAGCTCTGGTCTCTCTTCCTTCCCAGCCTGTAAGCAAAATAGCCTGATTCGTTCAAAGGATTTTTCCCCTGTGGGTTCTAAATATTTAGCTGTGGTTTTGCAAGTTTATCTACTGTTCCATTACTCCGTGGAGGCGGGGAGAAGGGGGCGCAGAGGGGAAAGATGCTGTTTCCATTATTTCTGTAGAACTCTCAAAGCCACAGTGTTATGTGCTCCGTCTACTGATTCCCATCCAGAGTTTAACCAACACTATTCCCAGAGCCTCACAATCATTGCTTGATTGCAGTGAGGGCTGGGATGTTTTGGTCGGCGTGGGCGTTGTGTAAGCCCTTCATGGTGCTAAAGGAAAACTGCTGCTTAGGTTTATTCCAGCTTCATTCACAGCATGGGTGGGTGGAGTTGATATCCGCCAGTAGAATGTGATTGAGAAATCATTATAGTCCCTTAGTAAGGGCCTATGTGCTTGATAAAGTAATATTATAATAAACAAGGGTCACTTTTCTCTGTTTTGTCTGTCTTCGTGGCCCTCATCACCTTGATATAAAGCAAACTGTTTTAATAATCAGCTTGATTTTGCATTTGAACTTCTGTCTTCTCCTTTGACATAATAGAGCTGTGTACAGATCCCTGTCTTTCATATTAATGCTTGGCTAGAAAGCACTGTAATAGAATGCAAAGGAGGTGGGGTTTTTTGGTTTTGTTTTTTAAGGAACTGAAAATTATGGCCAGTGTGGTCCCTTTTCCAAAGGGAGTTCTGGAGGTCCATCCTATTCCTGTCAGATTTATTGTATTTATATCCCTGAAAAGATCTGAAGGCTTAAACCAAAGCAGGAAATCTGCAGAGTCAGTTGAGCTGCAGGGAGTGACCTGTTTTTGTGAGTACAGAAGGTAAAGCTGGAGGTTGTAAAGATGCAGCTCATGCTGTATCCGGGTCCCCACTTGGACATTCGTGTTTCCTTGGCTGTGGACACCAGAATGGAGCCATGTTCCTTAAGAGTTCCTTAACAGTCTAGATTGGCTTTTTTTGGCTGTCATAGTTGTTTGTATAACCTACATTAGGGATTAATCCAGAGAGACCTTGACATTTGATGGCATTGTGACAGAATCAGTTCTTTCAATACAGCAGGAGAATGGCCAGCTAGTGTACAATTTCCCCTCCTCTGCCAGCATCACCTCTATCTTTCCCGTCCTTAACTAAGCAGCAGGTTCTTTCTCCAAGTTGTATTGAAGCTGAGGAATTCGAGTGGCTGGGAAATAGTGCTAGCAGTTTGTAAAGTGGAGACATCATAAATGCTCTCCTACCGTCCCGGGGTGCTGTGTCTCACACATTTATACATGCCTAGAGGCATGGGGCAGATAAGTGAGCTGTGTGGGCTTCTGTGATTGCAGAAGTGTTGCTGTGAATCGTGACTCTTTGGGATTGACTCTAGAGCAGGAGTATGGAACAAATCTAGGGCTTTTATGTTCACTTACAGCAGATAGTTCAGCTGAGAAGGCAGCATTTCATGATCAGAAGAGGCTGCTGAAAAATCCTGTAATCCGAGCATTGTATCGTGCTCATTCCCTCATGGTTAGACATAAATTTCCATAATAGAAATTATTTCTTTTTCAGAATTGTTACATTTTTTTTTCAAGTTAAACAATGTAGCAGCAGTATTAAAAAGGCAATTAAAAGTAGTGCACAGTTCCAAAAACAGGGGGCAAGCGCTTGCCTGAATGGATCATCACACTATATTTTATGAACTATCTAGGTTTTCATTACAAATCCCATGATGCCACAAGTTCCTTTATTCCACTAAAAACGTAATGTTCTGTTCTGCTGTCCGGAGAAGGATCTCCCAGCTGATAATACTTCTAATGAGCTATCACTGTTTAGATGGAAACTTTGAAAAGTGCTTACTTTTCTTGTAAGATAGTTCTGCCAATATATCATTTTTTTCTGTCATTCTTTACTGAAAACAACCTAGGTTTGGAAACAGAACATCTGCTTCTTTTTGTCTATATCTCTTGTTTAACCTGCAAGAATTATCTAATCATGCAGTTCCTGGTTTGGGGGATGATTCGCTTTCTTGCTTGCAAACTCCAGCATGTGCAAACAGTCCAGCAAGAGTCTGCCTGCTCATATGTACAAAAATATCTCACTACTCATCTCTCTGCTCTCTTAAAGTCCATTTTGTATTCCCATCTATTTGGGACCTATTTCAATATCAGTCTCCCTGCAGTGAGAACATCTGGAAGACTTAGAGGTGTAGCTCAGTGGCTTTAATTTTCTTTATTTTGGCCTATTCCTCACCAGTCGGGCTCCAACTCTTTTGCCTATGTGCACTCCTTTTTATTACTGCAATAGCCTATCTCCCCTATCTCCACCTGCCTTTCTCTCTGTTCATCTAATTCTAGATACAGCCTCCAAGAATACTCTCCCTACAAAGCAAGCTCTGCTTGGTTAAGTACCCTGAATAGGGGAGTAGGAACCCCGAGCATCTGAATTATAATTCTGCCTTTGACACGGAGATGTTGAGAAGATGCTTTAACTTTCATCTTCAGACTGTTTCACTGAGCAGCTAAGTAGGAAAATAATTTCTAGTTAAGTGTTTGCAAAGGTTCTGTGAGCCTAATTCGACATTGGCCTCTGAGTTAGCAACACTTCAGCAGCTGTACAAGTGTCAAGGAGTTTAACCACAGTCATCTTTGTTTCTTCAGTGTCTAATTCTTTTAACTTTATTTACAGAAATTAATCTTTTAACTTGATAATTTAGTAGTTTCACAGATTAGAGTCTGTGAAAGACACAATAGCAGATTGCTCCAACAATATAATTGTGTCTCAATATAATTATGGCTAAGAAATTTACTTCATGTGTTAGTAAAAGAGGATAGTCAGCATACCTTGCCCTTTTCTACTTGAATTGTCAATTCCACTTGGAATTCTCTACTTGGAGATGTCAAAAGAACTTTACAAAGAAGGGCACAAGTGCCCTTATCCTCATCTTAGAGTTGAAAATCTGTAATACAGCAAAAGGTAGAAAGTGGTATTAACCTGCAGGGTTTTTCTGGCTCCCTTCTGCCCATTGGGACAGAGTGGGGGCTGTGACAGTGATCGCCACATGCTTCCCTTTAAAATATGGAGAGAGGATGATAACAATCCTTTAAGTAAGCCTGTTTATCATTGCCCCTTCAAGAGAAAAACTGCTGCATGGCTGAAGATTCGTTCAGTTTTGTAATTCTTCCATGTTTGATTAGTTCAGCTGTTTCTAGCAACACAGATAAGAGCATTTTTAGTATCTAAGTCCAAATATTGCTGCTGACTGCACATCCTTCCATGACAGTGAAGTTGCATGCAAGCACGAGATGGCAGAAATGACACCACTTTGTGTCTCCTTAAGATTTATATATGGCGCAGGAGTGAAAGGGTTAAGCAAAGCCCTCCCCATATACCTGGTATATAAAGCTGTCATGTAATCAAAGGAGAGGAATGTACTCCAGTGTGTACATTAGCAAACACTGCGTGCCAGCCGGCTGGCTGAGCCTCGGCGTTCCCAGTGCTGCCTCGTGCTACAAAGCCTGTCTTTGTTCTCTCAGCTCTGCTTTAAGTATCTGCTGACTATTCCACACTGTGGCCATGCCGGATCCCCGGCTTCGCTGGGAGCGCTGCGCAGCGGCCGCGTGGGCATGGGCTGCCCGAGTGTGGCTATCTCCCTCTTCGCTGCTTCTCGGGCAGGTCCTCTCGCTAACTCTGCTGTCTCCTGATTAATTCCTGCGTGCCTTATGCAGGCACCTGGAGAGATCCAAAGCCAGAAGGAATCACTTCCGAGGGCAGAAACTGGAGCGAGCCTGACGTTTGGCAACTGTGCTCTGTGAGTGTGCAGCAGGATGGGTGTAGTCTTGGTTCAGTCGAGGAAGGGCAAATGAACAAGGAGTGCTCTTGCGACAGCTATTTTTGTTCAAACTTGTTGCACCTATGCCACTGTTGGCTGGCTCTTGCCTGAGCTCGCTAGCTAAGTGGGATTGGATTAGATGAAAGATTTCCTATGAACATGCACACAGGAAGACAGGAAGTGATGCCAGTGACTCAGAAGTTGGTGAGGTTCCTTTTTGCTTTGGATTTCAAGTGCTTAACTGGAAAGATACTAAGAGCAATACAGAATTGCTCCTCTGTCAGACAAGATGTAGAACCACAGTCTCCTCTGCTCATACTCATTAAAGATCATGGTGGGCACTTGCTTTTTTATGTGACTTCTAATGTTTTAGTTCGGAAGGTGATGGTCTAGTTTCCCATACAAGACACTTGGTGTTGCCATAACTTCTACACTGATCCTACGTTCCACACAAAAGATGCTTTTGGATGTCAGGAACAGAGCCTTTCTTATGCCTATGAAGACATACAGCACAAACATGGTATCATCTTTTTGGACCCTTCACGAGGACTACTTGTATTTTTCTGGCTCAGCATAGAGTTAATAATTTTTTCTTGCAATGTTTCAGGATTCCTGTGCGTAGAGATGGGGACAGGAAATAAACAATGGGCTTTCTGAGTTAAGAAAAGATTTTATGCAGTCTTATTTCAGGGGTGCTGCCCACTTTTGATGATTAACTTTAAAGAACCTAAGCTGTTGAGCTTCCCATGCTGTTTCTTGTTTCCCTTTCTGAAATTCCCTGGCACCCAGCACTGGTGTGCTGGAGACTAAGCCATGTAGGAGGTGCTTGCAGTGCCTTCTAAAATAAACAAACCTGATTTCATTCAAATTCCTTCATTTCACATGCAAATGTTTCTTGAGAGGCTCAATAAGAAACCCTTTTAAAAGTAAAAACTATTTATTAGGGGCCACTTGGAGGTGAATTGTAATGCTTTTGCTTAATCATTAAATAAAATCCATGAAAGCTAAAATCACTGAATGCAAGGTTTGCAGCACTGGAGGAGCTTGTGCAAGGCCATATTCTCTCCACTAGAACTCTCTGACTTAAATGGTGTCATTCAGTGCCCACGCTGTATAATTCGTTGTGCATCAGAGCCCTATCAGGTGGTCCCAAGGGCTGCTTTGGCTCTGCCAGTGCAGTCACTTTTGTGCAACTAAATATGAATAGTAGTGAATTTGTCTATGGTAGTGTATCAATACATAGTAAGGAGGTGTAATTATCATTTCATGGTATACAGAAGTCTGTACCAGAGTCAGGAGTCAAATCCCCATGTCATGTGATCCAGCCTGCTGCCTTATTCATTAAACCCCTGGTTCTCATTCTGAGTACCAGTCATCCAGGAAGAGTTCCAGACAGACAGGTTCACAAATGAGAGCCTGCCCCGTTAGGCAGAGAGCAGTGATCAGCTGGGGAGCATCTCACTCTTTAGCCTTGTGGCAGGGGCAATGAACAGTGCTTGGGCCCATATTAAAAAAGAAAATGCTGTGGGACACTTTAAATGTTCCCTTGGAGTCAGGCAGAAACCAGATTAATGGTTACTGCTTTGCTAAATGTGAGTTACTTAGCCTTTTCATGATCCTTTTAAGAGATGCTGCCTCTCTCCCTGCCCCATCCCGGTCCCGTCCCGCAGCAGAGATGTCCCTGTGGCAGGGTGCCCGCCCAGCCGGTCCTCCCGCGTTTCCACATCCGTGCACATCACTAGCTGCTCCTGCTCGCCTTCCTGATTCAAAGCCCTTGTACGCGCCCTGCGCCCGCTCTTGTGTAGGTGCTTTAGCAGGAGAGGGGCACCCACCCCTGCCAGGGAGGTAAGAGCTCTCATTAACTGCACCTCTTTTCTTCTCCCCTATTTTCAGTGTGTTTACATGGCAATTTTGACTATTTTAGCACAGCAGGACAGAGCCTCACCCCTCCAGGTGTATCATTCACTGGAAGCAGATAACTTTGGGTTAACTCTCTGGGATTCCAGGATATCAGATTTTGGAAGGATCAAGTTGAGACCACTACCCAATGTTACATGGCGGGTGCCTGCATTCTTTCATGTAGGCTGGCTGGAAAAACGGTAAGGTCAGAACGGGAAGGACTCAGGAAATGCTCCAGCTGTAAAATGCTCCAAATGTAGAATTACTTGTTTCTCATAAGAAGCAAGTTGTTCTCAGGGGAAGGACTACAGCTGGCATGGAGCAAGGGGAATCTACAAAGATCTGTTCCAAGACGAAGCAGTTACACTAAGTAAAAAGAAAGCTGTGAGTTAAAGATCTAGCTATGTATTGGTAGGCATGACATTTGGGAGAAATGAAATAGGTTTGTTCACTCTCAAAATATTCTTGGTGCTTAACCACAGAGAAGGGAGTTCTGCCACGAATGCAGAGCCAGCACAAGTGGGAAGGTTGAGATTTTTGATTCAAGGTGATTCCAGCTGAGGAAGGGGTGAACATTTAAAAGAGAATGGAGGCCTGAGCTCCTGGCTTGTCATCTCAGTGCTAGCATTGCCTCTGTGCTCCTAAATCCCACATCATGCATGTGGGTCCTGGTTTCTCCCGGGCAGGTTGCCCTTCATTTGGGCTAGGTTCCCTCCTGGTTCTACTGTGGCCACAAACAGCTACTTGCTGCTCTTTGCAACAAGCTATAATCCTGATGTAGTGTAACCGTATCTGTCCAGCTTCTGCTGGGTTCCTCATCTACTGCCTCACTCCAAACCAGAACCCTTGTTGTTTTCAGTCTCTGTAACAGATAACTGATGCCCTCTAACTACCCCTCTCAGCTTCCAAGCTTCCTGGCATCAAACTTCTTTGGCTCTGTGTCAGCTACCAAATCTTTGGGCCCAATCCTTCAATCCCATGAGTTTCCACATAGGCCAACCATTGCATAACATGGCAACAGCCAGCTTTTCTTTTCTTTACACTTCGTCCTAACACTAGCTGAGTGCAGATCTATTATAAAGTGGCAAATCTGAATTGTGGGTTAGAATAAGAACAAATATAACAAAAATTCCCAGTGTGTCTGTGCATCAGAAAGGCACCTTAAGACAGTCCCAACAGAGATCACTAAAGAAAAACTCTTTGGACACCACAAAGTAGGAAGATCCTTACCTTCTTTCCTGTGTAAAATATATGCTGGCTATTTATGTAGATGGTCTTGAGGGGGTATATTGTGTGAAGTTTTATTTCCTCTGAGAGCCTCACCATACTGCCCTGCAGAATAAAAAGATTTCAAGTGGCCTTTCTCCACTTTGTTGGCAAGTCAGCCCCAGTATGTCCCTCCATAAGAGGAGTGTGTGATACACTGAGCAGATGAGCCTTGAAGGATGTGAGGAAAACTACCAAATTGGGATCAATAGCTTGGCTTTTTTTTTTTTTTTTTTTTTCTGCTTAGCGTGTAAACATTTCTCCCGATAAATACTATGACTTCCCTGTTTGGCTATTCTTTTTTGCTCGTCTCTAAAGAACATACAAAATCTCCTATCTGTCTATTGAAATAACACTGACTTGGATGACTGATTTTGATTACACTGGTTTGGATGAGTCTTGCAACATTACAAAGATCTTCTGAGGTCAAGGGTGACTGAAGGTTTGACTGAGTAGCCGAAGGTAAACTCCTTTGGCTGGATTCTCATGGATGCTTATGAGGAAGTCCATCCGTGTATGTTTGCTTGGGAAGTGCTGTGTGTTTTCTTGCGAAATCAAAGGAATATTAGGTGTAGCATTATCAAGTGCAAGTTTTCTGCTGATTACATTTGCATTTGCCTGAAATATATTGAATTAGATTACCCACTGCAGGCGGAAGGACTAGAGTTTTGCACATGGGAAACCACCAGTGATGTACAGTGTGCTCCGGGCTGTGCTGGATGAGTGTTCTTGATGTGTTTTTAGTGTTTGGAGGGACTCCCATAGAATGTCACCTCCACTAACAATCTCTCTTTAGGTGTTTTGCTCTGCAAGGCGTGCCTATTCACAAAAAGGAGAAGGCAGTGCAGAAATGTATTCGCATTTTTCTTATTTTAAACAAGAATGCTTTTTATTTAAACAAAAGTAGGAAGCAGCATCAGTTGACAAACAAATAGGTATGTAGCTTTTCTTTTCTAGAAGAGCAGATACTTTTTTTCTGAAACGTTTTCTAAGTATATATTGCTCATAAAGTGCTGAGTCAAACACCAGCCATCTGTAGGAACAGCAGAGCTGAAGGTCAAGGAGCAGTTTCTGCAGGTGTCTTCCCTCAGGGAACTTTTCATACCTGCTGCTTGGTTCAACATACCCTATTACATACGAGATTTGCTCTTCTGAAGAATGTTAATGATCCTCCAGGATCATATCATGCTGGCAGGGATGATTCAGAAGGATCCAGAGTGCATGTGAGTGACAAAAGGCAACCTTCATCTACTGCCATGTGTTGGATGGTGCTGATCCGCCATGGTGTCTGATCCTTGGCCAAACTATTAGTGGTATAACTGCTCTCTGGCATTAATAGACAAGTCATCAAGGAATGTATGTTTTATTTTCCTTTTGTCTCCATTTTTAAACAGAACTGATCCTGATGAAAAGCACTCTCCCCCAGGCGAGAGGAGTGGGAACCGTGTGCGCGCAGGCCGCGCTGCCGTGCCGCTGCGGAGGGCTGCTGCTCGCCGAGGCCCGGCCCGCGGCAGGCACGGCTTAGGGGCTGCTCTGCTGGCGCTGGCAACAAGAGGAGGGAGGCAAAGACTCTGCTCGTGGTTTGGGCAGAGGGGCAGCACCCCAACCTTTGGCAGAGTGGTTGCAGTTACCAGAAAAGGTACATAATGTGGCTATGTGGCATTTCTTTTAATCTTCTCTCGCTAATGAAGAATCAAAACATACAGTAAGATGAGCCTGATGTTAGCACAGACTATGCCAGGCATGTGAGCAATCCTGGCATTAACAACTGCTATCTCTTGTAGGGGATAATTTGTCATAGGGGAGTTCTCCTGAAATCCATGGAGTTTCAATGAGGACTAATTTTGTCTTTGCCTTTGAGTCAGCTCTTACAGTCACACAGCATTTCTGTTCTATGTATGGAACACTTTTTGCTCAGAGGCACTTTTTTGCTGATCTGTCAGTGAGTGTTTCTAATGTCTACTTTACCTGTTCCTGCAAAAGACTCTACTGCTGGCAACTCAGTCCCTCCCATACGCAACATTACTTTTGACATTTTTATTTCATCATCCCTGGAATAGTATCGTAGAGAACCTGCTTTTCTGGAGTAAAGAGGTAGTGTTGACCTTCTGACACAGAAACCCACCCGTAGTTAGAGCACAGCGTATAACAGGGTGCCATGGTGGCCCCAGGGAGAGCACAAGGCCCTAATTCCCTGGAGGAGCTTTGCTGACATCCCGGACCGTGAGAGCGCAGCTGGGGCAGTTTAAGAGCAGCACGCAGGTTCCAAGAGGGAAGTCAGGCTTTTATTATTCACACTACAGGCACCTATTGTTTTGCTTCTTGTTTTTCTTGAGATAATTTAGACGTGTCTCGTGGGCAGGAAAGTGAGCGACTGGGAGTGCCGGCTCTGGGCAGCCGCAGCGCTCCCAGCTCTCTGCACACTTCCTCCTCGCAGCCCTGGCTGCCGCTCCGCGCCGGAGCTGCAGCTCTTGCAGCTGGTCTCCCAGCCAGGCACCTTCCGCTCGTTTCCGCGTGCAATCCCGCACCGCTCCGCCAAACCACCCCAAGGTTAGCCGGAACGGCCCGGCCGGGGTCTGCCTTAAAATGAAACAGCAAATAGAGCCCGAAGACACAAAGTTCTGTAGCGATCTTGGGAAAGCAGCTAAGGGCTGGGTGACCCTTCTGACTCGTTTCAGCTGCCGTCTTGGTCAGAACTGAATGTCTAAGTGGAGCCTCACTCATTTATTGACTCTTCACAGTTTTAGAAGGAGACTAATAACAAAACCAGAATGTTTAATACTTGTTGGCTGAACGAAAAGCAACAGGTCCATTTGTCTGATCTATTTAAGTCATGTGAAAGTATAAAATGGCCTTAGAGCAGATATCAGGCAGAGAACTCCTCCTACTTTGGTTGATTTTTCGCTGATGAGAACAACCAGCTGCCCATTCTTTCCGCTATAGTAAGCTGTACAGAAGGGAACAGTTTGAAATAAATCTGCATGTACTTTATCTCTTGCTAGATTAAAGCTTGTTTTGCCTAGTGCTATTATGAGTAAGAGCTGGGCAACTCAGGGCCAAATATCTACAACTAGTTTCTCTCCTTTCTCTTCCAAGCTGCTATCAGAGAGAATGGAGAAACATGCCCATTTTACAATTTTAAAAGCGACTGAATCATTTCCCTTATCACAGTGTTTATGACAGTTCCACCAAGATCCTGAAGCTGGTGTGATGCTAGTATAAAAGTATTGGAACCAGCTTCTTCACTGGCGTATTCCACAGGGAGGAATTTGGGCTATAGCATGCATTATGTTTTAGATGATGTAGTCGCTGTATAGATCCAGTTGCTGGAAATCCCTTCTACAGCCCTCAGGGTGACACCTTTTTCTTTTTTCCATGTTCCAGACTGCCCAGTGCAGATCGTTTGCAGATTGTCAAACATGTGCACTCAGTTTTCCATGCTAAATAAAGGCAATCTAATTGCAAAAATAAACTCTCCTGACAGTGGAGGTGGGGGACATCTGGTGTTTACTTTGGGGTCACATATAGAGGAAGAAGGTTTTAGTTTGCTAAAAAGTAAGTCCAGATTAATATCTGTGGCACTCTAAATATAACAGGCAGTAGGAGACTGCTCTGCAACATCACCAAGTACAGACCCTTAGTCATATCTTGCTTCTTCCTATGCAAAACCATCATGAAAATATTTGTATTTGGTACTTTCCTAAGAAGCAAGTGTCATTCATGCAAACTGCTCAGTGTAACGGCATGTGTCAATCAGTTTCTTCTTTCAGCTGGTAGTTGTGATCGACCCCTCTGTGGAATAGGGCTCTCTGGGACTAGTGGTCACTAGTTGAGTCATCCTATAGTACAGAAATGTGTTGTCTCCAGAGGCGTAAAGTTATTGCTATTTTTATGCATGCAGTTCTTCTCCATTATAGGCAGATTTCTGGTCGCTGCTGGTGGATAGCAGCGATTGGTGTAGATGAGCCAGTGGTGAAAGGCATTTCTGTTTAAATGCCCCTTGGAAGAAGTGGTTTTCGGCTCTACTCCGAAACCAAATGCAGAAACCTGCAAGGCTGCAGCAAAATTGTGTGTGGTGCCAGATATAAAACCAGAAGCCAAGGTTTGTAGCCACAGAATATGGCCAATATCTCAGGATATGTTATCAGTAGTGGAAGATTATTACTGCCCTTCACGCTGTTCTGCCCGTGCAAGTTGCCATGTGGGCTGTGCTCGTACGTCACTGTGACCATGATGTGGGCCACAAGAGGGAACTTTTGGTTATTTGCTTGTGTTTTTCTTCTACTGAGACTATTCTTATATCAGTTTGTCTTCTTGCTTCAGCTCATATCACAGCTCCACAGGTAAACCATGGATGGGGAAGGGCAGCACCCATGACAGGGAACACTACGGCAGGAATTCCTTCAGGAATGACCTATGTACAACAGCAGTACATGGTATAGGTCCCACAGGGTGCAAGGAAAGGCCTGACTTGCTGCCGCCTGCCATCTTGTGCATCTGTTTGCAATTCTCAAAGCCCTTCAAACTGCTGGCAAATCTAAAATACAGGGCTTTTCCATGCATGTATGATGGAGTCACAGCGTTTGAATGAAAACAGGACCCTCCAAGCTGGTTAGGAGCACCCACAATAGACACATCAATGTGACAACTTTTATCCTCCTTACCTGCCCCCTGCTCCCCTGAGAAAAAAAGAAAAAAAAAAGGAAAGAAAAAGTAAAAAACTAACACAAAAGAATGAATGAAAATCTTAACTCCTCAAAGTACTCATGTTTCATCCCCTCTCATAAGTGTCCTAAGTGCTAGTTGTGAAGGTGGATTTCAGTTTTTAAAGACCAATAATGTGGCAGAGCTAATTACACTGGAGATTCATGCACAATATGTTGAATTCCCCAGACTGCTGTTGCTGGCTGTAAGCAAAACCAGTGGCAGTGTTGCTAATATTACAGCTATACATCTAAGTAATTGTATTTATTACTCAGTTACTGGAGAACCCTGAACAAAGAAATGACCAAATGCTCTTTACGAAAGAGAATTCTTCTAAAATGACTAAGAGTTCAGTTTATATCACTTCTTCTATCCTTTTCACATCACTGCTGGTAAGCGATGCTTTTAGCAACTTGCATACCAGTATCTTGTTCATGAATTTATTCATGGCATGTTGAAGGAGCATGTTACGTTTTTACTCCTAGCTGAATAATTCTGAATCTAAAAGTGCTTATCTCACTTTGACATTACCTTGCTAATGACAGGCCAGATAGAGGTACAGGAGTTGAGGTGGCGATTTATTACCTCCGTTTTTCTCTGGCTACAGGATGCAGTCAGTGCCTGGAGTAGCTATTCCTGCAGTGTTTTGGCCAGTTCTGGTTTGTATGCCCAAAGCAGTGTTGTTTGGATTTTTTCCCCCTTTTCCTTTGCAAAGGCTTCATACTTTTTTTCAGCCCGTGCTGTGCATATACTGTCTATGGGTAGTTTCTACTCACACCTGGGGGAAATAACAAAGCAAAGTGCTTTTAATTGCTTCTGGAACAGAACAGGGAATTGTTTAGACTAGATTTACTTTTCCGATTTGTGCTTAGCGACAGAGCTGACCTCTGCCAGAACTACAAAGAGCACCCAGCTGAGGCTGTTAACATCTCTTAGGAAACAGTTTAGGAACGAGCCTAATTCACTGCTCAGTGCTGTAGTGATTACAGTAAATCCTCATCTTCTGCTGACTTCAGCAGAGTATTTGCAGACAGCAGTTCTGATTCCTACAGAATTTCAGAGACCAAAGAATGTAAAACATGAAGGCTTCAGTATCGGAATCCACTCAGTCCTAATAGCCATTTTCTCTAGCAGTTTTCATGCTCAAACTAGAGTGTTTTTCCTTGGAAACAGGATATGTGCAAGTGTTTTGCTTGAGAGATGCGTGAGGAAGGAAAAGCTCTGTGTCACCTTTAATGGAAGCAGCAGAGCCTTTCAGTATTTTGTTTCAGGAGCTGTAATCTTGCCTAGTTAAGTCAAGCCCCACTGGAAACGGGGCTCCAGTCTGCTCCAGTCACTGTGCTTTGTCAGTTAAGTGTCTTTTTTTCCTTCGCTCCTTGTGTCACTTTGTGCCCTTGCACATTGCTGGGTGCACCCTGGCTCAATTTCTGCCTTTTTTTGTTTGGTATCATGGTCCCCTGGTCCTGCAGATCCTCTGTTTTGCCCTGTTCCCCCACTGTTGCAGAGTGGGGGCACCCTTATTCCCGCTCCCCGTCCCTTCTGTTGCTGAAGAGGTAGGGCCATAAACGGAGAAATATTGCTTTTGTTTTCATCCCTCTTTCTCCAGTGAAAAAATGTTTGCCTTTTTAAATTATGCATGTTTTTCGTATTACTGGTGAAGAGCATGTGAGCAAACTGCAAAGTACGTACCTCAGTTACTGTTCTGTGGCTTTTGTGGGTTGGTTTGGTCTTGCTCCAGTTCATATACATATATATCACAACTGCTAGTACATTAGCTGACAGGCTCAGCCTCGAGTGTATGCACTTAATGTACCAGATCTCTCTTTCCCTTTCAGGGACGGGTCTGAAAGGCAGAGCACAGCTCTGCGAGTGATACAGCTCCCTAAGGCTGCAGGACCAGCGAGCGCCTCGCAAAGGCTGCCAGGCTGGCACCCTTTACCTGCACATGTGACACATGAGAACAGCAATTAGAGAGGAAAAAAAAAGAAAAAAAAAGAGAGAGAGAGAAAAGCCAGAACTTGAAATTTATAAATAAGTGAATGTGCAAGTCCCATCAAATGTTAGCCAGTCTTAAAGACAAATGAAAATGGCTTCTGGTTTTTGCCTTCTTCCTAGCCTCTCACTTCAGAGAAGTGCCCCCTCTTTTTGTCTATTGTGTGTAAGTACAAGCGAAGTGAAGTCTGTAAGCAAAGGCAGCCCAACTTTATTTGAAGCAGAGAAGCACACTCTGCTTCTGCTCTTTTTGGCTACTGTTCTGGTCTACGCTTCATCAGCACTAGGCCGTTCTCAGTGCTGGCAGTGAGAAGGCCAGACTTCTCTGGACTTGCAGGCCCCAGATCTCTGCTGTTTTTCCTCTTGTCTAGTGAATTTATGCTTGTGAAGAGTCAACATTTTATGCTCGTTCACTTTTGTAAACGTCTTGGCAGCACGTTGCTGCCTACAAGCTGGAGAATAGATTATTTTGAACATCACAAAATGCTTTGGCATTTGTGGGCGTGGCTGTCTATCTACAGTTTTGTCAGTGACATCATTTACTTTCATTTAATGTATCCCTTAAACAGCTTCAGTGTGACTGAAATTAGGGCCTCAGCTACAACGAAAATAGGTTTTGTTTGCTATTTGATTTGTCATTTTAAGTATGGAAGTTGCAACATGGAAGATGGAGAATGTGAGATCCAAGATGGAGAATGAGAGGAACTTCCAGTAGGAAGTACGAAATTGAAGAGCCGATTAAATGTTCAAATCAACAGAGCAAAAACTGCAACTGCCAGAAGGAGAGCTTAATTGTATAATATCTTGTTTTTATAATAATGATAAGGAATTTTGAAAACATTACACCATGTCCATTTTAAATGTAGCATCTCTATGAAAGGTAGTCTGTTCCCACATGGTTAAGTTGGTCTAGAAGAGTGCACAATAATCTAGGCATACATTACAAAGAATTTATAAAGCTTTTTTAGCTAAGTACAACATTACTGTGCAGTGCCTTTGCAGATGCAGTTACATTATGGAAAAAGTTTCCCATGTCTGACTAAGGAACATATTTAGCCCATTTCAGCCACATAAAGGAAATGAATGTACAGCAGAGGTCAGTGCCCTAACTGTTCTGTGCCAGAAATGCTTTGTACATTCTTCTGAGGTGGTATTTATACTGAAGTATGCATTATCTGTAGCATGTTTATAAATATGTCTGCTAACTCTCTACAGCATTTCTCCCTCTAGCAGCCCTTATAATAACATATAGCCCAGGGTTTTATTTATCCTTCTCCCAGCCTCATTGTTCTTCCTTTCTTTATAATTTGTTTAATTGCCTCATACTGGCAACTTCACATTTGTTCTTTTTTCTTTCTCTTTTTTGTTCTTTCCTTTTTTCCTCTCACAAATTATTGCAAGTCATTGTGCACTAAATATAGTTCTGATTTCTGCTTTCCAGATGCTGAGCGCTTGGCATACATCCTTATAGCATTCCAGTCTAATTCTCCCTCTCTCTCTCTCTGTCACACACACACACAACTATTCAAAGAAAACTTACTGAGTTCAGTGCTGCAAGAAAATATTGATAGATGTCTTCATAGAATGGAGATTAAATTTTAGTTAAACTTATGTTGTAGTTCTATAGGCTTTTACGCTCATTTGCTCTACTCTGTATTTGTTGTAATGGCCCAATACATGGTTCTTGTTGACTTAACATTTCATAAAAGATTTCATCTCTACACTATGCATTTTAATTGTTTAGCTCTCAGGTCTTCCAGTGTGATCCAACCATGCAGATTTCACTTCTAACACAAAATCTGGAGGTTCCACAATGAAAGTCTGTGTACAGTGGAAAAGCCAATACATGTTTCATCCACAGCTGCAGATTCAGTTAGTGAAATTTAGAAACTTACTGCAATTATCTAAAGCAACACTAATTTTCAGGAAAGTTAACATTCTGCTCTGTTTCTCCTGTGAGCTTGGGTTGGCGTTTTCATAAGGTGTGCTACCAGGCAAGTGTCTGTTTTGGAAATGATCGAATAATTTTGTATGCAGGATATGTAATATTCTTAGCTTACAACGTTATTTGAACCGTGCAAGACTTTTGGGCAAGAAGCAAAGAACAAACCTGTAGTTTCGATTTTCTCAAGAATTAATAGTGCTTTGCACCAGGGCAGTATTTTTTAATTGGAAGTATTCCAATTTAAGATACATATTTATGTTGGAATTTGGCAGAACCACTGTATCTGAATCCCTTATCCACTACTGAAATGCAGCTGTGGTGCAACATGGCAGCTGTTTAGGGCGGGAAGCAAGGAAAATGTTATGTCTAATTAAAACCACCGTGGGAAATGATTGGCATGACATATTTTCCTGAAGATGGGGCTGTGCTGGCTAGCACAGCGGGGCTCCGATCCTTGATGGGGGTCTTGACGTGCTACTGTAGTATGAATGCCAACAACTATTGGTTGTGAGACTTGGTTTCTGCCCTGGGATTAAGTTTCTCTGCAATCTTTTTTAAGCTGCCTCCAGATCCGTGTTGCCCATGCCCCTTCTCCTTCGGGGAGCCCTCACGTCCCACACCGCGCTGCGCGAGAGGACCGATCCCTGCTCCGCCACTAAGCCCCTTGGTGCAGTAGCTGCTGCTGGGAATGGGGATGGTTCCCAGCTGGGAGCCTGCTGGGGAGCCAGAGAGGGCTCTGGCTTCATGCCACTGATTAATTTCAATAATTACTTAATGTCAGAATGTACAAAATCTATAAAACACCAGGCCAGCTGCGAGGCCAGATAAGATCTGGTTTGTAGGGCTGGGCCGGGCTCTGCTGTGGGTGCTCTGCTGAGCCCATGGAAGGGAGCTTCCCAGGAGCTTTCCAGCCCTTGGGATCCCAGAAGCAGCAGTGGTCCCAGGTGCTGCTGCCAGGTCTGCCCATGGCAGCTTGTAAATAAATATCTGTCCCAGGCCCTGGCGTGCCGCGCTTGTGGTTCCTGCGCTCCCAAAGAGGTGGTAGCAGTGAGAGACCCGAGGTCTCTCGTGGCACAAGGAGCGTGTCACCTGAAACAGAAAGGGCTTAGAGCAGGAACGGCGCAGGGCACGTTACATAAGCCCTGCTGGCATCCTGCTCCCCCGACGGCTGCTCTGGGGGAGGCGCGGGGACGGCCGTTCCCAGAGGCGCACAAGGGGCCGCCTTGTTCCCGGGCCTATCGCTTGGGTTCTGATTCACCCGCTGCCGCTGCCCTGCCGCCGGATCACAGCTGGCCCAAGGATACGCTTTCCAGTGCATTTAGTGTCTGGAAGAGTCCCAGGCTTCAGGAACACATGGTGAGGAAGAGGGGACAGCTGTGAGATAGGGAAGGGAGCTGATTTTTCGTCTTCCCTCAACATGAATTTTCATTACTCAGTTGTGCTCATGGTAGTTGAGAGTGTAAAATTAATTTGAAACCTGTCCGGGTCTGGGAGGAGGACAGAGAGAGGCAAGGAGGGTCAAACAGGCAGACGGTCCTTGAGCTGCCACGTGTCCCCTGCCAGCAGGAATGAAGCGCAGCCTGTCCATTTCCAGGCCCTTTAAGTCTTGTCATCCACCAGGTCCTTTACCGGGCAGCAGGGAGAGTTTCATCCCCGCTCCCTTCTCCCAGAGGTGATCCAAGCAGTGCAGCTGCGCGTGCTGTCGACGGGCGCTCGGCTCCGCTGCCCGGCTTCGGGAGTACACTGCACTTTGCCACGGAAACCTGCAGCTCCCTCCCCACCTGTGGACTTTGTAAGCTTATACGAGACTTAGTGCTTGAGAAAGATGATCTGTCAATCAAGGACAGTATTAAGGCAACTTTTTCCTCTTCCCTCCTTATAAGGGCCTGTTTCTATACAGTGACAAAGAAGTTAAACATTGAGAAAGACCTACGGTGTCATCGAGTCCATCTCCTACTGGTGCAGTGCTGCTTGCTGCTGCACATTTTTGTTGTTAGGTCACTCTGGGTTTAAATGACTTCTGCAGCATGATTTACATGTTTCCTCGAAATATTATGCTCAGCTTAATACTTCACAACTTCCAGAAGATTTTCCTCATATAATCATCTAAATGGTTCCTTCAAAAATTAATCCTGTTTCTCTGCTTTAACCTATGCTGTTTTGCAGCACAGTTCATTCTACTGAAAAAACAATTCCGTTTTCCCTTAAAGAGGCTAGTGGGACAGCCAGTCTGCTATTTGACCTGGCTGCGTTCAGCTCTAATTTCTCTTCTCCACCCTTCCCCTTGTCTCAGAGGGAGGAGGGGCAGTCTTCATACTTTCCCTTTAAGCTGAGCTATGAAAAAATAATTGTTGCCAAAATCTTTCACCTTGGCCATATACCCTCACAGATGTTTTCTCCAGCATAAACAAAGCAGCAAAGAATGTCGGGGCATGGGGGAGGCGAGGTAGTTAAGACGGAGGGAGAGCACGCTGGAGAGTTACAGCTCGAGCCGCTCGCCTGCAGCCTGCCTTTCAGTAAGTCACAAGAGCTGCTCCCACTGCTCAAGGAGCAGAGCCAGCTGTAAAATCATCGGGAGCTTGATACAACATGAGCATTCAGCCATGCAGTCTCAGCCTGTGTAATGCACACGTCACCGTAACATATGTGCAAATTAAGAATAGCGAGAAATCTGGCTGATAAGACCAAGTTCTCAGCTGTTCTTCAGCCATTTCCCTGCTCTTGTTTTTGTCAGAGAGATGGTGCCAGCCCCATTACTATTGGGTGAAGAGGAGGAATTGCAGGTATAAGTATGTTGTAGAGTGTGCTTTCCAAACGGCAAAATCTAGGTCCACACCCCCGTGCTGAGGTTGTACTTTCTAATAGAGTTCAAAACTTAGGAATTTTGGCATGGGCCCTGACAGCTCCATAGGGTCTATTGACTACAAGTTTCTTGAATGAATCAGAAACACCCGTGTACACCTTTAGGGATCCTGAGTACCACAACCTTATGGCATGGGAGAATTAGGTGCAGCAAATGAAACATCCTAAATTTTACTGGGGCCCAATGTCACTTTTGTCCATGCTGTGGTGTTTTGTTTTTGTTTTTTGTTTTTTCTTAAATAAAATGTCTGGATAACACAAGTTGGTTCAGGAAAATGATTTGGAGGGAAGGAAAGCATTAAGAATCCTTAGGACTGAAGCATTATGCAAAAAGAATGAGAGTGTATTTCTAACGCAAGTATTCCTGACTCTTGCTATTGATTGAACGCAAGGCGTAATGATGAGTCCGGTAAGATCCCGATGAGATTTTGACAACAGGAGACAGTGGCAACACTGAGGCTGTTCAGCAAAGCCTGTGTGTTGTCTCAGGTTACTGGTTTGGGCCAGTGAAAAAGTTTTTACTGTAAACAAAGTCAGTTTTTGATTAAGAGTCTTGAAAGGCTTGCTGCAGCTGAAGGGGCTCAAGAATCTGGGCTGTACTTTAGCAATATGAGGCTTGGGAGAGAACCTAAAAATCTCTAGCACTGTCACATGCAAATTGCAAAGAACATGTTGGTCGTATTTGAATATATCCCAGAGGATCAATCCGTGAGCCCTCCTGCATATGCTGTTGAGTTGAGAGGAACTGAAACAAAGGGGACCCTGCTTGGAAAGATTTGCATAGTAAGGAAAAGAATGTGGAATGTACATATTATGTGTAGTAAAAGCGTGGAACTAATGGCTTATGACAGGGATACAACTATGGAATTAATGTGTCTTGGCAGCCAGGCATTAATATGGAACGGACAGTTTTGGAGGCAGCAGAACAGGAGAGCGTGAGACTACAGTCACAGCTAGACCCTTGAGTAGGCATTGTACTGGGAGAAGTTTTCCTGCACACATGTATGAAATGCTCAATGCAATTTATCCTTACAGCATTATTAGGAAGTTGATAAAGATCTCGGTAGGGTGTGAGAAGCTTTTACTCTTTATTAAATTGTTGTGAAGAATCCTTCTTTTGAGTGTGCATCCTGCTGTTTTGTGCAGTTATGATTTAGCTGCCATCATAGTTTCATTGTTTAGGGTTCCAGTAAATACAACTAGGCTTCCCTATGGAGAAAATGGAGAGGGATATATTCATAGATATCACATATGTATTGTACTCTAGATAAGTATAATGAATGTGTGTAGCAGAGTGCAAGACCTACTGCCCTAAGTATCTGCGTTCTTGCCAACTTAGGGCATGAAGTTGGTTTGTGCTTCATAGACATCCCAGGAAACATTAGCAGTACAAATACCTCCTTTTTTTTTCCAGCAAAAAAATCCTGAGAAATATCTCCCATATAAAACATTATGGTATTTCCCAAAATTATTTCATTTTTTGAATATTTTTCTGAGTCTATATAAGGTCTCATGTTAAGATTCAGACTCTCACCAAAGCATTTTCAGACGCTCAATATTTATTCAAGCTGGCAAACAAGAGAAAATAATAGCTGAACTGTTATTTGGAGGCATTTGGAAGTCCTTCTCAGGACTTGTCACACTGGCAAACACCATGACTAGGGCTGTGTTGAAGGAAGAGACAATCTCTAGTGCATTGGCACTTCAGGTGACACACTGTGGTCATCAGGTTGTGCAGCATTTGCCCATTGTGAAATTGAGGCATCCAAGTGGCAAGTTCTAGAGAATGCATTTTGTCCAGAGACATGTGTTCACATCTCTCCATAACTTCCATTTGTTAATGGAGGAATTCTCACCTGGGGCCAGTGCTTTGCTAGTCTCCCTATGTTTAACTAGTACATACAGCTCAGCTCCTGTATTTCTCCGACCCCTCTATGCAGAAAAGAGGAAGGTATTGGAGATGGGAGAGTGGTTAAAGGAATGGCAGAGGTGGGGTTGTTGCAGCACAGTACAAGCGAGGTCTGCATGGTGGGGAGAAACAGGTGTGCCAGGAATGAACCAGCAAAGGGTGGTAGGTGAATGAAGTGAGGCAGAACTGTGCAAGGAACATTTCTGTAGAAAGGATTTTGCCTGGTCTATCCCTATGGCTGCTGTGTCTGTCAGCCTGAATATAGATGTCCTCAGTGAACTATTAAGTACTTGCTTGACTCCAGTATATTCCCTGCAGCTGCAAGAACTCAGACTCTGCTGGCCTTTTTACTCTGGGAAGCAGGTGATTATAATTGTCATAAAAGGAGGGAATCAGAAGTTGAGGTATGTGTCAGCCTGTAGCTCGGCCCAAGCTGCCCTCTTTGAGTAATGTCTTGGCATGCTGGTGACACACGCTAGCCCTCTCGCCCTCCCAGCTCCTGCAGAGCAGGGTCACAGGAGCATGGCAGGAGACTAACATCTCTTCTTTGCTGAAGCCTCGGTTGCATAAGGGAATCGAGGAACATCACTATTCCATAGCTTTTATGACTTTGTAAGCAGTATTGCACAATATCTCTGCCATTCAGTCACTCTTTGGGAGGAGATGTTACACATAGGTGTGGGAGGCTTCCACTCATAGCTTGATTTGCTCCATACAAACCATTTCAGCTATTCCAGACTAGATAGATGTTACCACCCATGGCCGTTTGTGCTGTGGTCCTTCAAAACCATTGTCTGTCAGTCATAGCAACATAGATGAGGTACTTGTAACAAGCATCCCTGGAGATCTCTGATCCAACGTCCTGCTCCAAGCAGAGCTGTTGTCAGCATCTGAGGTCAGCGTGACTTTATTTAGTCAAAACATGACGAGTCCAAGGATGGAGACTCCACTGCCTCAGTGGATAACCCATTTCAGTGTTGTGGAAAAGTTGTTTCTCTTGTCCAACATAAAGCGGAATCTGAGATCCTATACAGTTATACTGCCATATCCTAAAAGCTAAAAGGAGTTATACTTTGTATATGAAAGATATCAGATCCTGTGAAGGTCACATCTCTGTCACAGAGCTCTGCTATGTTGCTTCAGTTGGTGCTTTGAGCAGTCATTACAGCTACCTGTCATGTGCTGAACAGAGGTGAAGCACAGGAAACTAAAGGCTGGAGCTGAAAGGTGATGAGCGCTATCCAGAGAGTAGCAATAGTAGCCTCTTCTCTTGGGCTTTTTATGCATCTATTGAGTGTAGAGTGACATTATCCGAAAGACTTACTATAGGACCAAGGATAACGCAGACCGTTGTCTATCCTTTGGTTACTCTGCCTTGAGCCTTATGCCTTGTGTTGACCAAGGGAATTCCTGAGAAGTTGTGATGTGAAGATGTCAGGAAATGGAGAGAGTGCTGCCTTCCCACTGCATTATTTCAGCTTGGCAGCAGTTTTTATGAGGGGCTCGTTCCAGGGTTGGGGGTTTTATGGCTGAGAGTGGTGGGTTAAAGTTTAGCCATCCCTCACACTGCAGAACAGCACATAGCATTGCATAACCCTAGCTGTGTAATATTAAAGGTTTGCAGTATCTTACTCCAAAACAGGAATTTGTCTTTTACCATCCTCCAATTTCATAAGCAGGAATTGATTGAAGATTTCCCTTGCAGCTCTATTTTTTTACTAGAAGGAAAGGTTATCCTCAGAGGTGGTAATAGCAACTGGAGTATTTTGTCTTCTTGTCACCTTTCCAACTTCCGTGTCAGAGACAATTAACTGTCATTATAAAATTTATGAAAAATGAATCATTTCTCGATTTCCTAAATAAAGTGCCCTACCCACCTTACTTTTTTGTTTTGTTTTGTTTTTTGTTTTACCAGAAGGCTTTCCCCTTTGGGAGTCTGAGAACTAGGATCACTTTCCTTTTGTTTCCAAAGCCTGCTTCTGATAGAGCAACTTAAGGAATGTGTTCAAGATGATCCCTGTTTGAATCATCACCACCGCTTCCTGCTTCGCCCTCCACCCTCCTTGGAGCTCTCCCAGTCACATACCTGACCTGAAGCTAATTAGTTCGAGAGAGCTAGAAGGTTTGCTGCCTGTGGTGTGGCTGCAGGCCGGCCGAGTTCTCTGTGCCTGGTACTGTAACTGTTGTGCAATCTGGCCTCATGCACAGGGGGCTATGCTGTTGCTTGGGATCTTTTCCACAAATGTTCTGCAAATGTGCAGGAGCACATTTTGGAGCTCAGAGATTTGACTCTTTCGAGTCCATGGTGGCAGAAAGGATCTTGAGAGCCAAAGAAATCAAGAGGATTTTTATTTCCAAGAATGTTTTAAAAAACCTTCACTTGTTTTGTCCTGTTTTTGCAAAAGTCCTGATTACTTCCTGAGTTGTACTCAGGGCTCTTGTCTGTGCAACACAGCAAAGGCTTTGCCAGGTCCCCAGAAGCAGCGTAGATGTTAGAGCAGTAGGACGTTACTATGCTGGACTTCTATCAAAATGAGTTTTGCAATATCAGTTCTTACCAGCAGCTCTACTGCACAGCACTGATGATTTCTACAAAACTGCTTGTGCCTAAAGGACATGGAGTTTGGCTTGTTATACAGCCCAAGCAATCAAATGGGTTTGGTGCAAGGGAGTGCTAATAACTAGCATTAAAATCGTTGTATTAGTGCTTTTCGTTCTATTTTCCAGGCATTCTTCAGGGTTTGCAGATTTCTAAAAAGTTTGCAAAAGATAACTTAAAAAATATTGTCAGGAAACTGAAATTCCCGTTGTATGGGTCAGCTACTCCCCTGGAAAATGGCACCTGTTTTAGATAATTTTTGCAAATGTATAGAGACCTGAACAGCAGGGGAGAAATGATCAGGTATGGATCAGTATTGTGCAGCTAATCTCAGGCTGCTAAGGATACAGGGGAATCATCTGATAGCAATTTAGGCACCATTTTAAACGAGTTGTTACTGTCAAGTTCCTCAAGAATGGATGGCTGCCTCACAAAAAAACAGCTTTATATTTTGGATTAAATGGATTGATGATGGTAATCCCAACAGGAAAAAAAAAAAGATAACTAAAAAGATAAGTATAACAGGAGCTCTGCAAGCCTCAAGCCTCTCACCCTTGGAGCTGATCCATTGGTTGTGAGTGTGGGGGAGGATGTTTGAACTGGTCTATGTCTTTTTTAAATGGTATTCAACTTAACTTTTTATTAACATTAGTTTTATTTAAAAGTGAGGGCTTCAAAAGTTCGTTGCTTTCAAAGGTCTCCAGTTCTAGACATGTTTTTCTTCCTCTTATCTTTTGAAGCTATTGTTTATTCAACAAAAAAAGTTCATGAACAAATTCTACCTTCAAGATCTATAAATCTGATTGGTGTTTTAAAACCCCTGGAAGCAATGGCTTTGTTTATTTCCAGAAGCTGAAAAATAAGCTGATTTTGCTATTTTTAATCTATCCAGAAATATGCAAAGAAGAGAGCTTAATTGCAAACAGACCAAACCTTGTATAGGAAATGGGTATGTCTCTAGGGGGCACCTAAAAAGTGAATGTCTGAAATTAAGTTCATACACTCTTCTCCCTTCCTCCCTGCAGCACATTCTCCTGGAGTGCGAGGGAATGCTCTGTGTGAGCCTCATATCCCCTAATTCCTCTTCCTTGTAACACTCTGGCTATCTTAATATTTAATTAACAGATGTTTCCCAGCATCTATGAATTTGAGGTGACTATGTGCTTATAATGAAAGCATTAAAGGCAACAGTGGAAAATTAGAAAAATAATGGTTCCATTGCTAGGATCCTAATTTGAACACAACACAAGAGTGAAGCAGGAGTCTCGTGATTCCATAATTTCGCCCACACTCTTCTCCCAGCCAGCGAATAACGGCAAAAATTCTCATCACAGAAGCAGTTCATGTCACCTTCCCAGGGATTCTGGTGGCAGGATTGGTCTCCTTAGCTTGCAAATATTACTGTCTAATGGGTAGCATGTATCCTGGGTTGGATGAACAAAGATGCATTTACCTTAACTAAACACCTCCACACCCAGGAAGAAAGGGGATGCCGTTTGGGGTTTGGATATCAGCCATCCTGTGGGCTTGCAGCTGCAGCCCTTGCCCCCTTTCCTTTGGAGCTAATGGCTGCTGACCTCCACCCTGCCTGCCACCCTGAGGAGTGTGCCGCGCTGCTCCGGGGTGTTACCTGCTTTCCTGCAGCCTGGAAGTCCCTGGCGAGCCCCTTGCTATCTGCAGACAGTACCCTGCTCTCCAGGCCACGCTGGTTCTCAAGCCAGGGTCCCAGCCTACGTATTCCGTGGTCTGATTGCCATAACATTCTGGGTAAAAACCTCAATGTCAAACGGCCTGCTGGCAAGAGTGCACACAGGGGACCCAAGATCTGTGGATTTATTGCTTGTAAACCAAAAAGTGTATTAAAAAAGAAGAGATAAAAATAGATGAGGAGCTTGGGGACCGGAAAGGCAGCCAGTGGAGATTAGATGCACTGCTGGTTGACTCATCCAGTTTGTTTTATTGTAGCATGGGTCTAATAACGGCTGTATTATTTCAGCTTATGTGCAGCAAGCAGACATTTGTTTTGCATTGAAGCTTTTTCACATAAATGCGCTCCATTTTTCATTTCTCCTTGCATTTCCCAGAGTTTCAGCTGCTGACTGCAAACAGGAGAGTTAGTGGCTCCAAAAAAATATTAGCCAACTTCTCAGCTGGTATAAATCAGCAACACCCGCTGGCATTTAATAGAGATCTGCAGCTTTATACCAGTTGACTCTGCCCCAACTTTTCTTTTAAAACATGTCCCACCTTTAAAGGACTGCGTTTGCTTCAGCAGTGGGGTCTGAGATCAGTGAAAGGTGCCAGACTGGTGGCCTCCCAGAGCAGGTCCGGATCCAGCGAATGTCTCGGCACCAGGAGCTCTCCAACGTGTGGCCCCGTGCGGTCCCGGGACCTCTTTGCCGGGACTGCCAGGGCAGGCAGTGCCAGTTGCGTACCTGGCTGCTGGGGGGGCTGTGTGCCCTCAGGAGGGCCCTCCGCTCCGTGCTGGCTCCAGGCCTCCCAGCCTGCTCAGGCCTTGCACGGCCGCCTTCATTAGGCCCTTTGTGTCTGCCCGGAAAGGGCTATGAGGAGGTGTGGAATGTGTTTCAGCCTTCCTTAGTTGTCCACAACTTGCCTCGTGGCTTGGAGAGTGCTGCCCTGCCAACCTGGGCTGCAGTCAGAGGCAAGGCTGTCCTTCAGGAATGGGCTTGGGGGTTACGACTCCAGGGAAGGAGGAGGACTGTGTGCTCTACCTGGCGTGCGCGCGTGTGCTCGCCGCGTAGCGGCCGTGTGTTTGTTATGGGGCCATCGTGCTTGGGATCTCCTGCCGTGCATGGAGGAGGACTTCAGGTTCTGGGCAGCTTTTCCGGCAAAGGCTGTTCAGATGGCTGCTTTGGATTTCATGAGGCCAAATTCCAACCCCTTGTTCCTCTGCATCTCATTGCTAGCCCTTGAGCAAGCCAGTCAGGCTGCTCACCTGCTGACAGGTGAGGGCTCAACTGTTCCGTGTGTTCACTGGGATTTTGCTGTAGTTTTAGTTGAGATGTTTACTGGCGTGTTGCCTTCCTCGGTTTCCCTCCACAAATTATGTTTTAGAGTCCACTAAACTGTGCCTTCGTTTCTTCAGAATCTGCTCCGTTTTGGGATAAGCTGCAGGACAGCAGGTTTTGTCATTGGCAATGTGCGAGCAGCCTGTATAGCTTGTAGCCCGCTCCCATCGTAGACATAAAGAGATGCTTAAAAGAAAAAAAGCCAATGAAAGACTTTGCAGACTCAGCCAAGTATGTAACCAAAGAGAATGCCCATGTTGATCCACAGTTAATTTCTATAAATGCATATGAACAAAGTTACTTTATAAGTACCTCTATGATCAGCAAGTATTTTCCACAACACATAAAAATGTATCTTTTGTCTTTTCTTTTTTTTTTTTCAATAAACCTGTCCAGTCACTTACAGGAATAAACGGTGAGGTAACAGCAGTGTTGTGTGGGATTGAGGGAAATTTGGGCCTGAAATAAGTGAAGACCTCCGTAAGAGGTAGAATTAGGAAATAAGTGTGTGGGAAAATTGGGCTGAGTGAGAAGGCAGGAGGGAAAAGGAAGCCACAGTACAAATTAAAGATTGCAAGTAACAGGGCTAGGTGCCAAGAGCCTCAGAAAAGGAAAAAAAGATCCTTGATTAGCTAAACTGTTTGCTTTGCTATTTAAAAACTGACCTCCTTGAGGAACTCTGTGCCTTGGCCTCTTGGGTGTTTGAGTACGTGCGGGTGAACCACTGCCATGCTGATGGTAACAGAAATAGCCCAGGAACAACCTCCTGCCCAGGGGCTCTCCGGGCAGACCACGTGCCAGTGGCAAGAGCCCTGCCCACCTCAGCCTGGCAGCACCCTGTATTTTGTCCAGCTTGGCAATACGTGCTCTCCTTTTCTCCAAATTTCTGTAGTAACCCCCGCTCCGTTAGCTCTGTGTGAATGCGCCTGGAGGGACCTGCTCTCTCCCTGAGCAGCCGTAGCGAGGAGGTTTAGCATGGCCTTGGAGGAGCCAGACAAGCCCATTTCTCACCCGAGTTCAGCAGGACCAAGACAGGGACACAAGTGTGTTTCCTGCCTACAGGAGAATGTTACAGCCCCAGGTTCACAGATGAAGAAACAAAGAGGTTGTTGCAGGCCCCTAGAAGGCTTTGAGACATAGCACTCAGTTCGGGGAGAGGGAGCTGTATTCGAATCTGGGACTATGCCTCACTCTCAAGAACTCAGAGTTTCTGTTCTTTTCTTTTAGAACTGCTATCACTTGGAATCTAATTGCAATATTATTTGTTTTTTAATAATCGAAAGCTTCACTCTATACAAAATCATTTTCTATGATGGATAATCAGTCTGGCCTTCAAAATGCAATGGGCTGCAGTGTGTGTAACACATGCATGTATTGAACTGTTTTAGTCTTCTGTTTGGGGTATGTTAGGGAAGATGAGGAAGGTCAGATGGAGACAATTTGCAGAGTCCTTGAGTGCAAGGTTTCTGAACGTTTGAGATTTGCTACGCTTAAATGTGCATTCCAGCATCCTCTCTGAGGAAGGAAACAAAGATTTTAAGCTCAAGCAAAATAAAATCCCCTCAAGCAAGCTTAACTTAGGAATGTGAGCACCCAATACCAACAGCAGAGCGATGCCACTCAAAAAGGAAGCAGCAATATCAAATACTTTCTGTTCATACGGCACTCTCCATGCAGGAATCTCAAAAGTCTCCGAGATGTCAGCGGACTCTCAGGACACCCCTCCAGGCAGCTGAGAGCTGCTGTTCTGTTTCGGACAACCTGAATTGTCCTAGAGGCTCCTTGGACTGGAGAATTGGGAAGTGTTGATATATGCGTTGAATTGCGTCTGCTGGCGAGGTGTGATGTTCTAGAGGCAGGAGAGCACCAGAGCAAGAGATAAGGCAGCCTGGAGCCAGAATGCAGGGAGCCTGGCATGCAGTCGAAGGGCCTAGGACATGCTACCCAGTGAGTAAAAGGAATTCGAACCCATATTAATGTTGTCAAAATACTGGCAGCCCTTTGTCAGCTAGACAGAAAGGAAAGGAACATGAGGAGTTTGGGAGTATGGGGAGGCTGCACGCACTGGAACAATTTCCATCATGTTTTTTATTTTTATTCTGCTGGCTTTTTTGAGCGTCGCAGCCTGCTGCGTTCCAACACAATCAGAATGAAGACATATGAAATTACAGTACTGTTGGCGTAGCAAGACCAGGAAAACAATAACATGAAATGGGAGTTTGTCACGTAACAAGAATATATTAAACTGATTCGGTATGGAATTTTCATCCCAGATGCTTGAGAAGTATGTATATAAATGGATTACTTTCCCGCGGCTCAAGTGCAGCCACCTCTGGGCTGAAATGCAATTGTCTTATATGTGCCTCCAGTGCTTAAGCTGCTTGTGAAAGATTTGCTTTATTATGCATCTGGTTCCATCTGGCTGTTCGTAATAAAATAAGAGCTTTGTAGCACCTGATTCAGATTCTCGGACTGGAAAGGCAGTTGTTAAAGCCAGATGTCTTTACTGACTTTTCAAAGTCAAAATTTAGAAAAGTTTTGTTATGACACAATTGCAAATAGTTAACGATGACAACTATGTTCAATGAATTCTGAGGTGTTTGCCGTGTTGGCTGTGTCTAACATCAGTGCTGCAGTTGTCAGGGGGAGGCAGGTTAGTTTGGTTTGAGTTTCCCTGGACTCTTTCTTTCTTCTTCTTGAAGACCCGCATTACTCTGATGCCACCTTTAAAGATGGCAGAGAATTGAAAGACTGCAGGAATTAAAATAATTTTCTTTGATTTTCTTTTGTTGAATAAAATGTTAGTCATGTCGTCCTTCCTTCGTGGGGTCCACTTATATAACGGAGCTAAAACTAGATCACAGCCTAATCCACACTTTGTCTCCATAGTGCTAATTTATTTTGATGTTACTTCCTGTCCGCTCATTTGGTTAGGAATAACGGGAACTAGAGTGGTAGAGCTAAATCTGTATCTCACTGAAAACTTCTTACATTTATTTCTGCTACACTGTGAGACTTTATTTAGCTCAGCAGGTACAATGATGTAGTAACAGGAAGCTAGATATACTTTGTCACTGGTTTAGTTGTAGCACATCATCAAGAGGTTGTCTCAGAAAGGTAGAAATAGCAATCAAGAGAAGTTACATATTTTTTTTCTAGTCTGGGTGCTCTATCCACACTCTATCAGAAGTCAATAACTAGCCTGAGTTACTCTGTTCTTCACAATAGGCTCATCAACTTTCTGTGGGGTCTCATCTCCAGCAGCACTTCTTACCATCATAAGCAAAATTTTTAAGCAAATCATCACATACAAAATCTAGCTCTGGATTTTGCATCATTGCATTTTCATGAAATGCTCTAGGGATTAAGGCAGAACCTGCCAAATCCCTCCCAATCTGCAAATCATAAATTCATAACTGAAAAAAGAAAAAGTCTTCGTATTCATGAGGAGAGAGGGGGTTTGCCAGGCCATTTTGGCAATTGTAGTAAGTGGTTTATGGTCAGTTTTAGCTAACATGGGCTTCTCATGAAAGAAAAAAAAAAAAGGACAGGAAACTTTTTACATTCATGGAGAACTGCCAAATCCTTGCTCTCTGTTTGAATGCACTGACACTCAGCTTTTGTTAGTGTTCATTACACATAAATTACTGACCTCCAGTTTTGACCATATAGTTGCAAGTGAATGATCACGGTTCTTTTCTGGGGAGAACTTATTCTCATGGGTGCTATTAAGAAACGTCAGGGCTGCATCCTCCCTAGTAAGCCTGTTTTTGGAGTTGCTCAGATTTGTAGTCGAAGCATATTGGTTGTCTTTTTATAGCAGTGCACCGAGGTTGACAAGTCACACAGGTTGCACATGCATCTTTTGGAGCTCCTCTTCCAAGCAAACCTTGTGCCTGCTGCTTTTGTGCTCAGTGCAGCTCTTGGGAAACCTCCTGGTATAGCTTGCTATGATAATGTCTCTTCCCAGCATGGTACTTCTGTTGTGAGAAGTTAACGTTTCTGTGTGTTTAGCCCAGCTTTGTTTCTGCTCAGAGCTGCTCTGAAGCCTTTCATTGTGCTATTCTATTATTTGAGATCATCTGATCTGTGTAAATGCTAAAAACTGGATAAATCATCAAATATCTGTTGTATTTCTGGATAAATGTCTCAGGTTTGATGAAACAAACACAATCACCAGAAATGGTGTTTCTCAATTTGCACAAAATGCGTGCTCTGTTTTTTAAGGGGTTTCTGCCAGATCCTGCTGATACATCAAGCATAAGAAAATATTTGGCACCAGCCACTTCCCCAGAGATTTTTCCTCTTGTAGGTAGTGGAAAATGATCCCTCTGTACACATGTATTCAATTCTTTTAGGTCTGTTCCTAAGCAAAGGTTTTGTCTCTTTTTTTAGTACACCCATTCTGATGGTTCCTCTGTGTAGTTTATGGTAACGAATTTATTCACCTCCTTATTTAGCCTCTGTTTCAGGGCAGGGGGAACCCTGCCAGGGTTGTAGATGGTGGAGCAGTCCTCAACCCCTCCTTCAATGACTTGATCCCCTGACTTTCCAAAGGGAAAGGCCTCCTGAAAAGGCCAAAGAGTGGCGCCCCGCTGCTCTTGCGCTGTGACAAGTGATATATTTTTTGAGTGCATTGTTTACCTATCTGACTAGTTTTCTAAACCCTTTATGGGTTTAGAAATGCCCTTTATGGGAATCAACTCACTACTGTTAGCGCAGAGTTTTACCTGCCTCCTTTGAGGCCGTTGGTTACCTGGGAAGCTCAGCAGAGCCGCCTTGCAAAGCAGACGGGTGCAAACAAAACTCTGAAGTGACACAGCCTCTGTTTAATGGGACGATGCTGTGTCAGATCCCCACAGCTCACACTTACCAGCAACGTCCCTGTGGAGCACGAGCACACAACTGCTGTGAAGAAGGGAGAGAAGGAGAAAAAATAGTAAAAAAGAAAAAAAAAAAAAAGACAAAATGCAAGAGGCTTAGGAGGCCCCTGGTTTCCTTAATGGAATTAGTCCTTCCTTTATGAATTCCAGGGTTGAATGCTGTAAATGTGATTCACGGACTCCCTCCCCTCAGCGAAGCAGGGGGATCTGCTAGACACATGTTCTGAGCAGAGCAGGGGAAGATATGACGTGACTCAAGAGCCTGGAAGGCTAAAAGGAGTAGATGGGGGAGAGCTCTGTGGCCCTTGATCTTTTTAAGATTTACTGCCTTTGCCTCTTGCAAAGATCTCTTTTTTTCCTGGAAAATTGCTAGCTTCTAGCAATTTAAAGAAAAAAAAAATTGGCTGGGGCAGTAAACAAGATCTTTGAAGGGGGAAGGAAGCCAAGAGAAAGTCAGGCCTATTAGTCACGCAGCTGCATTTCCTGTCACAAAGGACCCCAGTTGAGTAATCACTCAAAATATGCTTGTTATTTTTTCCTATTTTATTTCGGCTTTTAGCCTGCCAATATCTACTGTAAGAAAAAAATAAAACAAGAAAAAGTCTTTTAGCCTCGGAGGGGAAACAACGTAGAAACAGACATTGATTTACATTATTTTTCCTTTAATTTTCACAGTCTAAAAACACTTCAGTCATATGAGAGGAATGTGCGTAGTACAAAGTGGGTCTGGGACAGTCTTGGTGTTTTCAGGACATATAATTTCAGCAGGAGTGTGGATGTCAAAGTTCCTGGGCTCTATTTCCAGCAGCTACCATTAATTCACTGCATAACCTTGGTCAAGTCATGTATTAACTTATCTGTAATTTATTTTGGTCATATGAAATGTAAAGAGAGCTTCTGCATAATTGCTTTGTCAAGTTTCATTAATACCAATTGAAAACAATGTTGGGGTCTTCTGGCAAAAGCTTTGTAGAAGTATTTGTCTAAAGGAAAGTTGTCAAAACCTGAAAGAAATAGACTTACAATTTAAAGCAAGCATTCTTATAAATAGATTTTGAAGGAACCCATATAAAAATACATGAAAATAGGAGTAAAATTATAAAATAGAAGAAGGAAAAACTTGCTGACACTCTCTCATGAGACACTCGGAGGTAGGAAAAGCACAGGTAACCAGTCATGGAGAGCAAACCCTTTTGTAGTATTGAAGGACACTCGAGTGACTATATAACTGCCCCACTTCCAAATCTTGGGGTACAAGGTCTGGTACCAACTTCAAAGTGAAGCCACAGATAGATGAAGAAAGTAAAGCTTAAAAAAAAAAAAAAACCTTTTCCTAGAAAATTCCGCTTCATGATACCAAATTCAAAGTAATCCAAACGTATTGCAAAGGGAAAAATCCTGTTTGCGTGGCTATATACGTAGAGAGTAGTTTACACTACATAATAGCATGACTTCAAATCTGCACAAAAAATGAAGTTTACATGTGCATGTAAGTTCCTGATGATGTCATGTAATTCTGTAATTTGCACACACTTGACACCACAGATGTGTAATGTGCTCAAACCACAGCTTATGAGCAAATGTGATTTACACAGCAATGTTAATGACAGCTTTTTAAAGCTAGTTAAAGGGTATAAGCACAAACAAATGTGAGATTTACCCCAATTTGATTTAAGAGATACTTTGCATGCCTGCGTACATATAACTTGTAAAGTGATTCAGAATTTTCATTTGTGCATTTTACACAGAACGGCAAGTAAGACTTTCGTAATTCATGGTCCATACTCCATGTTACGTTTCTAAATGTCAGCCTTTTTCTTTCCAAGTGGCAGGAGAGGTAAACTGTGCGGGTGAAGAACCTGTGTACACGCACGGGGCATAGGGCCACCCTCTCCCCTCACCCCAGAGGACTTCGCTGTGCCATGTCCTAGGCTGCTAGGTCCCCACGTCACCTGAGTGACTGGGCAGTAGCTGGAGTTTTCATGACTCACGGGGTCTCCTGTGAGGGCAGCTTACAAAGGCCATTTCCAAACGTTATTGATATCCGCACAGTTCAGAAGGTTTAAACTGGTATGTAGGAATGAATGGAAATCAATATTTTACAAGAGCTACCTAAAATTTGTCAGTTGTGTTTTATGAGTACCAGAGGATATGATAACCTTCCCTCTCCTAGTGCTAGAGGGATATAGAAGTGTAAATCATCACGCTACTCTCTAATACATCAGACTGCATAATAAACTATTGCTTACAGAAATTTTTATTCCCCTTTCCAAGTTTTCAGGACAGTATTTTGACAGTAAGCAATATTGCTGTACTTACCTACCAGTGTATCTGAGGGTTTTGCATAGCTCTGTGTCCACAATATCCAAATATCTCTGAACCTTTAATGTGTCTGGTCTCCTCACCCAGGTCTGATGTAGATGAGTACAATTAGCCCTTTCTAGGTGTGCCACTGAAGTCCTTAGAATAATGACTAACCGAGGGTAACCTTAGCAGTCTCTGACCTCTTGATTCACCTGCTGGCTGTAAAGAATTATGCTCTCGGTGGCATAGATGGGAAGCTGAGTCATAAAGAAATGAGGTTATGTGCCCATAAGCACATAGCAAGAAGCAGAATCAGAGCTCAGGCTTTACAGATCCTCAGTCTCTGGCTGTGTATGTTATATTAATCCCTTCTGTCTTCAATGCACTGATTGTGCTTGGTACAACAGCTATAGCAGTTGTTGCTTTTAATAGTGTAGTGATTCCACCCTGTGTGTGAGAGGAACTTAGAGAATAGTTACTCTATTAAGAAGCTAAATTAAAACTTTCCTTTTAGTTGACTGAAGTTTCTATGATGCAACTAAGAAACAAGAGTGTCTGGTAAGAAACTTTCAGATGTCCTTCATTGCCAGACATCATGTTGATGCAGGGCTTGTGCCAGGAAGAGCAGGGACTTTGGCGTTGTGATTTAGGGGTTGTGCACCCTTTGCTTACCAGCACTGGGCAGGCCTGTTGGAGGGAGGCTTCTGCACTGCGTAGATACAAAGACCTTACGGTTGAACACAGCTTGCTCAGAGGCAGCGGAAAGAGCAAGAAGAGCCTCAGATGTGGGGCTGCTGCTTCTGGCTGTGTTATGGTAACAGATGGAGTTGGGATGGAGCCCTCTGTCTCAGCTGGTTCTCCTTTCCTCCAAGCACAGAGCAGGGCTGAGGAATTGGGCTATATTTGCCAGGTATATAACTTCATTTTTAGAAAAAAAAGATGGCTCTGAAAGGGTTAACTTGACTAAGGACAACACTTCAGTAAGATCGCGGGAGGTGGAAGTCAAACCCCAAGTCTTAATAAAACACAGGTGTTTTATTGTTAGGTTGAAAACTCCTAGTCTAAGACTGCAGCAAGCATTTCAAAACAAAATGTGCTATTGAATAAGCAGTTTGGAAAGTCAGTGGGCTGTGCTAGGCATTTATGGAGAACACAGCATTCACCAGCTAAGGCCTACCTTAAAGTTCACATCGGGAAAAGGAAACACACAAATCTTACACGAACAACACCTTTCACAACATGCATCTGGCCTCCAATGTATTATCCTGGGATTAACTTTTGACATCCTTATTTTGGCCACTGTGACTTCGCTCTCCCTGTCTCCCTGCACAGTGCTCATACTACCACTTTTCAACTTTTCCTCCGTAGTGTTTCATAGTCTATTTGTGGACCCCATGTGCTGACAGACAGTGTGAACAGTACAGCCCAGTGCACAAATAACTCAGCTATACTTGCGACTGCTTTTCTGTTGGGAATAGGCCTGTTTTGGAAAGAGAAAATTACTAGTACTATAGAACTAGCTAGTTAAAAAGAAGTTGCAAATACATCAGCGATCACTGTTTTCTCTTCTTTCCCTTCTGCTCCTGATCACCAGGAAGCCAAAATTTAGGGGGAACATTCTTTGGTCACTTGAGCTAAGAGATTGCTCTGAACTTGAGCTTTACTTTCAAATTTCTCATGCATTTGGAGAACAGCAGGAGTCTTGACGCACTGAAAGGAAGTACAACATGAAGAACTGCAGAGGTCTGAATATACTTAGGCCTAAAATTAGGCCTCAGGCCTAATTTTACTGTACTGTCAAACTCATCAGCCTTAACGAGTGGCAAGGAGATTTTTTTTTTCCTGGTACCTATATAGTGAAAAAAAAATATTCAACTGCAATCATAAAACTTCACCCTCTTAGGAAAATCACGGCATGGATTTCTCTGGTCTTAGCTTTGCAGATACAAATCAACTTTCATTGCTAGATAAGAAAGAAGGAAATAGTTCCTGGAATATCTAATAGAATGCGAAGCAAAGCTGTGGGGATTTGATGTAAGAGTTTCACAACTGCTATTCAGTAGGAAAGAGAGAAGCAACAGTGAAGTTGGTCAAAGAATGAAAATCCGAACCTTCTCTAATCCGAGCAGGAAACCCAAACTATTCCCCTTTGTGCATCGTGTGTGCACCATTGCGTCCTTGCTGGGGGAGCTGTAGTGGGCCGTCTGTGCTGGTGGGTTCCAACAGAGGCATCGGGCAGACATGGCAGAGGTAGATGAAGAAGGAAGTCCATCGGTAAGCAGATCCAACCTCTTCTTCATATACCTCTGAGAATTGCCTTTCTTAACTCCCAGCCATCCTCTAAAACAGATGTATTTTTAAGAAGTGGAATGGAAAGGCAGGCCACAAATTAACAGAGTACCTAAGAGTGGAAATCTTTATATTAAAAGTATCTCAAAAATCCTTAGAGGGATCTTTATGTTGGCTTGATTGTGCTTTGGCTCAGGCCTCTGCAGAAAATCAAACAAGGGATGACTCTGTCAGCATTTGCTAGCTGCTCCCTGGTTTAGGTCTTCCGTCGTCTTTTCCTTTCTTCCCTCACTTTGTAAGATTTTACTTTCCATCCCACTCCTATTCTCCCTTGCAGCCGCTGCTTCCTGTTATCAAGTTGTGTCAGTAGTTCTTGGTCTTCTCAGTCTTCCCTGCTGCGCTTTATGCCCTTTTACAGCCAGTGCTTTCCCTCTTGGAAAGTCACTGCTCCTCAAGCTCCAGCAAAGCTGAGCTCACACAACCCCCTCCCAAATTCAGCATGTCAGTTTGCAAAAACTTGGCAGTGCCTCTCAGTGCAGGGAGATACCCAAGGTCAAAGCATGCTTTCTTTATTCTCCCTTCAAACCGCCTTTCATTTTTCTTCCAGTCTTATATTCATTGTTATCTTTTCTGGTATGTGTTATCTCTGGGTATCACTGAAAAGTAGGGGATGGATTTGCAATAAAATATATATAGGCAGGCCAAAGTGCTTTCAAATTTTCTGTCTTAACTTTGAAATAATAGTTATATCACTCACTGAAAAATCCAAGTGCTTAATACCCGTTGTAAGTATTAGTAGGAAGCACTGGGGTTAGGCCTCCTATTCTTGCATATACTGTCAGCTCTTCCCTATCATATGAAATAGAGAAAGTTTCTTCATGTAAACCAACCCACTACTTTCTATGCCGTAGATGTAAAGTTGTCTTATATTTGACTACAGAACCGATTGGTGATCATTGCATCCTGTTTCTTATTCCTCTGTCCTTGTATGATCAACTTCCCCTTCCACGTTTCATTTTCTATGTGTATATTTATTTTGAAGGCCTGAAATGAAAACAAAAGTTCTCTACAGTTTTCTTCTGTACCTATAATGTAGTTAACTATCTACAAAGGAAGGAAAGATCTCCATTTGAGAGAATAATAAATAGATAACGCATCGCAGAGGGCAGCGAGTTGGGGTAAATGACAAGATTGAGAACAGAAAAGATTAAGTTCAGAATATTGAACCTGAAACTGAGATGAAGAGTAATAAATAAAAGGAAGATTTTTTACAGGGTAGACAGCAGAATGCTGAAGACACATTAATACTTCCAGGGATAGACCAGGAAATCTGTCAAGAAAAGGATTCAGGATATCACAGTCAAAGATAACAAGAAGGAAGGAGAGATACAGGAAAGAGGTGAGAAATGGGTTTGAGGGGCAGCGCTGCCCATGTCTGCACGCACGGCAGGCCTCAGAGGGGCAGGTACAAGAGAGCTCAAGGCTGTTTGCTTTCCCGTTCCCTCGCTTCAGCGAGGGCAACTTGCAAACATTTAATTAAAGCTATTGTATGCATGCTTAACTTGGAGATATCTGTGGTGCCTTGAGACCATTACACAGGAGCACCAAAGAAAATACAAGGGAGTCACTGAAGGAAAATACAACTGAATGAGAAGAGCATAGCAACCGAAGAATACATTTCCCATAATACCGCAGCCAGGGGTCAGGAGATCACGGATGCTCAGTTGCTCATGCATATCTTCTTTTCTCTCTGCTTACATGCTTGCTCCAGAGAGGGCAGAGATTTAATGAGGATGGGGCTAGCTTTAGCAGTTCTCACCCTTCCTCAGACCCTACATCTGAAAGACCCTTGAAAGCCTCTTTGAAGTTGGAATAGACACACATTGAACTGTCCCAATGCACATATACAATCTGGGGGCTTCTCATCAGGTACAAAAAAACAAGGTGACTGTTCTCTTCCGGCTGTCCTGCCTGTGAACCAAGCTGCTGAATCAAAGCCTTATTGAATTCAGGAGCAGAGAGGAGCTTCTACCTTGCATCCGTCTCCTCCATGTGCTGTAACCGGCCTTCTAAGAGCCTCACAGTTTTTTAGCCAGTTCAGTTTTTCCTAGGTCCTTATGAAGAAATCCTCTTTAGACAAAACGGTGTACTGTTTACAGGAAGCCTGGCAGGGTCAAAAAGTGACTGCAAAACCAATCTCTTGTTAAAACATGTACAGTATCTGCCCGTATGTGGATAGTGCTAGAACTCAACAATCTCTGATTTGCTATCAGTGCCATGAAGGTGATTTCAGAGTCAGATTTGTTAGAACGTGGTGACATTATAAGTGTTATCACTTGTCATTAGCAGAGCTAACTTAGTCGCTCCAAGTCCCACTTAATCTATCCTGCTCAAGACACGCAACTTCCGATCTACTTAGTCACTTCCTGTCTTTGATTTTCTCCTTAAAGCCTCTCTCTGAGCTGGCCTGTGACTGACGCTTAATCTTAATCAAACTTCCCTGGACTTCCATTACTGTCGAGCACAACTCCTCTCCCTGCAATGCCCACCCTTCTGAGTGCAGGAAAACCCATTTACAGCCAGCAGCCTACCTCTTATATGCTCTAGTTCATCTTTGCCTTGTTTTTTTTCCTGTATGAGTCACTCCTTCCCCCTGTTTGAGACATCCTCGTGCTCTGCTCTCTGTTCCTCTGGGTCTGGCCATGGCTGAGAAGCTCCCATATAGCCCTGCACTGCAGCAGTCTGGGGAATATCACCATTTGTGCCCAGAAAAAGAGCTGAACACTAAGGAATTGAATTGGCCATCGGCTGCTACAGAAAGTCAGACGTTTTAATACACTTTTGCCTCACACCAGATGTGTGACTCTCTTCCCTTCTCCCTCTCTTACCAGCTGCTGCAGCAATGCACAACTGTGTAGCCTGGGCCTCCCAAGTAGCATCTCCCCTGCAACTTTGCGCCAGATGGGTAAGGTGGGCACCAGTTTAAGGAAGTTAAAGTTTCCCTAGGTACTGGTCCTGCAGTAACAAGGGTTTCAAAGGGACTACTTAAGCCAGGTTCCTTTTATGACCAGAATCCCATTAAAAGATCTTAATTCTGTACTATGGCTATTCTTGCCTGCCCAGGGCCAGCCCTGAGCTGGCCAAGTCCACTAGTTTTGGAACTTCTTTCACCAAATAGTGAAGTGCAAAGATCTAGCTTTGAACATCTGATACAAAATGTTTGATGACAACAAATGCATCAGATACAGGAGAAATCTTGTTCAGTCCCTCTTGTATAAGAAGGCTCTCTCGCAGCTCTTCTTTTTTTTCAGTTTGTGTTTCTGCCCCTTCTTCCTATTTCTCCGCTCATTCTTTTGCTTTCCTCGTTGCTGCTGTTGAGGTACGGAGGTGACGTGATCGATCAGTGAGCGCAGCCTTGTGCTCTTGCTCAGCAGAAGACGCCGCGTGCCTTGGACGGCGCAGTTAGCGAGGGGCCGTTCTCGTTAAGCCTCTTCCCTTTATCTCGGCTTACGCTGTGTGTTTGAACCGCTGTCGCTGCCGCTCTGCGCAGCACTGCGGGTTGAAAGCAGCCGCCTGAGCCCTTTCCAGTGGGGCTTTGGGCAGCCGTGATACGGGGCAGGCAGGAGAGATAGGCAGCGCCTTGGAGCTGCCGCGGCGCCAGGAGGAGCGGATGGGATCCCAGGGAGGCAGCGAGCGGCCCGCGCCGCACGGAGCGGAGCGGAGCGCAGCAAGGGGACCGGCCGCTCGGCCCGCAGCGGATCAGAGCCAGCGCCTGGCCAGGGGGAATCCTGTGATTAGAGCTGCACGACATCTGTGTGCAGCGCTGCAGGAATTGCTGCTGCGGGCGGCGCTGCTCCCAGCCAGCTCTGATCGCGCTGGGGAGCTCATTCCTGGCGTTCTTCTCGACAACTTGAGTGTAAGAAAGAAAAATGTGGGCGAGGGCGCAAGGAGGCAGAAACTGAAAGGGGCAGGGAAGAGGCGCCCTGCTCTTTCCTGTCCTGCTCATTTCGGCTACTTGCTCTTACTTTATTAGATTTATATGATTTATGGCCCATTTTTTCTCAAAGGTCAATGCCAAGGCTTAAGTGCCAGAAATTGCCCTGCCATCCAGATAAAGTTGACGGTATGCGTCCTCTGAGTGCATTTGTATCCCACGGCTTCTTAAATGAACATGGCAGTGCTTGCACCAACTCCTGCCCTGGAGCACCCCTTTCCCTTCTGCTCTTCCCAGGAACCCTCGGGAGAAGATGTAGCTGAGGAGAAGCACATAATAACTCATTTTGTTACTAGAGATTGGGCAGGATAAATTTGAACCTTGCTCCCAAAGGCCTTGTCCAGACTGGGATTTAACAGCTTGAAGTTAAAAGTTTTTTGGCAGCACGTGTTAACTGTTTTACAAGATGAATATAGAAAAGGCAGAGTAAATGTGAACACCCAATAACATCTAATTCATGCATCAAAGTTATGCCAAAATAGCAATGTCAAAAAAGAGCATGACCTCTTTGCAAGAGTCCTCTGCCGGAAAACCTTCTGTCTGTGCAGTTTTAACACCATGAAGGCTTGACTGCCTCCAGTGTTCCCTTTGCCCAGCAAACAAGTTTAAGGAGACATGGATTTTTCTTTTCAATTTAGATCTAGGATAGACGGACAAAAATATCTGAGAGGAGAGTTTGCCAACACAACTTTACTGTCTAATGTTTTACATATAGACAGGTCAAAATTATTCAAATGCATGTATATGCTTCCTTCTTTACATTCCTCTGGGCTGTATCGTGATAGTTCAGCATACTTTGCGGGCACGGGTGTCTTATCTGTGTTAACTTTACATTAATACCGTACTTGATGCTCATCTGGAAGGAGCCAGGATCGCTCCTCACCGATACGTCTGCCCCGCATCGAGCAGCGTGTCTGGCCCCAGCGCGAGGGCTGCGAGCGCGCCCGGAGGCACCGCCGTGGCACGCGGCTCGCCGGGGGTCCCCAAGCCAAGTCCCGGAGTCTCAGGATCCTGACGGGAAAGACGCCCAAGTGGGTCCACAGCAGTATCCAGAGACTGCTGGGCTGCTGGCATGTGAAGGCCCTGGCACTCGGCGGGCACTCCTGGCTGACCCTGTGTGCAGGCAGGGAGTCCCCCTTGGCTTCTGCCTTCCAGGCACAACCTCCAGCGCTGCCAGGCTGCAGGTCAGGGCGAGCCGCCTACGCCTGCAAAAGGTGTTTGCAGGCTGCAGGGTTCTGTGACTCGCAGAGGTAAGCACACTGGAAGAGGAGGAGGAGGAGGAGGAGTGGGCGAACTGCGACTGCCCAGGGGCTGAGCAGGGGAGCATTTTTGTGCATCCATTCAGACACTCAGCTATTTCCTGCCTCGCTCCTGCAGTCCGCGCGCTCCACCTGCTTTCACTTAACCGTTTCCTGTTTACTGCTTCCAAAAACTTTCTGGTGCAATCGCTAATCTGCCACTAGACCAGTCTTTACGATTCCTTTCAGACAGACTTCACTTGAGATTATTTTCCCTTTCTCTCTACACTGTCATCTCTCGTGGTCTACATTACATCTCTCCTGTAGTGATAGACTGAGAAACGGGCCGGGAGGTACGTGTGTGTGTATGCACACGTGTGTGCATTTGTCACAGCCATATTCATTCCTAACAGAAGTCTGTTGTTACGTCGGAAAAGTATTTGCTGCCTTGCTTGTTCTCTTTCTGTCTCCGTATGTCTTTTTTTTTTCTCCTGTTGGTGCTTTATTCTTTTTGCAAGCTTGAGCTAAAAGACAGCCAGTAGCGCTGAAAGCAGACTCTCCTTCTGTAGAATCAAAGGCTCCAGGTATTTAATAGATCAAATCTTCCTGCTTTCAAAGGAGTTTGAAAACTCTCCCCCAAATGGGGGATTTGTTTCCTGGATGTCTTGCTCCGTCTTCAGATTATCTTCTAGCTTTGAAAACAGTCAGGTGGTTTCCTCTTGCTTGCTTTCAGTTTCTGAAGTGTGCAAGGCAAGGTGTGAGCTGCAGGAAAGATCAAACAAAGAGCAATAAATTCTTTTCTTACAGCAGAAATGGCTCCCATGAGCCTCCGTCCCACACTCAGTCACATCATACAGAAATCACTAGAAAAGTATGCATGCTTCAAGCCTGTTCTTCTTATCTGTGTTAAAGATAACAGTGCAATCAACACTAAAATCTAATTTATTTGCCACAGCTTCTGCTGTTTGTTTACTTTTTGTATTTCTGTGCTGGAACAGTGAAAATAGATTCTTCAGTTTCCTCTCTGGTTCTCATGCTCTTGCACAGCATTGCAATGTTTGGGTTGCGGTGAGCACTGCAGGGGAATGTTCCCTTCTTAAAATAAATCATGGAAACATTTCTGTTGGAATCAGGGCTTGTAAAAGTTTATTTTTTTTTAATATGAAAAATGTTGAGCTAGCTTTGACCTGACACTCTATCCCTTTAAAGGGAGCAGGCTTGTGCTGCATGTCCGTATATATACTAATATACATCACATGCCTATATATATACACCCACACATATACATATCTATATAGCTACAACATTTGTGTGTGTGTATATATTTGTATGTGTGTATATATATATATATATCAGTATTATTGGTATAACTGAGTACTGAAATCACCTTATGAGATTGCTGCACGTTTATCCTAAGTAATGGATCTGTAAATTCATTAGCTAGATGTATTGCAAGCCAAGGGAGCGTAATCTGCTCATCACCACGTAAGGTATAGGTCTGTACACATGCACTTGCATTGTACCTGGGCTGTGTCACACCTTTGTAATTACACTGAGGTCCTCACATTTGGATCATTTCTGTTTTGAGATCAAAGCCTGAGCCCTGTTTTAATTATACCATGGGTATGTTCAGGTAGCATATGGATATGTGCTGACAGATACGGTCTGGGCATCAGTGACGTCCAGTGAGCCATCTGCTGTGGCCATCTCCAGTAGCCGTTGGCTCCACTTGGGTCAGAGCTTTCTAAAGTCTCCCTCAAGCCGCCTGTGAGCAGTATTTCCATTTTTTTTTTCTTCTAATCAGGAAAGGAAGCAGTTGTTTTGTACACAGAAGTGTCTTTCAGCTTGGCCCAAGTACATAAAACGGTTTCTTTGGTTCCTGTCCAGCCCAGTTCATTCAGTAGCGTGTGACAGGGTGCTTGTCATCAGCAGTATTTGCCCAGACTGAGTCACACCCACCCATGCAGCGATGTATGAGACACTTCAAACCTCTTTTCCTCTTCATTTTATAGAGTGCAGCCCTGGTAAATCATGACCTTGTTGTACCACGCAGTTCTTTCTAGAGCAGCTTCTTTTCTTCCAAGCAGCTTGTCAATCCAAGAGTCAGCTACTTCCTAAAGAGGCTCTGTGATTCAGCCAGTGCCCATCTTTGTTTTCAGGGTGTTTCTTCCACCATTTCATTTTCTTGCAATATTGCAAATTTGGGTGCACTCATGATTTTTCTGCCTTTCTCCCCTGCCCCAGAATGGAGGAAAGTTGAAATATGTGAGGATGCAGGTGGAACAAGAAGCTCGGGGAAAACGCTAGTGACACTCTTGGACTGCACAGGACTCTTTCCAGGAAACGGTCAGAAGGTCCACCACATGAATCACTGAAACCTTAGATGACTACATTCCTGAAGAACAAACTGTCAGGAATACGATACTGGACAGGACATTGAGGAGGAGGGAGACGCTTCTTAAATAGCTCTTGTTTGTTTTTTGGTCCGTGATTCATTCTCGAGGAAATTGGTGCCTCTTGGCCCGGGCCAGCTGTGGTGCGCGGGCAGCGCCAGCCTCCACGCGTGCAACGGGCAGGTGAGGCCACGTGCTGAGGCCGGGTCTTGCCTCGCTCAGAGAGGATAATCCTGAGCGCTCCAAGCTCATCCTGCCCCTCATCCTGCCCCTTTCTTTGCTCCTCCCCACACTGCAGGTAGGCAAGATTTGATACCTGGCCTCTGGGGGCCTTTTTATTGCTGGTCGCTGTGAAAGGGAAGTACTGAAGGCAAGGGGTCTGGGACAGAGGGCAGAGCCAAAGCGAACTGACCAAGACAGGGTACGAGCACACATATGGCATCTGAATCAACTCGCCTCTTTTTTTAGTACACCAGCGGGTATGAAACCAAGAGGAAATGAAGGTAGTAAAACTCTTAATTCCAGGCTCCTTTTAAAAATTTTTCTTCCCTCTACCTGCTCCAACCAGTAAACCAAAGTATATCAATAAAACGGGCCCAAAGCTCTGAGCGGGTCGTAAGATTGCAAGTGCCAGTAACAACAGGCGCAGTCAGGCTCTCTCCACAGCTCCATCCCGAGGAGCTGAACCCGCGTTAGCAGCAGCAGGGAATGTTTGCACTAGTATCCGAGAGCGGAGAAACCCCAGCATTCCAGCAAGCAACTGCCAGTTCCCGCTTTGGTGAGTTTTGACCTAGAGCATTTAACATTTAAGCATCAGTTCTGTGTCTCATAATGCCATTTACGTAATGATCTCTCATTTGGTTCCCATTAAAACCATGGTATTTCTTCTGCAAACCGCTGCTTGTAAAAATCAAGCTACCCAGTTTTTCATTAGATTGTAATGTATGAAATAAATAGTCTGAAGGATGCATACAGGAATCATGAGAGGGAGCTTTATATTCCCTTTTGGACATACAAAGTCAGGATTTATGCTAAGTAAGCACAGAAAAAAAAGCTATTACTGAGTTACTGAGTCCATCTCCTACAAAAGGGCCGTGTTGCTAGCTGCTCAATAGATGTTCCCCAGCTATTATACTGGTAAAAGGAGAGTCTGCAGCTCCTTGTAGGCAGAGCAGCAAGAATCCCTTGAAACTGCAGAAAGACAGCGTAGCTCCCAGGGCACTGCAGAGCTGCCACCTTTCCGAGGCAGCGCAGGATGGTTCCTTGTATTATATGTACTGATGCTTTGAAGAATTCAGTTTCCAATGTTTCAAACAATGGGGGTTTCACCGCTTCCTGTGGGAGTCTGTTCTGCAGCCTAACTCATTTCACCATCTGGAGTGTTTTCCTGAGTGTCTGCCTACTTTTAACGTTTTGGGTTTTTTTTTAATTATATTCCTTCTGTTTCTTCTTAAAGGTGATTTGCAAAGCATTTTTTGCATGATGCTCATGTTGTGTGATGCTGCTTAATTTTTTTGTAAGGATCAAGAAAACCTGAAAGATCTGTGGCTTCTTCTCTTTGCTTTTTCTTCCTCAGAAATAATCATAAGTAATTAATAATATATTGCTGCTTTTCTATGCATTCATCTCCACGTGATTATCATTGTACTCTTTTTAAAGATGGGAAAACTGGAGCACAGGACAGGCATGAAACAACTTGCCCGGGATCGTTCAACAAGCCAGTGGCAAAACCTGGAATTTTAAGTATTAGTTCAAATGGAGTTATGGAGTGCCTAGCTATGGAGTTATGTGCCATAGTGCCTTACTCCCTTTCACGTATTTATTTAGTTAGTTAGTCCAGTCCAGTTCCCATTGGCTTTGTTGGAGTACCTAGGACAAGGCTTCCATGAACTTTACTCAGAATAGCCATATTGGAGCTGAAAGGTCAGCCCGTTGAATATTTAACAAAGTTGCCATCTTTCCAATGTGTTGGTTAATTAAACAGTGATAAATAAAACCAACAAAGCATTTTAACAGACTGATTCAGTCCCCAGGGTCTCCTCTGAACTGAATTTCCTTCAGCTAGTCCATGTTTTCCTGCAGGCAGATTGTCCATAGTGAACACAGTATGTATCAAGCCTGCTCTTATCAGTAGGCTGCAGAGAGACTTCCTTCCTCATCGGTGCCACCATGCTTACTTCACCTGCTGAATTTCCCTTCGCTGTGGTTTGGGTAAGCAGGTTTCTCGGAATCTGGGTATCACTGAATTGTAAATCTTCCTATTTGGGACATTCAACATGCAACTCTGCACGAGGTGAAAAACACGAAATTGGGGATTTGGTAGGCCCTACTGCCCTTCGAGGGCTAGTGAGGTAAGCCTTTCACTTCTGGAGTTACTTCCCCCCACTTCTCCTTCATGCCTCCCTTGTTCCAGATACCACTGACCCAGAGTTTGAGGATTTACCGAAAGCTGCAAGATTGCTGTCGGTCACTGAGCACATTGTGCCTTTGCTTTCAAAATCTGAGAAGTTACCGGCCCCGTCCTGCTTAGGCCTGGCCATGTGAATAGAGGAAGCTAAGAGGCTACTCTAGATTACATAAAGCAGGGAAATCCCCCTCAAACTTCTTAAACGAATGTTGTTTTGCATGCAAGCACTCCAAATAACTCTGCAGTTGCTTCCAGCCCCATTAAAGGGCGACATGGGCTTGTCTATAATCATTGACGCCAGTTCCACCAGTTGAATCAGTCAGAGAAAATAAAAAGGATTGAATCAGAGCTCGTAAAGGAAATGCAGAAAACTTTGTATAGCATCAGCCTACTTCATGTAAGGATACAATCGGGTAATAATTGTTCCATGTAAAATCAACTGGAATTGTTTAATAGCCAGCAACTATTCTAGAAAACCAGTGCTGCAAAGCTATGTCGAGCTTTTTTATAGTTTGTGATTATGGATGGATTATATTGTACTTCAGCTACACTGCATCTTAGGCTTCCTGTACATACCATATTCTGGGGAAATGGACCTTACAGAAGCTCAGAAAAAAAAAAAAAAAAGCTGTAATATAGATGATACCTCTGACCAGCTGCTTCACAGAATCTGAAACCCTTTGGGCCCAGAATTCCTGAGCGATGCCGTTCAAAAAACTTTGATTTTAGACATGCTTCCAAGATGCCTGTGAACGTCATGGTTTAACAGAATCAAACAAATGAGCAAAAAAAGAGACAGCAAGAGATAGCATTAAAAAAATGCATCTTTCCTGGATTATCTCAGACCCCAAATGTAGTTGGCTAAAATGAAATTATAAAAATCTTTTACATTATCTCTAATGCACTAACCAAGAATGATAATATTTAAAAGTCTAGAACATCATAATTGCTGAATGCCTAAATATTCTTCAAGACATGGTATTTTCTGTTCCCTTTATTTTTTCTAATAGCTGATCCCCGAACCAGTTGCTGAGAAAGTTTATCAAGTAAAAAAAAAAAGTTATTTATTTTCCTCATCTTTTCTTATTTTGGGGTTCTGGCCTGTCCTTTTTTTTAATAGGAGAAGAATATAAAGCTCCCAAAGGCTAGATAAGAGCTTTAGCTTTGAAAAGACTTTGCTCACCCTCTCCCTTTCTTAGCCTTGTGCTTAAAAATAAATCAGATACTTTTGTAGCCAGCCCTTTTCCAAAGCTAGACAGAGTTTTAGACAATTGCCCTGATTCTTTAGCCTGTGAATTCACAAACAGGCCATTCTGAACACTTTCTGGCCAAACCAGCTCTGTATTAAAACTATAGTGAAGTTATTTAAGGGTATTATTTTTAACAGTATTGTAGAAAATCTACAGTAGATACCAAGATTATTTTAAATATTCTTAGAAATGCTTTGGTCAGGATAGCATATTTCACTTGAGAAAGTTGTAAAAGGTGTTTTGGGAAAAGTACTTTTTGTTCTGTCATCTGCACTGGGCTTGTTATCTTTGTCATTATAGTGAGACTCATAATTAGCCCAAGACAGCTAGACCAGCAACTCATGCCCAGCGTAGTTGGTCTTCACAGCACTAACAAGCAGAGCTGGAGAAAGGGAGGACACTGAGTTTACCTTGACAACCCCTGTAAGCCATAACGAAAACCACCTTTTTTACCTGACATACGTCCATGGGACACTCCGACAGTGTCACCTCTGTTACTGCTGATCATGTCAGGCCCTGGTGCAGTGGAACATCTTCCCTTTCCCCCCTCCCCTGCCAGTTTTATTGACTTGCTTCAGAGCTTTGATACAAAACAGTAGGGTATTACCTTGGATATCCTGATCTTGTAACTGGTGTGTGGTGCTTTTTCCATCAGCTTGCAGTGGAACAGGAGGACATGAAAGGACACTTTTGTGTTGTTTTTTAATGTCTTCTCCCATGAACAACAGTCCATTTGCTACATAATGTCTCTAAACACAGTATTATAATATCCTGTATTTACACCGTAAACTTCATCTTGGAGCACTTTCGAACCTGGCGCTGATATGGGACCAAGATGAGATGTTGAGCAGCTCTTAGTGGCTGGGAGATAGGCTCTGCCCTCAGCAGTATTAGGTATTAGGAAAGAATAGAGGATGGAGATGTATCTCTGAATCCAAGAATTTGCTAGAAGTTGGAAAATATATTGGTATAAGCTGTGCTCTGTTTAACTCCAGGAAATGTGCTTCGACTGTAGCAAGTGAGCTGAGGTAGAAAATGACATTCCTCTTGAGAATCCTATGAATTCTCTATCCATAGGAACTGACCATCAAAAGAACAGCTTAATTAGGAACATAGGGTGATGCAGAGGTCCTCAGCCAGGATCTACTGACCTTTGGAGAGCTCTGCCATATGGTCAGGTTTGGCTGCAGAGCCTGAGAGCAGCCTCAGGAACCTTGAGAGTGAACAAGCAGTTGGGCATTTGCAACGAGAACAGCCAGGAAGCCATTAGAAAGAGGATTGCTCCATATAATTAAATCCGTTTTTAGCTAGTATGGGAAATTAGCTTATGGATTCATTTGCTTTATGGATTAATCTGGTTTCTAACCTGCAGCTCCCTGGAGGAAATGGTAACCTTACGATCTCCTTCTTACAAATTGCCACTGAGATGTCTTTTTCGATTGTGTGTTTCAGATGGAAAGGACCAAACAAATCCAACCTGGGAAGGAACTAATCCTGCCCTGCAGAACATAAAAGTGAGGAACACTGCCTTGAAAGATCTTTTACCTGATGCCACTTTACCCAGAACTACCAATGAGACTCCTAGCAATGCATCCAATCTATAGAAAGACAATTGCAACCTAGACTAAGAAATGCATGCATCCATGAATGAATGAATGACAACACTGGATTTTTGTTTGTTTTGTTTTTCAAAAATCCAGTGAAGCAGTTAGAGGGCATTCTTCTTTTACCTCATTACAGGCTACTTCAAAAGTGTTGTTCACTGTACACGAGAGTCCATATTAAAATCAGAAATTGTGAAAACTCTGAATTGTGTTCTAGTTAATTTAAGAGATATGCTAATAACAGCTTCTGAACTGACAGAGGAGTTAGGAAAGGAGAAGCATTGGCAGCTCATGCCTTCTGGAGATGGTCCAGTCCAATGCTCCTGTTCTAGGAGGATCTATGATCAGCCAGAGCAGGTTGCCCAGGACCCCATCCAGACAGCTCTTGAATACCTCCAAGGATGGAGACTCCACCAACACAGCACAACCTGCTCCTGTGTTTGATCACCTGAAGTGTTTTCCTCTATTCAGAGGGAACTTCCTGTGTTTCGCTTTGTGCTCATTGCTTCTTGTCCTGTCCCTGTGCACCGCTGTGAAATGCCTGGCACCATATTCTTTGCACCCTCCTATCAGCAGGTGATGCACACTGGTGAGTTCTCCCTGAGCTTGCTCTTCTCCAGACCCAACAGCTCCAGTGCTCCCTGCCCTGCCTCCTATGAGAGATGCTGCTGACCCTGCATCATCTTTGTGGCCTGTATCGCTCCATAGGTTGTGCCTTTCTTGTAGGGTTGTTAAACAGAGAGCTCAGTGTCTGTGTTCCATAACAAAGTGAAATGTTCACACCTGCTTTTTAAGAAAAATAAATCCATGCACTAGCTTGATTAAGAAGCAGCAGTTCAGTGGGCACTTACCCCTCTGTGTAACAGAGGTGCTAAAAGCAGGGCTCTGACAGTGCGGAATTAAAGGAACAAGCAGTAATCCACATGGTGGGAAGACTGGTGTGTGTTACAGCTGCTTAGCTCCCCCTGCTTCAAAGCACTGAAGTTTTCACGGCATGACTCAAAACCACAGCACTATTTACTCACCTTACAGACTTGGCGAATGTGTGACTTGCTCAAGGCCGCCGAAGGCACCGCTGGTACGCTGCGAGCAGGGTGAAGTTGTGCACGTGCGTGAATGACCTCCACCTCTTCTCTTAGTTCTGCCATCACCTCAGGAGAGTGGTTCTGTGGTCCTGAGATGCTCGGAATTACCCCAGCAAGGAGCACGGGCCCAACGGGGCCCCGTGTGGTGCTGAGGAGACCAGGCGGTGAGGAGCCACCTGCAGCGGGTCAGCCCGTCTTGGAGCAACGGCGCGTGGCTGCTCTTCGCAATGGCCAAACGCCCTTGCAGCGACGGAGCGAGGGGCCGAGGGGGGTGCAAACAGGGCTCCCTCCGCTCCCAGCCGTCACACAGGAGGCCGTGGAGAGGACTGCTCAGCAGGCAGCTAGGCACGCACCTGCACGGATGGGGTTTTTCACTCTTTCATGAAAAAAGGAGCAAGAACGTTACCCTCATGAGCAAAATACTTATTTCAGTAAATTACCTTCAGATGCTAATAAACTTCCCCAATTCTCCAGTTCCAGTGTTACCATATTTGTTTTCTGAAGAGACTGTTTTACATTTAATCTTAATTTTAACTAATGGGTAGCTTTTCTTCTTGACAATGTTGCACTGCTGTCCACTCAGACACACTCTGCTGAACTTACTTGCAGCCATTTTATCTGCCTATCTTGTAAATATTTGGTAGAGCGCTCAGGCACAGAAGTGTTTTTGCACTTACAGTCACATGGCTGGTTGCAGGACCTTTCAGAAGCACAAAAGGCTGAAGGCAGGGAAAATTCCACCGAGACACGCTCAAGTCTCCAGGGAGCAACTGCAACTCTGTTAGACTAACATTTCTCTTTGCTGCTTCTCTTTTTCTTCTTTTCTTAATATGGAAGGAGAGAGGGGCAAATGGAAGAAAGAGAGTGTTTTTTATTATTATAAAAATTGAAATGCAAGCAGTGTGTAGCTTGTTTCTCCTGCATTACACGAACATTTGCAGTCAGAGAGGGAGATAAGCTTTTTAATGCTCTCTCCACAACCTGGGAAATTTTCATCCAAGTTCTAAAATGTTTCACAAACATTAATGAATTAAAGCTTAATCCCCTTCTTCTCAGCCCTGTGAAGTAAGTACTAAATACAGTTTAAAGACAGGGATAATGAGTCTAAGAAAGTTGTAAGTGCTTTGCTTGAAATCACACGGACAATGGGGCAAGAGGACCTGGGCCTTTGAGTCCCAGTTTTCCATCTTAGCCACAGACAACACATATTCCCTACTTTTTCAAGCCCCACCTATACATCCACCTCTAGGATATGCTGAGAAATATTGACCTGACACCTGGACATCATCTTTTTTTTTTTTTTTTTTTTTTTCCCCTCTTGAGACACAGGGACTGCTCACTGCTGCTGTGCCGTGGGATTAAGATGTTGAAGAGATCAGCGAGTGATGTGAAAAAAAAAGAGTGCTGCTAATGCGATTTGTGTGCCAGTAGGAGCAGTCTCCTGTTTTCGTCAGTGCTTCCATATCATATTCAGGCAGGACTGTAGCAAAAATGCCATTATCAAAGAGAGACTTGTCTTGCTGACAAGAAAATTGTCTGGATGATCCTCTAAGTCCTTCCTGTGCTAAATACCTGCAATTTCATTGTCCTTCGGTACGTGACATACATGCCTTGCTACTTCTTATTTTCAGAATCCTGTAACTATGGCTGCAGCCGTCCTGTTTCCCCTCTTCAGAATACAGGGAAAATCCATCAGCCAGGTCCTCCCTACTGGTATGAGTCAGATATACTTTTTTTGGTCAAGAGGATTAATGGTAAATGGAGGAGAATTGTTCTCGTCATGTCTGAGCAAAAAGCAGTATGCATGGGCGTCATTAAGCAAAAGAAACAACTCTGCAGCCTGAAAGGCTTTGAATGGTTTATTTTCTCCCAGCTTCCCTTTTCTACGTGGATCTACCACCAGATGTGCAAAATAGGAAGTGGAAATGTATTGACAGAGGCTGGTTTAAGCAGGACCAAAAGCTCCTGACACAGTACACAGGGGACAGCAGCCAGCTGCACAGCGAGACTGGCGCATCTCCGCTCCTGCAGCCCTCGTGGATGAGAGACCATGGGGAGAAAAACACTCGAAGGACCCAAGTTCCTTGCACAGGGATGGCTTCATCCCCCCAAAAGGCAGCCAGGCCCGAGGTGGAAGGTGGCAGCCCCTTGGCTGTGCCCGGCAGCTCTGCCCAGCTGCAGGAGGCAGGGAGGAATGCGGCGTACACATGCACAGGGATTGTCACACAGGCAGGATGTCAACAGCTGGATTTGGGCCAGGATGCTGGGGCTACAACAGTGACTCTTGAAGGCAACACACTGGGATCTTTCATAAGATTCCCCCATTTCCATCTTATCTAGAAGATGTCAGAAGACTGTTCCCTACTTAATGCTCCCGGGCAGCTCTTGATCATAGGCCATGAAGGAAGAGGTGTCTAATGGAGGAGCACCTGCAGTGCTTCCCAGCCCAAACTACCTGCACCAGCAGCAGCATTAGGAGCTGCTGCTTCCAGCAGAGAAAGTACGTTTGAAGCAGTAAAAACATTTTTTTTTCCTTTGTGATCCTACTCGCCATATAAGCAATCTTCATGTTTAACTCCAAGGCTGATAAATGCCCAAAAAAAAGGTCAAAGGAGTCATTCATAAAGCTCACATGTGGAAAGTCTATACAACATTTCTACTTAAACAAGGTCCACAATATGAAACAACAAAACAAACAGAAACCTTCCCCCCGTCCCAGTGCCAGCCTTGCAGAGCGCCCATAGCTGAAGAGCTGACGTCCTCCTCCAGAGGACTTCCCAACCACACGAGGCCGGCCCAAACCTCCCTGTTGTGGCTGTTGGGAGCCCCTCGGCAGGAGCACACGCTGCAGTGATGCGGGACAGGCTCCACCAGCGCTGAGATGGGCTTGTGCCGAGTGGCCAAGCACAGGGAAAGGAACCTTTCACAAATGGCATCAATATTCCTTAATTCATCCCCCTGAGCCGTGCTCCCGTCCATCCCCTTAGCCCTGTCACACGGCTGGCATTCCTGCCTGTCCCAGCTAGCGCTGAGGTCCCCAAAAGCCGCTCACCAGTGCCGTCCCCAAGCACATGAAGCCCAATGCTCTCTGCCAGTTGCAACCCTGTTTTGGAAATCATGGAAATTGCACCTGGATTTCAGGGCCCATGCACATAAACATGTGCCAGTTCCACCTTCGACCAGGTATTTGGGGAACACAGCATTTAACACAGTTTGCTTAAATTGGACATTTCCAGCAATACCTATAGGACACTTTGAGAAATTCTGCTTCTCACAGAAGAGAGCCTACCTGAATAGCATAGGGATGACTTTTCTCACTGAGATGCATTAACAAAATACACACACAAATACTGAGGATTAATCACACAGTGCTTCCTGTTTGTGTAAAGGAAAAGCTTATTTAAGCCTTCTGCAAGGATTCAGACTGCCACGGGAGAACGGAGCTGGCTCTGTGCTAGGCACAAAGGATAACATGACGGTTCACAGAATAAAAATGTTCATGTTCTTTGATGTGATCTTGAGCGTGTCTTCTTGATGTGATCGTGACAATCTTAATGTGACTGATGTGTCTTTGCATGTGATCTCCTGGCACTGCCCCCACTGCCACTGGAGTGCCAGGACACCAGAGATGAGGATTTTCCCATTTTGGGGAAGTGCAGTGAGAAGAGGGGGCCTGGTGACCACCAAGTTGTCTTTTCTTCTATGAAGTAATGTCTCCAAGATATTGCTTGCTAGTCATTCTTCTTTCCTGCTGGAAAGGATCCGATCTGCTGGAGACGCTCTTCTTAATGCAGCCTAGGATCCCATTGGCCTTCTTGGCCACGAGGGCACACTGCTGCCTCATGGTCAACTTGTCATCCACCATGACACCCAGGTCCCTCTCTGCAGAGCTGCTCTCCAGAATAAATAAATAAAGTTTGCTTTACTAGAATGTGTCAAAGTTTCACTCAAAGACTACCACTAATAATAATAGAAGACAGGAATTAATGCAGGCACAAATTAACGCTGAACTTCATTGAAAAAAAGTACTAAAATAGACTGTTAAGTAAAACTTTTTTGGCTCTATCCAGCACTGTCTACCTGCACAGAGCAATAAGCCTAAACAATTCAGGTATGCTATGCAAAATGACCCTGAGCCTGGCTTCCAGCCTGGTAATTCAAAAGTAATTCTAGCCTAGTAATGCTCACCAGTTCCCATGAGGAACATCAAGAAAGTTTCCTCTAACACTAAGAGACTGAGATTGGGTTACAGAACAACCATCTAATTGACCAAAAAGAGGAGGTTTTCTAAGGCATTGATAAAAGATGCATGTAGGCAAGCATGAAAACTCTGATGAGAGCAGCCGCATTGTTAAACACATTTTGAGTGAGCGCAATCATTTTTGGAACTGTGTTCATGCTCACTAGGGATGTGTGTTTTTTTGGGAGGAGTCAGGAAATACAGACCAGGCATCTTTCAAAAGGAGAAGACGCGTTTGTAATTGCCTTATTATGGCTGTGCAAAAAGAATCCCCCAATCTTCTGCTGGGAAAACCAGTTCCTACTCTGTAAGTATTAAAACACATCCTAATTTTTAGAAAACATTTGTTAGTCAAAACAGGTTAATTTTTAAGATACTTTTTTTTTTCTGGTTAGTCGGAGTCTTCCTATTGATGCCAACTGCTTTAGTTATACATGTCTTCTGGGAGGTGGTATTTGTCAGGGAGTCCCGTGTGGGTGTCCCCTTGGCTATCACTCACAGCCGCCCTTCTATAAATCACAACATATTTTAAAAAAGGGGGATAACATTGACATGTGAACTAATCCCCACATCAAAGAGAGCAACTCTCCCGCCTCTAAGCATCCACCCGCCCTCTTTTGCTGGGAAAAGTCTAATGCCTAGAAGGTGATTTGCAAAAAAAAAAACTTCACTGCAGTTGTTAGGAAACTTGCAGTGCTGCTTACTAGCCAGCTGCAGGAGAAACCTGGGAATCAGGGTAACCACAATAACTAGCCTGCGGCTTTCAGCATTTGGCAATTCAGGAGAAAAAAATAAAAACAGACTTGTCGCAGCAAACTCATGTTATGTGTTGATTATACGGCAGGACTGGCATGCAGATGTAAACGTGACTAGAATGCAGGTCTGCATGGGCACAGGGGTATCTGCATTTGTCTCCAAGCCGTCGCAGCTGGTTCTCACACTCCTGCATGCATGCAGAGATCTACCTACTGACACCTGTTTTGAGCAAGGAGGAGCAACAGGAAATACGCATGAGAAGTATAAGCCCATATGGGCATACAACTGTGCAGCACGTTGTTTTAGAGTGCTCTCTCTGGAGCACAAGCTCTCCCAAGCTACTCATTTCATTTTTTGCCTTGGGCCTTGAACCTTGTCGGTTCAAAGAGTATAAACTCATGGACTACGAAAACACATCTGTATCGGACAGCATTAAGACATATACTCACTCACGTCCTCACCTCTGCAAATGCTCACTGTGCCCTGGCTAAGCATACCAGCTACTGCCAAACAATTTATGATTTTGGAATGCGACTGAAAAGGAAGGGAAGATCTCGCCGGCTAGATAACTTTTTTCCCAAATCAATTTCCAGGCTATGCCAGCGCCAGGCCCAGTTTATTGCTTCAGCAACACAAACACAAGCATACGTAGCCTGGGCAAAAACCTCCCCAGCAGCCCCGTGCCTCCAGTCTGCAAGCAGAAACACCCGTCTACGTCAAACGCGGCACCGTCCACAGCGCGGGGCAAGCGCTGGCCCCGGCGCGGCCGCACCGCCACCTCCAGCGCACGGGAACACAAACAGCCGCCCGCCTGCCTGTGGATCCAGCGCAGGGTGCTCCTTCCATCACAAAACCATCTCCCTGCGGGCAACAGGCTACAGCGTATTTGCTTAGTATTCTGCACAAGAAAAGGAGGGTTTCAGCATCAATGCAGCCCTCAAGCATCTATTCTGCTGAAGAGGCAGGAGAGTGCCCTTCCAGGATCCTTTTGGCAAATGTTTTAGCTCTACGGAATGGTTCCTTGCTGTGCACGTCTTGTGTTTTCTGACTCAGAAACACATCCTGCCTATATATGTTTCTCCTTCTCCTCTTCTTTAAACCTGGGCGAGCTTTGTGCTTAGAAAGTGGACCCTGAGCTGCTCTGCAGGTATTTATACAGGGAGGACCCTGACCACCAAGCCCTGAGTTCAGAGACAGAGTTTGCAGAGCTGCTCTGCACCTGTAATTTTCAGAGCCAAAGATGAACTTACCCCCTCCCAAACCTGGGGGCGTCTCGCTGTGGTTCTCAGCGTGACGGCCGGCCCGTCTCCCCCTCACAGCAGGGCAGACACGAGGCACCACGAGCACTGAGGTGTATCTGGAGCCAGGAGCAGCGCGGGCGCTCAGCTGGGCCGGGCCGCCCTGCTTGAGCCCGAGGCTCTCCGTGTGTGACGAGCCCTTCACAAATCAAACTGCTCTCAGCACCATTCTTGTCAGTTAAAATCACCGCTCCTCCGGCTGCTCTTTCAGACTGCCAAAACCACCACTTGTCTGGCTGTTTTCTTAGATGGCTTCAGCCTCCTCCCAAATCCAAACCAACTGGGTTAAAAAGGAATTAATTTACATTGCAAGGGAGGGGTGAGGATCCCCCAGAGAACATCGAAGGAAAAGCAACTCAAAAAGCAGCTCGAAAAGCAGCTCACAGAGAGCTGCAGTATTGGGTATGTGATCTGTCCTTTCGACCACTTTCGGAAATGTCCTTGCAGCAAAAGACAAGCTCAAAAGAACTCAGTTAATATCTGATGTTAAACACAGTCTGTGATGGGAGACAAGTCTTCTATTGGTCAGGCAGAGAAATAAGTGCATCTCTAATTGATAACAGTTCCTTTGCTGTTTCCCAGAATTTCATATCTATATCCAGAATAAAATCATAGATTTTATTCTGCCATAGACTTGGCTGTCCTTGGCATTTGCTTCTTCTCAGCTGCACAGAAAAGATTACCCCATTTCTTTGATCAAAATTGCATCCACTCCCAAAAGGGAGCTGCAGAGCGCTCCTGAAGGCTGTGTGGGCTGGAAATCCCTTCAAGTTGCTTAGCTATAGAAGGCACTTCAAGGGAAGTGCAGCAGTGCCTCAGGGTGCAGTATTATCAGCCGATCTGCTGCCCACCTGATCTCTTGTAGTTAGAAGATCAGCTTGAGTCCTAAATGTACATATGCAAGACCAGTGTGAACTATGGTTTTATATGTAAGTGTGTATATATATATATATATATACACACATGCACACATAGATATTAATA